>NW_009649929.1:1335378-1408533 GCF_000708025.1 Charadrius vociferus
ATTTCGAGGTATCTATTGGCCAGTAGTTCCTTGTTGAATTAACCAGAAGAAAATGATTTGGGACCTTCATCCAGCTGCCTTTTTTTTTTTTTTTTTCCCAGTTTAGAGCCAACTTTACCAAAACAATGTGGAATTTTACTAAACCTGATTGTTTTCCCGGGGACTGAGAGAACTGATTAAACCATGCGGTGAAAGCCACACTACAGTTTCTAAGATGCCCTTAATGAGAGGGCTCTTTTTCTTAATAGTAATAATACTGAACAACTCAAAAAACAAACAAAAAAAAAAGGGACAGTGTTTCTGAGGTATTATGGTAATAGATGTAGATTATAATTTCTACTGTCAGCACAAAACTTGACCTTCATTTTGGTCTGTCACCTGAAAATATATCTTATTAGTGCTTCTGTACTGTCCCAGTGGTGTTTTGTAAACTAATTCAGGGTACTTAACATATGGATATCATATAAGTGTGGGGTTAGGTAGGGGTAGGACATGAGTCTATCCCCGAAGAGGCTCAAAGTACATCCATAATTCAGCAACAAGAGAAATTGTTTTAATTAAAGTTATGTGAGTTTCTTTTTTGACTTCAGGCTGTAGTTTTTCTGTGTGCCATGGGACTTCTATTTTAACAGCCATCTTGCAACATACTTTCCTAGTAAAAAGCAATATCATGGGGGGAACATAATCTTGAATTCTCTGTCATCTTAAAAAAGTACATTGTTTCTCATAAATGAGTATTAATCTTAGTGCATGGTTCAGAATGTTTTAAAAATGGTTCCCTTGGCTAGAATTTATCTTGCCTAACTTAAGACATGTATGATATAAAAAATTATTGTCTTTCCCAACCTCCTTTAGGTTTCTTTTAGACTCATTCAAAAGAAATGGGCACTTTCAAGGCACAATTCATCCAAACAACTGTAGGTGTATATACTTTAAAATATGAAACAGTGTTCTTAAAATCTGATTATAAAACTAACTTGAGTGTTGATGTCTGTATCCCACATTTCCTTAGAAACACAGGTAGAGCTTTGTAAGAACAATGCAGCTGTACTTAGATAAAATCACCTAATGAAGCATGGGAGTTTTTACATTGCCAGTAAATATTTTGTCATAAAAGTTTGTGGAACTGAAATAGTATATTTGTATGGAAAAGGAAGGAGGAGAAAGCAAAAAGGTCTGTTTCTCCTTCTCATGTGGGTGGGTGTGAATTCATATAGAAACTTGCTGTGTGTATCTGAATGCTTTGTTTTTGTAATTGCTCTACTTTTATCATTCCTTCAATTGTAGGCAAATCTTCTTCCCATTGTGTAGATTTTTGTGCAGCCCACCACCACTAGCGGGTTCTATTAGTTGGCGTAATTGTGCTTTCCCTGATGAAAGCACTTTGCCTAGAATTATTTAAACCATCAACAAAAGTGAGTCCACCTTGGCCACACCTGAAGCGTGCTCCCTCCCTGTGTACCAGTGCAGCCTGCAGCTGCGATAGTCTGAGTTGGATCAGGTTCATTTGTGATAAATACGTGATCCAGAGAGATTACTCTGAGCGTTGAAAAACTTTAAAATTGTAGTAGTTTGATGTTGCTGGAAACCTTTATTTTATCCTGTCTTGAAAAGGTGCCCTGAGTTGCACTGTGCAATCTGCTGATAGCACCTTCTTAATCAATAGCTTCATTTTAACCATATCACACAAGTTGTGCACGGAAATTAAGAGCTGCTGTTGGGCTCTCTTAGCAGATATGTGGAGTGGTGATAAATTCCTGCCTTGCCTATGTTTTGCTTTGTTACTTGGTAATCTCCTAAGAAACGGTAAATATGACTGAGCGCTGAGTGTGCTGCTTTACACAATAACCACTAACCTAATTCCTGTAGGGTAATGGGGCAGTTGACGCTACCGTGTACTTGGGAGAAGAACGACTTATGAAGGAGCCAATAAGTACCTTGAGAGCGAATGCAAAATTGATAATATCATTTCGATTCAGCAGAGCAACTCAGATAATGCTGCTCCCAAACCCCATTAAATTAATCCGTTCTGACGAGTGTTACCTTACATGGCTCTGTGCAGATGCTGCACAAAGTCACTTGTAACTTGTTCATGCGCTGGCTAGGCGATTCATCTCCCTGCAAAAGTATTTAGCTCTCTGGGTTGCAGGATAATTTGTATATATTTCGCACTTGATGTCAGTGCGCATCACTTTGTTAGAGTTTATTAACTGTGCTCATATAATAGATCCTGTAATAGCCACCATCAGTCTCAGATACAGACTTGGCACCAGCTATGTTAGATCATGGGAAGTGTGTTTTTTAAGCTGGAGACTAGTTTAAACTTATAGAAGTATGGAACCCTTTGATTATATTGCTATATAAATACATTTTAAAGTGTGAAGAGTGGAGGCAGGAAAACTGCAACAAGTACCTTTATGAAGAGTGTGGTTCACCTCTTTCAGAGGGAATACCCATGCTTTGTCCTCTGGGTTGCACCTTCAGAAGACACGATCAATACAATCGTAAACCAGCAAAACCTACTTGTTTTCAAATAAAATTAAAAACATTATTTTTCAGTATGAATTGAACTGTGAAATACCAAACTTAATGTAGATTACTTTCCAAGTATTTTATATGCTTTGCTCACTTGTAAGAAATACAATTCAGTTTTTCTTATTTGAATGTCATTATTCACATTGCACCATATTATCCTGCATGTTGAATTGCATTGCAGCAATAAACATAAAACACCACTTATTTGTACAAATATTACAGCTAATTCCCTGCAAATATTTGCATATCTTCAATAGCAACAAAAATTACAAATAGAAAACATGATTATTTTTTTTTTGTTAACCAGCATATAGCAGGCTGAGTACATGAGTACTTCCCTACCTCCAACTCATTTTTCGACCTGCCAAGACCAAATGTGCTTGACAAAGAATCAAGAAAAAAAGCAAACCCCCAAAATTGATTCAGGACACTTAGGCTACTGTGGTTTCACTTCCTCTAAGCAACTAGCTTTCTGTATTGTCAAAATTTTTCTGATAAATCAATGCCAATCATAAAAATCAAGTATTATCATTGTGATTTACAGTGCAGGAAATTCTAGGTCTAAAATGGTGAAGAAAGAATACCTGAGGTGTGTAATCAGATTGTAACGGTGCTTAGTTATTGGGTATAAAGCAAGAATCAGCCTTCGACAGATGGGCTTCATACTGAATTACCCACCCACTGAGGGGTTGGGTCTACCTTTTTTTCCCCTTCATGTGCTGAGATGCAAAATGGAAAATGACGATCAGCTCTATCCTTATGGGAATAAATAAAAATAACTTTTGGAAAGTGTTGTGTCACTAGGGGATGGCTGCTGCCTGAAGGTACCATTTATACGAGGGACTCCTCACCTCAGCATACGGTGCTACTACAGCACTGTCTTGGTGGCAGCTGCCCGTGTGGGATGTTTTTCCTGCCCGAGTCCATTGGAAGAGCAGCTGATTAAAGTAATGCACTATTTTGTTTCAAAGTAATGATGTTTTGAATACCTAGTGCTTGAACCTCCTCAACATGTCAGGGGAGTGCTTCATAGGGCAAAGTTAAGTGATCACATGCGGACCTTGAAGAACTTAATGATTTTTTTAAAATAAGTTTGTGGTTACAGAAAGGGCAGTCACTACGTCCCTTTGCTCTAAAGTTTGACTTTTCCCATGATGCACAGAGGTTGCAGCATGTGGAAAAGTTTGTTCAGCAGAACTAGGAAGAGAAACAAGGTCATTAGGAAAATTATAAGCTGCAAGGTAGTTTTATTGTGTCTTGAAATTTTAAGTACACAGTAAAATGCAATGATTTCAGCACAGTACATGAATCCTGCTTTTTCACTCTAATTAAATTTGTTCTAAACATTTGGAGCTAAAGGTCTTTGTGGAGGAACAGAAGAAAGGAGACAGACTGTGACTGACGTTTTCATTTTGTTCGGGGGCCAGGCAAAGGTGCGCTACGTCTGGTCTCTTGGAAGACAGTTTAATAATTTCACTCATTCTCAAGATTTCACTAATTACACCCCAATACTGGGTGTGTCATAATATTCACTGACAAAAATATTATTTATGCAAAGAAAATTGGTATTTCTAAGCATATTCTCAGCCTCTTGGTTGGTGAAGAAGCTACATGGGATAAGGAGAAACATGTTACCTTGTGATTGCTACTGCCACTGCTCAGATTTTGTTTTAAACTGCACAAGAGAAAGTGCTTTGGAGAAGAAGCATCTATAGCAATAGCCAGGAAACAGTCTTAATCCCTCCAGTAATTCTTTGGTTCTTTGACCTCATACTTTTAATCTCTTCAAGAAGTTTATTCCATGACCTCGTGGTTCTAATTCCATCACAAATTTTATTCCTTGACCTCATGGTTTTAATCCCTTTGCTAATTCCCCTCTTGAGCTCCAGGTTGAGTGGAGTTTTGTGTAAGCACATCTTGGAATCTGTGACTTCTTAGCTTGTTTCTGGTTAAAGGCTGAAATGTTGGGAAGAGAATTAGAAAATGCTTTTATGCACATACCCAAATGCGTTCCAAGGGAGAGACAACTATTTCTGGGCCCAGAAGTTATTGTGAGACATTTAGGGCAGGAAATGTAGGCAAGCAGTTGCGTGTTACCTTCACAGGGATATCATTTGCTCAAATGAACATTAAACTACTCTTAAGATGAGTCTTGTGAATTTGATTATCATATTATTACAATTATGTCCTTTGGGATGATTTGAGTTAGGAAGATTTGCAAATGAGTTGGATGTTCAGGCTCAGAGAGTAAGAGGAAGGTCTGGGTTTGAGTGTGCTTTACCTGTATTTGAACCCAGCAAGGAATACAGATTTACTGACCAGCACATAGCAGGGGCTGAGGATGGAGCATCAAAGACTTTGCACCCTGTCATTTTTCTACTTTTGAGCTATTCAGTTTCCCACAGTGCCTCAGTTTTTAAACTGAGACTTTAATCTACAACATTTTAGCCCCTTTCATGAAGGGATGCTTTTTATTTACTTTTCCTTTTTTGCCAGTTCTGTAAAACCATCTGCTGGTTACATTTTGTCACTTTGAGTGCTCACTCCCTTTCTTTATTCTTGTTCCCTTCTGTCCATCTCTCTGTGGAAATAATCATATTATTTGGAAAGTTTATTTGAAAGTTGCTCGTTTTTGTCTGTGGCGTGTCCTTTTGATGGTGGCCCCAGTAATTTAGGCACTATTATGTCCTTGTGTACTTGACATTGACTTGAGCAGCTAGAAATGGTACTGACTCCCAACATCCACGTTAGGAACCTTGCAGGGATGTGCTGTTGTGCAGCTGTGGTTTAGAGATGGTTTTCAGGATAGCCTTGAGCTAAGGGCTTGTTTTCTGGGCCCTGTAATGATCTAGTTTGTGTTCCAACTTCTGGATAAGATGTAAAGGGAAAAGGCTACTCTGAGTTAGTGTGGGATTTGATGCTTAGCTACTGCTGATCAATTATTTCTACAGACAGCAGGAAGGCATTTATCAAATGCTGCTTTTTTTTTTAATCTTACTTTGCTGGAAAAAACATAGATTACTGCTATACAGCTTGTGTATTTGTTTATCCCAGCTTTTGATCAGCTTTAGAGCTACATAGTAAAAGGACTGACAAAAAGTTTATCAGGAGTATCGCACAAAAAAGAGGAGGAAATGCATTATCAGAATTGTTCCTGAACAACTCTTTCCTTTCTATCCCAATGACTCAGTTCCCTAGAAGCTAACTTGCCTGACCTGGGGTAAAACTCATCAGTGCAAATTGTCATTACCATTATTATTTAAATAACACTGATTAACTAAAAAGAAGATTCTGTCTACTCTGCCTTCGCCTCTCCTTTTTTTTTTTCCCCCTCCCCTTAGATGTCAACTCTGGATCCACTCAACAGTGTCAGCAATTTAAATATTAAATACTTGACAGTATATTGACTTTCAAAGATGATGCGTTGGAACAGCTATAATGCAAAGAACCTTGGACAACCTAGCCAAAACCAGGGATGTCAGTGCTCCTTACATTTTAGTGTCAGTCTTATTTGTGTTTCATTTGCTAAATGCAAAAGCAGTGGTGGTGTCAGAGATAACAGAAGCCCAGACCTGATGTCAGAGGTCTCATCTGCTGGTAAAACTGTCTATGTGTTTCTGATGTTACTGCAAGCGTGGTGAGCTCCAGGATGAAGCCTCATGCTCATCCATGCTCAGCAAATACCGATGGCTCAGCTGTGTCATAACCAGGGGTTGGCAAAGTTGCACTGCGTGGGTGCTTGATTTGTCTGGCAGATTTGGAATTGCCAGGCAGACAAGGCTTGAGCAGGAGGATAGCACCATATATGCTGGAAGAGTGGTTATTAAGAAACTGAGGTCAGGGGAGGTTTCATGAGTATGCAAAAAGTGAAACAGGGAAAACAGTGTTTAGCAGATGGTTGAGGTTCATAGGAAACTTGTGCTGTTTGTATACCTGTGCTGAAACTCTGGCTGTCCTGGGTTAACGGACAGCTGTGTGACCAGGCTTGTGAGAAGAGTGCTGAACTGTCTTTCCTAGTAGCAAAAGACTGTGGATCCTGTCTACCTAAACTTTAGTAAAGCCTTTGACACTGTTTCCCATAGCATTCTTCTGGAGAAATGGGCTGCTCATGGCTTGGATGGTTGTACTCTTTGCTGGGTAAAAAGCTGGCTGGATGGCTGGGCCCAAAGGGTGGTGGCAAATGGAGTTAAATTCAGTTGGTGGCTGGTCACAAGTGGTGTTCCCCAGGGCTCAGTATTGGGACCAGTTCTGTTAAATATCTTTATCAATGATCTGGATGACGGGACTCTCAGTAAGTTTGCAGGTGACACCAAACTAGGCGGCAGTGTTGATCTGCTTGAAGGTAGGATGGCTCTACAGAGGTATCCAGACAGGCTGGATCGATGGGACGAGGCCAATTGTATGGGATTCAACAAGGCCAATTGCCAGGTCCTGCACTTGGGTCATAACAACCCCATGCAGTGCTACAGGCTTGGGGAAGAGTGGCTGGAAAGCTGCTCGGCAGAAAAGGACCTGGTGGTGTTGGTTGACAGTCGGCTGAATATGAGCCGGTGGTGTGCCCAGGTGGCCAAGAAAGCCAGTAGCATCCTGGCTTGTATCAGGAATAGTGTGGTGAGCAGGACTAGGGAAGTGATCGTCCCTCTGTCCTGGGCACTGGTGAGGCCATAGCTTGAATACTGTGTTCAGATTTGGGCCCCTCACTGCAGAAGGACATTGAGGTGCTGTATCGTGTCCAGAACAGGGCAACGAAGTTGGTGGGGGGTCTAGAGCACAGGTCTTATGAGAAGCGGCTGAGGAAACCGGTATCGTTTAGCCTGGAGTAAAGGAGGCTGAGGGGAGACCTTATCGCTCTCTACAGTTACCTGAAAGGAGGTGTAGCGTAGTGAGTGTTGGCCTCTTCTCCCAAGTAACAAGTGATATGACAAGAGGAAATGGCCTCAAGTTGTGCCAGGGGAGGTTTAGACTCAATATTAGGAAAATTTTTTTCACTAATAAGGTTTTCAAACATTGGAAATGGCTGCCCAGGGAAGTGGTTGAGCCACCATCCCTGGAGGCATTTAAAAGACGCATAGATGTGGTGCTTAGGGACATGGTTACTGTTGGGTTTGGCAGTGCTAGGTTAACGAGTGGACTCTATGACCTTAAAGGTCTTTTCCAACCTAAACGATTCTATGATTCTATAGACATATATCTCTCATAAGACATGTAGAAGACATACATATATGACACTATACACAGTTCATACACAGACCTTCTCCATGCATGAAAAGCAGATTGGCTCTTTAACCATGTTCCCTGTCCACTGTGAAAAGCTGAGGGACCATCTAACCTCTTCCCTAAAATGGTATGATAGAAAATGGAAAGACTGTGTCTCTGGAGGACATGAATATTACAATGAAAGTAAGAGAGCTCTGATACAATGACAAAACTATAAATGCTGCATAGGCTGACATCAGAATAGCTTAGATAATTTCTTAAATTTGAACGTGAATTGAAATGGACTGTATTTGTAGTCTGATGGAATTCATAGCTTAGGTATGCTGGAAATCTTGTATTAATTCCAGTTCTCCAGGGTGTTTCTCAGCCCAGAGTTTTCTTTGCGCTTTATCTTGTGGCAGATGCTTTATAGGCATTTCAGTCACTCAAGCTGCTATATTTAATGCATGTATTACTGTTAACACAGAAGGTGTTAATATCCATAATGATGTTTCCTTTGAAAAAGCCAGCAACATTTATTCTAGCTCTTTATCTTTAATGTGATTGTCAAGATTTTGCTATGTTGGAGAAGGAAGTGATGACATTCAAGCCACCTCAGAGTAGTAATTCCATTAGAGCACTTTCCAATTCTTTAGCTATGGCCTTGGCTTCTTTAATTAGCAGAGAAATTTAATAGAGGTATATTAGTGGAAGGAAAACAGTGTTGGAGTGTTATCTGAAGACAGAAAATAAACACCCACTTTTCTGTTACAAGTGTGAGTGAACATGGACAGCTGAACTGGATCCACAAGGTCTTCTCCAAGGGTTTGCTTTGAATGGTGAAGACCAGAGGTTACAAAAATGCCCCACCACAACATATCTTCAAAGTAGTGGCTGAAGCTACAAACCTCCTTATAAATGCTAGATGCCTTTTACCTGCTTCCTGGATGGGACTGTGGGACAGGAACAATATGGAAATGGCCAGGTGAGTTGGCCATTGTCTAGTGGGTTTCTTGTGGAACATGGTGGGTATCCAAATGTTGGAAATCCCATGAACAGAAGCTTATAAGGTAGGGTGACTACCAGGATCCTCTGCCCATCTGAGACCCAGCACCACAAACACAGTTGGAGTCAGTAGTTATTCTTTGAAATGAGTCTACAGGGGTTTACCATGTTAGGGTCACTGCCCTCACCTGCGTATTTGAGGAGAAGATGGTCATCAGAATATTTCCCTAGCACCTGGGCAACCATCCTTGGCCTGCAGGATTTCAGTCCTGCGTCTTTCACCTTCTAGAGATCCCAGGGCAACTTTGGAACTTATCCCTCTTAATTACACCCTGCTCCGGGCTCCTGCCTGTTTCTCTCCCAGATGTTCTCTCCCAAATGAACTTGTTCATCTCCTGTGCCCAAGCCTGGGCATTCTTAACTCTTTCCTACACCTTCCTAGTTCAGCAACCTCTCGTTTGCAGGTGCCTCTGCCAGGTCCCTTCCATATCCTTGCCAAGTCAGTTGGTCTCTGCAGAAAAGCAGCATTGAAGGTGACTTGGGAATATTTAGGTTAAAAAGAGAAGCAGACAATGATTCTGAGTAATTCTAGTGTTAGTCCCCACTGCTACACAATGGTGCAGGGATCTGAATTTGCTTAACCTTTGTTTTCTGGTTGTGCTCTTTCTTTGGACCCATTCCGTGATGTCCAAAGACTCTAACAGTGATCCATTTTTCACTTTGCGAGGCACTCATCCAAGTGAAATTCTCTGTTCTGAATGTTTATGCTGAAATACTCTGGCATCGAGGTGAAGCTATGTGTACAGAGCAGTTTCATCTGCAGTACTCTGTCCTGCATTCTTTTTTTTTTTGAAAATTTCCATGACTAAGAGCATTTAATACAATTACATAATCACATTATGAGAAAAAGTAAATTTTTTAATGGAACACTTCTTCCAAAATTGGTATTTTAAAAGATGTCTTGTTTCTTGAAAAATCAAATTACCAAGATTGTATTTTTTTGTGCAAATACTTGCTACTTTTGAGTGGATTTTTTTCAACTTCTGCAAAAATTGTTGAGCACATTGGTGTTGTAGAACATCTCAAAATGCTAGAGCCATTTTATACACCTTATAAAGAAGGGAGAAAATTATGTTGGGTTTTTTTTGTTTAGCATAAATAATAGACTTTTGCTTCTCAAATGGCTTTTACTGTATGTTTACTGCTATTTGTTAGAAAAGCAGCAGCTCTAGTATCTTTCTTGAGAAGAGAAGCTGAAAACAGGCAGCTGAAAACAACCACAATCAGGTTGGGGATATGGACAGAGATGAGAAGTTTGCACTTGTGTTTACCATCCCGGGGCAGCTGACTTATTAAAATCTAAGATCACCCAATTTTTCATTTATTTTCTCCGTCAAAAATAGCGCTGGGGTAACAAAGCAAAGCAGTGCTTAAATCCTTTCACCGTTCCCTGTCATTCCCTCTTTACTTCTGCCGCTGCTAAAATCAATACACATCTGCCAAATATGTCTCTGAAGTTGCTTGAGGCAAAGGAATCAGTCCGCAGGTTTGCTGTCAGAACAGTGTTAATTCAGCACCTCCAATAATGCAGATAATGTGAAATGGTCTGGATTTAGACGGTTTTTGGTTTCTCAAAATAGATGGCAGCTTTTCTGTATTGATTTCAAATGGATTATGAAATGTTCATGTAATGAAGAGAAAAGGATTCTAAAACCTTTTTTACCAACAACTGGAAAATTATTATGTATTGCCAATGAAACCTCGGTCCTTATTCATCATCTTTTATCCACCTTTCCTTTCCTTTCTTTCTTAGCAAGGGACTGTTGAAAAAAAAGTTCTGTCAGCTTATGGGGAAGGACTGTTGCTGTCATTGGAGCCTGATTTTTCTGGTGCCAGGTTTATATAACTTATGTCTCCAGAACTTCTATTGTCACTTTAAATAGAAGACATTACACCTAGTATAGATTCTTTTTATCTTTTTGTCATTTAAATACACTACCCATAAATTTAGAACCTGCTAAAAATTATTTTAGTTAGGAAAATAAAGTGCTGGGTAATGTTCTTTTTCTCCCCTCCTCTTTCTCACTTTATGAAGATAACATTTTCTCAAGTAGCTTTTTAAAGGCTTTTCTATTGCAAATTATTTGAAGTGCATGTTACCAGACTAATTACAATTCTTACAGGGTGATGTTTGCTGTTACTTAGCTTGTGGCCGTGCTGTAGGATTACAGGCGAGTTAATCATAAAAGCCTCACTGTGTCATCAAATAGTGCAAAATAATGTTGGGATATACAGTTGTGTACAGTTGTGCAGAAATACAGTTGGGTTATTTTCATGGAAAACATTTTGTATTCTTCCAGAACAGATCCTTATTTCCTGACTACTGATGATCCTCACCATCCCTGGCTAGCAGAAACTGCAACAAAGAGCTGGCACGTCCTGAATCTCCCTTCCAAATTCCCACAGCCTGCTCTATCCTGAAAAAAACTGTCTGTCCAAAGCAGTGACCTGACCAACTGCTGGTTACAAAGGCCCGGTGAACAGTCTACAGAGCCACTAGTTCACCATCGACAGTATAGTATTAACTCATATTTTAGATCCATGCAGAGGGCAAAGTCAATGCTTCTCTGTGGATGGGTCGTACTGCCCTTGTCATGATTTTAACAAAAAGAAATTTGAATGATTCATTTTCTATTTGAAATAAAATAGGTGAAACATAGTGAGAAACAGACCTGCTTTTGAAGGACTGTGATATATATTTTTAGTAGTTGATACTGAGAAATACTATTTTCTATTTTTCTCTGAACGAAAATGAAAGATATCATGTGGAAGATCAGTCACTGTGAATGTGTTCAATAGCCTTTCCCAGATATCATCTCAGCCTATGTGAGGATTATGAGATCAAAAATTAAAGCTTTTTTCTTCTAGTAATTAAGAAAAATCAAGATACTATGTAAGAAATTACTTTCAAACTGTTTGTAGTAATTTAGTAAGAGGTTGTGCCACAGTGGTAACTTGTCCAAACATCCTCATGAGGTTACATACAAGTTTAAATATGAATGCCCTGAATGCAAATACCATTGCAGTATTACAGAAATTCCTTACAAGCAACTAAATTGGCATATTGTTGAAGCTGGTTAAAATTTTTATTTCAATAGAAGATGCTAATTTGTCAAAGAGGGAGCATTTAACTGAGCCTGCCAAAACATCTTGTAAAAACTTGTTAGCACTGTGTGTCCTCTTCCTTCCATTATTTCCTGATAAATTCAATATGGGACAAACTGACCTATCAATTTTGTCATTAAGCATCCTTTGCTTTGAGTTTTTTATTCTTTAGCATTACCTAGTGGAATATAAAATAGTGCAAAATGATTTAATTTTAATTCTTACCACCCTATCACCACCTGTTAGTTGTGGGGCCATAAGGGGCTATACTCTACTATGTGTGCACCACACTGACTCTGCTCAGTGGCATTCATTTCTTTGGTCTTGTCTAATTACAGAGCAATTAATGACTATGTCTGCACGAGGCGGGAGATTTGTGGGGTGGGCACAGATTTGCTGTACCCCTGTTCTCTGCAGGGTTGAAAGGATCGTTTCTCATCCTCTACTCAGTCTCTCTCAGTATAAGTTCTTTAAAGTACTTACTGTTTGCTGGTTGCTCTTAGAGGATGAACCTGGAAACGGACTGCATGGTCATTTTGTGTAAATGAGATGGAAGATGGGCAAGCTCTTGCTAATTATGATCAGAAAATGGTAGCTTTTGAGAATTTTAACTTCTTGTTGTTTTGGTTAGAGCACTCAGAAGTGTCTTTCACAAATGAAAATAAATACATCAGGTAAATAAATCAGTCCATGAATCTGCCCAAAATAATAATAAAAAATTGAAGTTTAATAGTCACCTTATGCCTCTGAAGTGTGAAATGGAGATAATGTAATGACTTCAGTAGTAAATTTGTTATTGTATCTGACTTGTTAGTTAGGATTTGTTTAGCTTCTGCCACAATTCTTATCTGAGCTTTGTTGATGAATCATTATCAACAAGAACAAAAGCAGGTTTTACTCAGCAAGTTTGTTAATAATGTAAAAATGAAAACAAATGAATATTTTCGTAGCATAAAAATCTTGGCTATTCCAGATCTATAACAGTTCTGCAGTATTAAGTACATGGTTTTGAAGAGCAGAACCAGAGCTCTGGTGTGTGTGAATAAAAATAACTGATATGGCTAATATTCTGTTTCACTAGCAACTTTCACAAGGACAAGTACACTATGAAGATTGTCCACACTGTATATTTCAGACTGCCTTAAGCATGAACTGCAGTCCTCAAAATTGTACCTAATTGTCCAGAGTAGTGTAATACAAGGAGTGTGATCACTGTCTAAAACCAGTCCAAAATGGACTGTTGCGATCAAGCTGTTAATGCTGCTGGGTACACTTAACATGCTTTGGCTTCATTTCATGTTCTCAAATGAACATCCTGATTGGAAAGCTCTGGGTCCTGAGGCAGGGGAGGTTGTGAGGAAATTGGGGTTGAGGTTTGGGGTGATGAGAGGTCAGGATTGCCAGAGGTGAGTGAAAACTTCTAGCAGGGACTGCTCTCCTGAGAGGGATCTAAGCTTCCTCTGGAGCTCCTTAGTGTGTCCCTGCTCTTTGCAGGAGGTGTTTGCATGTGCAAATCGGAGCTAGGGCTTGCTTCACTCGGTACTCAGCATTTTCCTTTGGAATCTTCCATTCATTAATTTCTGTGGGAAAGGTCCTCTGGGAAGAGTGTTTTCAGACCTCCCAAGTCACAGCTGCCTGTTTGGCTCACCTTTTTCCAACACTCTGGAAAACAAACTGTAGAATTGCAATGGAAGTTATTCTGTAGCGTAGGCCTAATTGATTTTTGCATCATGGTAACACATAAAAATCCCTGAAAAGGGTCCAAGAGCTTGTTGTGTGCTAGGTGCTTAACAAATAGAGAATCTGCTTCTAGGCATTTCTGGCCAATGCGAGTAAGGGTGCCTCCCACTTTTACACCTTCACCACACATATTTCCATCCAGACTTGATGCCTCTCCTGCCTTTTGGTCACTTGAAATCAGTGGGGCTTTGCAAAAAAAATCAGCTGTAAACCAGCTTGCCTCTGGCCAAACTCATACCTCTATGAGCTGTATCATGTTGACATTATTGTGCCTGTGCCACCTCACTGCTTGTTGCTTCCCTCTGGGCATGTTTGGTTTGTCACATTTTGTCATTAAGCATCCTTTGCTTTGAGTAAAGTATCTTTCCTTCTAAGACCCTTCACCTTGCCAATCTGTGGAAGCACAGCAGCCTCTGAGCAGCCTCTACCTTAGCAGCCACTCATTAAATTTTCAAGAAAGTACCGCCTTCCATGTTGTTCCTCATGTTGTTGAGGAGGAGGAGGTTTGCACATGGTCACAAAGATACTAGAAAGGCACCTGGAAACTTCCCTTCTTCATGGATGCCTTCAAAACATATAATTAGGGAGGAAGTTTTCTATTACGTTAATCATTGCTGTTGTGTCGATTCCTTGTGCTTTCCTGTCTGGAAACTCGTGGAAGAAGAATGCCTCTGTCTTGCAGTGTCCCGACTCCGATGTTCTAGAGCAAGTGTAGACATAGATATGTCATGAATTGCGGGCAGCATTTGGGCAGTCATAGGTGTCATGCCATGGGAACAGCCCATTGTGCTCAACTGGATTTGTGATGGTGGTAGCACATGCAAGGTGATGGCAGATGTAGAAAGGTGCGTTCTTTGCCTCTGTTTTGTCTGAATTTGAGGAGAGACGTGCAGGTGAGGGGTGTGTGCGAGTTGTCCATGGCTGTATTGTAGTAGCTTGGCTAATGCTCCCAGGCGCTCTGTGGGTGATGCCACATGTCCCATGTCTTAGACCAAAGCCGGGTTGTAGAGCTCCATGTGGTGGTCAAGTTAGAGAAACTGGGCAGAGCTTCGTCCTTAAGCAGCCCTGAATCTTTGCTATCCCGAGTAACTCCAGAAGGAGCCACAGGGGAGAAGCTGATGAGGCTGTTAATTATGGTTACTTCAGTAAAACAAGTCCCCTGTGATGAAAGCTTGCCATTTGGCAGCTCGACTACCTGGCACTTCGCATGGCGGAGGTGTACCGTGGTACAGCAGTGGGATCTTTGCCAGTATTAGCAGAAGGATAAAACTTTATTTGTGAAAAGAAAAAACCAAAAACATTTTTAGCCCTGTTATTCCAATAAAACCTGGTTGCAAGGGTTAGATAGTTAATTATTTTTTATGGATGCGTGCGAAGTTGGGGAGTTGGTGAAAGTGAGATGTTCTGTATAAATTCTTCATAAAGGTCCAGAGATCGGACCTTTATGAAGAATTTATAGTGTCATGGCAACTAGCTGTACCCAGAGGAGGCACCCTATCAATTAGGTTAAATAATTAGGAATAACATTGAGTAAAATGAAGAAAAACAGCTTAGAGTGATGTGAGGTGTGAGGCAGCTCAGCTTCTAAACAAAGTAAAAAATATGCTGTGTCACTTCTGGAAAACTTCAGCAGAGGCTGAAAGGGGACATGGATGGAAGGAAGAAATGGAATTAACAAGACAGTGGAAAAAAAAAAAACTTGTGGTAGAAACCTACTCAGATAACATGGAAAGTATTTAGACAAACCCTTAGTTTTGTTGAAAATGTGTATTTGTTGAAAATGATATGTTTTGAAGAAAATAATTGGTATACATAAGATTGTTTTTTACTTCCCAAATGTCTTTGTTTTCAAGATAACAGAAAAGTTCTCTCTTGCTCATTCTCATTTTCATTCTATGCTTTTCAGACTTTTTTACACCACATAGAAACCGCAGAAGAATCCTTCCCTTTGTTTTCTGGTGGAAAGGTTTTAAAAAAAATGAGAGGAAATGTTATTTTATTTTTTTAAAAATTCACTTTGATGGTGCAACAAGTAGAATATAGTAAATAAGACATTACATTACTACTTTCATTTTAAAAGGTCTTCTGTAACTACAAATTCAGATTAAAAAAACTCACAGATGTTACTTTCTCTTATTTTTTTGCTGTGCATTACCCTATTTCATTAGAAAAAAAAGCATCTAAATAATAAAGTGTGGAATAATAATTTCTAAAAACAGTAAATGTAACAATTTTATAAAATACTTTGTTCTGAAAATTTCCAATGAAAAATAGAACAGGGACAATTGAAGTAAATGACAGCATGGAACAAAATTAAATAATTTATCTTTCTTCATAAAATGCATGTATAAATTTCAAATAAGAGGTGGCTGTGATATTACTATTAATTATTATTACTGCTAATACTACTAATTCTTTTTTTTTAAAGTTTTAAAGTTGTTAGTAACAATATCTATCCTTCTGTATGTGCAGTGTCCGTGTTGCAAAGATCTTACTATGAATAGACATGAAGAAAATTAAAATAGATTCCCAAAAGCCTTTTGCCCTACCTTTGGGAAACTTCCCATACAGATTCTCAAAGTAAAAGATAAACATACCTGTTTGTTGCCAACCCTAAAACTCCCTAACGTCAGCAGCTACTTTCCATTGACCTCAGTGAATTATGGATCACTACCTCTGGGAAAAACGAGTTCAGATTAATATCGTTAAGAACCAAGGCAGGTTAGCTTGCAAATTTTGTTCAAAGTGTTTTTATTTAGGTTAGGTAAATGTGTTTTAATGTTACACTTACTAATATGTACTTGCAGGATTAAGCATTTGCATAAAATGAGAAATCTGTGAAAGATTGTTTCTCCCAAACCATCAGTAGAGGAGATGAAGAGCCTCTGCTCCATAGATAATAAATCTGAATGCCTTAAAAGATTAAAGGAAATATTTGCAATTTGATCAGGCAAACTGTGGGGAATAAAATGAACTCCACTGGGATTGGGTTTGCAAAACTGAATAAAAAATGTAACGAAAACAGCTTTGCAAAGTCAACTACAATTAATAGTTCGGTTTAAAATTAATGTACCATACTGCAGAGGCTTGGCAACAAGGAGTCTTGAAGGCCAGAAAAGATGTGCTAATAAATGCGTTGTTGAATTTCATTTTCATTGGGTTCAAAGGCTTCATCTTGCAAGGCTTACAATGGTTTCCTACTCACAGAAGTAGTCAGTGGTAGGAACAACCGAACATGAATGATACCTGCAGGTATTAGTAGCACTAGCTGGTTTAGGTCATTAATGCACAGGGACCAAAAAAACTGAAAATACTGTCTAACTCTCCATTCCGCGTACGATCCCTATTATATGTATGATTTCAGCTGTCATTGCCCCTAACAAAGGAAATTAGTGACATTTATGCCTGGTTATTAGTGCCTGTTAATAGCTGAGAAGTAACTGAGGATGCTTCGTGTATTGGCAAAATATGTGTGGGGAGAAACCCTGCAGTAATACCATCAGCTATCAGCATGTGAACAACACCATCAAAGGCATCACGGTCACTTAAATTAACCTATTGCATTCGTAGCTGATCCCACTGTTACTTGAATAAAGATGATAGCTGTTCAGCGTCGTTAATGGCACATGCAATGGTGTGACACTGGGACTGCCAAACTAGGGGGTTAAACACGTATTTCGGAAATGAATGCTTACTCTTGCTGCTAAAGAGTTAATATTCAAGAGACATTTCATAACTGTTATAAGTGTTGGGTCGCATCTTGGCATTTTTATTCTGTCAAATCTCTCATTTATTTTCACTGGACTTTTAGGGTTGGCTTAGTCACTCTTGGATAAAATCCAAGAAAGAACAGCTTTGCCTGCATTTGCCGTGCTCTGGGAAATAGTCAGTCCTGCTTGTAGTAGAAAGATGATAAAATCTTCCCAATTATTGGGACCTAAGCCATGATACTCACATAAACCTAAAAAATTTGAGAAACAATTCCAGTTTGCCCATTTTCTTTTTATTATTCTTTACATTGTAATTCTATCTAAGTGCAGCTTTTCTCCCTTGTGCTGCAGGTCTTTTCTTTCTGCTTAATCCTGAAAATAGTGTTTCTGGTTTGATATAGCAATCCCACCACAAAAACGATTGTGAAAAGGACAGATGAAATTCAGTGTCAGTGCATGCAAATTAATACACGTAGGCAAAAAATAGCTAGTTATACCTATACAATAATGGTTTCTAAATTAGCAGTTAGCACTCAGGAAGACATTGACTGTTATTGCAGATAGTTCCTTGAAAATATTCAGTACCAGTCAAAAAAAGACAAATAGGATTTCGAGGCAAGTAATTGAAATTAACGTCATTGCACCACACTGCACCGTTCTACAACAAGATTTTGTAAGATTAAAAAGGGTGTCTACAAGGTGATGAGAATGAACCATGGAATGACTTGCTCAGAAGGAGAAATCAAATAGACGAGGGCTCTTCACAGTGGAGAAAACACAGGGGAGGAAGGCTTACAGAAATTGGGAGTGGTGCACAGGAGGTGAAAAGGAGCAATTATTTCTCAGAAGGGGGCTGGGGTGGCCAGTGTAAAGACTGGGGCAGCCAGACTTGCAGAATAGCACAACAAAATACTTCTTCACATAATGTGTTGGTGAGAAAAAGCAGAGATGGATTTGTGGAAAGGAATTCGATATTCTTGGTGGAGATGTCTGATTGGTGGCTAATACATACTATGGTCTGGATGCAGCGAGCGGTTTAGAAAGTCACTGGGCTCTGGGTTTATGGAAATCTGGAAGGAGTAGCCCAGGGCAGAGATGCCCTGTGCACCCTCTTTCTTGTACTCTTGTCATAAATATCCAGAAGAGGCTGCAGTCAGAGGAAAGATTTTGGCTTAGATGGGCAATTGGTGCGATGCTGCGCATCACTTCTGTCGCTGTACACATCTCTGTGGGCCATAGGCATCCCAGGCATCTTCCAGACTCTGTCTGGAGCTTTATAGCAAGAACACCATCGTCCTGAAGAGAATAACTTCATTGCTGCATCAAAGAGCAGAATAAGTGGATTTTAGTGAAACAGGACGTTTAAAAATTGTACAAAACTACCACAAAAAAGTCAAAGGAAAGTGATAAAATACACTCAATTATTCTCCTCAGATAGTCTCCAGACGTCAGTGTAATTTCATTGACTTCAGTGAAATTAGTGTTAATGTAGGAATGGAAATGCAGCAAATCTAATTCCAGCGTCTCCTTCCTGGAATAGTGAGCAAGAAAACAGAGAGGTAATCAGATAGAAACAAGTGCTGATCAGAAGGAGTTGGACAGCGAGTAGGAGAGCTCCAGGAGCTGCTGCCAGGAAATAAAGACACTTTTCCAGTCTCACATAGTCATGGAGAGTTCAGCAATACATGCGCAGAGGCTGAAATGAAAAGCCTGATTTCTTTTTGTTTGTTTTAGTTTGCCAGTGTATGCAATTTTTTGTTGTTCTGTTGAATATTCTCAAACCCATTCTACTGGGACAGCATCAATGGCTAGCAATGTTTCCAGCAATGCTTTCATTCTTGGTATTATGGAGGAGGGAGCGGTGGAGAGCTGTGGGACTGGTGGAAAGAGGTGGAGGTAATGTGCTTGCTATAGTATTTAGACAGCTCTTGTTTCCTCTGGAAACAGATCTGTTTGTAACCTTTGGAGTCCTGATGTGCAGTTCTACATACATATTACTGTCTGGCTTTGTGATCCTCTGATAGGAAATGCAAGAATATATTTAGGGTGTTGCCTACCATTTTGCCATGCCGTTGCTCTTCAGCAGAATAGTTTATGGCACTTGCAAAGGTGAATGTGGAGAGCATCTTCCTAGGACCCAAAGATGTTCTCTCAAGCGCCATAAAAACTACCCAGATATGCTGGGATTCAAGTAGGCGTTGGGTAGGAGATGAAACCCCCTCGCTAAGCGCATCCACACTAATACCCTCCCCAAAGACCCCTCTCCGCTGATGAGAAGTGGCTTCGTAGCAGTGGTGTGTGACAGCAAAGCCACAGACCTGTCACTGAAACGTGGTCCCACTGATGTGTCAGGGCTGGCGGTGTGGATGTATTCTGATTAATTGATGACGCTGAATGCTAAATTAAGAGGCCAGCTTTTTTCCTCCCTCCTCCTCCCAGAAGGATGCAGTACAGAGGAGCACACATGATTTCATAGAGTATAAAAAGAGGGAAACGTACTTGGTTTTGCAGTTTGGTTTCACTTGGCTATTGACTGTTTTACAAGACAACCACCAAGGAAGCTCTGAAGAAGCTGTCAGGCTCAGTGACAGCTCAGCATCTGCCACAGCTAAATCAATACTGGGATGAAGGACAGGTTCCCAAAGTGGATAATCAAAGCGGAATAAAGTTAATTCACCTTGAAAGCCCGAAAATATTAGTGTGAAATTTTTTAGGCAAAAGCAGCCTCATTCTGGCAAAACGTGAGAGGTGCTGAGGTCCAGCCCTGAGCAGCAGTCTGCCCAAGTGTTGCCTGTAGTGGGAGTGGGGAGCAGCCTTCACACCAGTCATGTGCACACATGCTCTGATAAAGTGGAAACCTGGTGCTAATAAATCGGGCATAAAGGGGTTCGCGTGGGCCCTGATTGCTGGCAGTGTGCTAGGAACTCACGGTATGGGTTTGTGGAAAATATTCCATTATAATATAAATTTGTGTGTGAGTGTGAAGATAATGAATGTTCCATTTTTTCTTTGGCTGTTAAGAGTTTTTTCTGCTTCAAAATGGGATTTTCTTCCATTGTTCAGTTTTCAAAGGTTTAAAATCAAAAGACTGGAGGGAAAATGTTTTGCTATAAATTATTTTAGCTTTATAAAACCTGGAGGTGAATTGTTTCAACTTTTTGTGGAACTCTGTTGTCCACCCCTCCTTTGTTTTAGCCTAAACACTTCAGGGAAGGCAAATGTAATTTGAGATAGACTGTCAGCATCACACAGAAAATTTTGAATAGAAAATTTTGCTCAGCTCTGTCCAGAGATGCTGACTATGCAGGACTGAGAATTAGAGCTTGCGTAGATGACTTAGATGAGTAAGAAGCATTATCATTCAGTTCAATGAAACCAGTTTTGTGGTCATTCTACAAAGCAGAATTATTCTGAAAATAATAGGATGCAACCATCATCTCCAAATTTGAGGGTTTTAATGTTAACAGTTAAGTACTTTATTTTGTTCCTTTTGTTTCTAAAAATACCCTGTAATTCTGTACAAAAATCTATCCTCACACAGAGTTCAGGCTGATGAATTAAAACACTGAAAGAAGGAACTACCAAACAGAAGCAGCATTGCTTTACCTGTACTCTCTCTCATTAATATTTTTCGGTAGATATAGTATAAGTGTGCACTGTTGTGCTCCATGTGTTTACCACACCTCTCAAGACCTGTGTTTTACAGCCGGAATCATTTGTCTAATTGTCTCAAATCCATTCCTATTAATTGTGCTGAGATAAAATTGAATGTTTAATTAAATGAATAAGCAAAATTAGATTTGAAAGGAGTAGAAAGAGCGAGCAAATTAGAAGACTGCAAGGAAAATTAGCAGCTGCAGAAAGTCTGAGCCCATTGATCTTTTATCTTCACCTTTAGGCTTATGTACAGGTGTATCTTTATGCACGTACGTGTATAAATATTTTGTGAGTGTCTAAACCACACCAACACGCAGATTTATACAGTAAAAACTTTTACGTTGGCATAGACAGAAAAAAAGAACAGAGCAGAGAGCTAGAAACATCTTCTGGTACAGTCCAGTACTTTGAAGGTGTGTTTACAAATCCCCTGTTATATTTTAACAAGACAGGCAATTTAGGTGGTGTTCCTCAGTGTGCAAGTGATGTTCTGGCATCCTGCCTCCAGCAACATTGCTATCCTGAGTTCATCGTAATGTGACAAGAACTTGGTGTCCCACAAAAAAAATTCCCTTAAAAATACTAAAGAAAAAAAGCCCCAACAACAGAAAAAAACCCTCGCAGCTCAAATCCAGCAACAAGCTGTCGAGTTGTTTCACACGTAATACTGACAGCTGCCAAATTTACTCAGAGCATTTTTTTCCGGAGATGATCCTTTTCTGAGCCACTGTTGGTTCTTGTGCTTCCATGGAATAGTACTGGAGACCCTTTGTGTCCTGTGCTTGTTACCGGTGACAGTTTTGACACGGTGGGGCACACAGAGGAAGGCACATGGGATGGTTTTGATCCTCAGGTGTCAGCACCAGCCAGTAATAACACTAAAGACAACACTCTGGGAAAGCAGCTTCTTTATTTCTGAGATGGAGAAAGGAAAGAGAAAGATTTATGTGATGGGCAGATGATTGTTTGACAGACACAATTCAGCTTTTTTCGAAATACTGGAGAGATTTGCGTGGAAATGAGGCAACGTTAAAGGTAATATTCAAAATGGAGAAAATGATAAATCAGGGGTGGAGCAAAGTGCTAGAGGCATGGGTTTGCTGGCATTCATGGTGAACATAATTCTCATGAATTTTGGGCTTCATCTACCTCTATTTTCCTTCTGCTCCCACTGTAATTCCTTTAGGGAAGTGATTGCATTGTAATTAACATTTACCATTGCACAGGGCTTTGTGGAGCATGTGAAATACTAGATGTGCCATTTGGTAAGGAGGTGATGGATTTCTGGAGAAATGGGAATGGTGAAGCATTGGTGTAAGAAATGGTTTCATTCATTTCACTAATTAATTATTCTCAATGTTTACGTCATACCCTTCTTATAAATGGAAACTTAAATATTCCTCCCCAGATTGTCACCACCAAAGGCTGTGACCCCTTAGACCCAACTTCCACTGCATATGAAATATGTAGAAAAAAAACTAACTCTCAGCCTCTTGCTCCAAAGCTTTTAAGGAAAAAGTTTCCAGAATTAAGGCCCCTTCACTACAAGATGTGGGTTTTTCAGGCAAAGTGGAGTTGTGCCACTCAGGGTGATGCTGTTTGCCCTGCTACCTGCTGTGGTGTAATTGCAGCATTTTTCAGGCTGTGACTTCCCATATGATGCTTAACACCCCTGAATAATATGATGAGGGAGAAGCAGACCCTAACAGACCTAAAACACATAAAGCTTTCCAGATGAAAGAAAATGCAGGAAATTGCATCCAAATGCCAAGAGGAGACCGCTGAACCTGTGCAGGGCTGCATTTCTGATGGCTAGCACCATTTCTCAGGTGAATGAGCAAAGTAATCTAATAACAATGGGTGTCTGTGGTATGGGGATGTTGAGCAGGGAAGATGTTGCGTGTGAACTGTGATTTCAAGCTGCTTAGCATCTGCATCGTCAGAGCCAGGCATCCCTTGCCGCTCATCCTTAGCGGGGCAACGTGCAATTTTGTTGTCTATGCTGCTGGGATTCAAACCTTAGCAAACTTCAGTGCGTGTCTGTCGCTTCCTCAGGGCTAGAGGTCGAAAACATTGATAACTATGGGCAACAGTAGCCTTCGTTTAAAACTGTCTTAGTCAAGCGTGGTACTGTGTTTTGCAATACCAGTTTGGCCAGTCTTGGATTGCACCGGTGTGCAAAAATATAGCTAGTCATAGTCAGCTCATCACATTTGCATGGTGGAGAGGTATTGGAGCTTTAAAGTAAATAATTTCCGTTAGCCAAGTGCTCTCATTAATAAAAAGCTCCCAGTTTCACCATTTAAAAATTAGTGACTGTACAAGTGCAGTTGAAAGCCCTTATTTTTATAAGGATTTTTGCATAAAGTATGCAAGATGCCTAACTGCCTCCAAAGCAGCTGTTCCGCTCTGCTGTGCAAATGGTGTCCACTATAAAAGGAAGAACAGCGAGTGTGAATTCCTACAGTTTACTACTGATGATCATCTTAATTACATACTTATTTAGTTCTTTTCAAACAAATATCCCATCAATCTGAACAGGGATTTTACAGATTTATTATTATTATCATTATCCTCTTGATTTAGAATTTGCATTACTATAGTATTAAGAAGGTGTTGGGGTCAGAAAAACAGGAGTGAATGTCAGCTGGACCCACGGAGGAGCTGTGCATCTTACGTGACTGCAGCATGGGATACAGGAATGCATCGAGGGCCACCACCTCCCTGTGTTGGCAATATGGGAGATACATCTGGATGCAGGTGCGGTATGTAAAGCATATAGGCCATGGGGATGATGGATTCAAGCTAGACATGGTGTGCATTTGCCTAGACACAATTATGCCCAACTCCCCCCTGATTTCAGCAGTTGGATAATGTTGCTGAGAAGTTCAGACGTGATGTTCACTGCTGAATGTAGACCTTTGCCCATTAGCTTCTCCTCTGCAAAGTAGGTGTAACAATGCATTGTTGGGGCTTATGGCAGGATAAATATATTGGATTTTGTGGCACGGGTTAATACAGTGATATGGCTGCAAGTGTAGTTGGAGGAAAGAGATACTTTCTTACTTTGGATACTTTTGGCATTAAAATGTGAAAGCTGGTGTGCTCTGGTGTTGATATCCCCTCCCTGTAAATGGGGAGCAATTGTATTTAGGACACTGATCGAACACTGCTGTAAAAGTGGTGTCAGCATTGCAGGAATGGGGGAGTGTATTTTCACAGCACAATTTTTATGGAGCCAAGGATTCAAAATTAAAATTTGCCTTTTGAAGACCTGTAAAACCGCAGGGTTGTGTTGGTGCTTTCGGTAGCACAGCTGGCAGGCAGGAGTGTCGCGGGGCAGGATGGGGCAGGCGTCAAAATAGCGCTGTAAGACGATGATAAGGGAGGGGGCTTGGAAGGATTATTTTCTTCCAAGTGATACACCTTGTTGAATAATCCTGATGAATTTGAAGAAAGCTGTTCATTGTGACAGCAACAGCCTATTGCTGCTGCTGCATCTCAGTGAGGCTGTTGAATTTAGGAGATAGACACTCCACTGTGCTGCCAGGTGTCACACCGACTAGTGTCTGCAAATGTTTTGCAGTATAATCAGATGTATTAAGGTGAGGTGGAAAGAAATAACAGAAAACTGCTCAGCTTTTAAAATAATAAATCAGATATTTGGGTACTATCTAATTATAACTAGTATCTGTATACTGTGGTTTGTATTGTATCTCTCCTGAATGATATAGCTTTAATAATATTAATCTAATAATCTTACAGGAATACCTAATTCCAGAAGTTCATTGAAGAAGTTGCAGCTAGCCTCAGCATGCAAAAATGATTATCTATATTTTTCCAAGATCAAGGCCTCATCATCTTCTTTACAATTAGTTTAGAGGCGTATTGTATATGCTTAGATTAATAATGCTCTAGCGTAGAGCAGACCACAGGGAAAATTAGATCTCTCAATCAAGCCTTCAGTTCCTAAAGGCAGATGTTCCTGGACATATTTAACATACGGTCAGGATAATATGAGATCTGAAATGTTTTCGGATAATTTAGATAACTCTGAGTCATTTTTTTTAGAAAGTTCCTTGTTTTTAAACAGGAAAAAAGATTTGTATAATAATATTGCTAAATAGTTCAAATACATTTTATGTATGTACAAATATAGCAACACACTTCTATATATAAAAATATATAGCACTTGGATCCTTGTATATAATTTAGGGGACATTTTTCAACACTGAAGAGTAAAAATAGAAATGAAAATAACAGTTGAACCACCTACCTCACCCTTAGGGCTGAGAGAAAATGTTTCTGCGTCATTATATCAAAATGATTTCTCTAAAATCTAGTGAAGACTGTTCTAGATTTACACACATAGGACAATCAAGTAAATGAGCATTGCATGGCTGTAGGAACATAACAGGAAACGTCTGGAGAAAGGCAAGTCATTAAAGAGAAGGTGAATAAATGTACTTTGACTTAACTAGTTGTTTCAAGAAATTGAGTAAAGTAATTTCACCTTCAACCTCTGTAGCATCATCTCTCACGTTCCTTGTAAACGGAGAGACTAAATTAAAACTATTGAAGTGTATGTACACCTTAGAGATTTCTTTAGAGATTGTTTAAATCCTCTTACTGTCAAGAGAGGCACAGTATTTTATTTCCTTCAGAACCTTTTGCAAATGATCTTTACTGCCAGTTCCCCCTGCCAAAAATAATTTAAATACAGCAAAAGTGAAATGCCCTCGGTAGCGCTCCTCTGCCTTTGCTTTTTAAAGGTGAGGGGTAAGGTTCACACTTGGCACTTCAGCGTTTGCTCATTAAATAGGGATGCTCTGAGAAATCTTTGTTTGCTAATTACAAGCACTAAGGGTCATTGATGGAAAGCCTTAAACCTTTAAAGGCTGAGAAAGGCAAGAGCTGTATTAGATGCTTGCCAGCATGTCCATGTGTATGCATGTGCCGGCGCCTGTGCACCTCTGCATAGGGGATCCAGTGGGCTCCAGAGGCTGTCGGATCTCTGAGCTGAGACATCTCTGCCAGCTAAGGAGCTGATCCAGCTCACCTTTCTGTTGTGTCCCATCTCTGTCGTATTTGCAGCTGATGCGATTACCCCAGCCTAAATTTGAGTGGGGAAGAGCAAAGGCAGGTCACTTGAATTTTTAAGGCAGACCTCTTCTCATTAGACCCTTCCAGGCAGAGGACCCTTTCCCTGTAGATGAGTGTCACAACAGGTGTAAAAAATGGAACGCGAATGATTTTATTCATATATTTAGTATTTATAATATTTATATATTTAGTATTTCCTTATCAGCACAAACTTGTTTTGTTGCATACCAAGACCTGCAAAACAATAAATATTAGCTTTTTTTTTAATTACCCCCTTTTCTAGGTTTCATATAGAGAACAGGGATAGGGACCTGATTTACAGAGAGGTAGATTTTCCATGCCAAATTATGTGCTCTCCCCCCAAAAAACAACAAACCGGTCCCAGCAGCTACCAGTGTTGGTATAGGGAAGCACCATGAGTGAGGAGAGTCTTTGAGGCACAGCTTCAAAGCTGTGAAGACCTAAATAGGTTCCCTTTATATGTTTGCCAAAGGCTTCCCATGCAGTAACCTGTAAGAAAAGTGGAATATTTAGATGAACTCAACCATGTGTCTTTACCATTTCCAACGGGAGGCAAAGGAAGGCTTTGATTTCCAACAGAGGGATAATGCTGGTTTTGTCTGTACAGACTCTACAGCGTGTCGGCTTGTGAATTCTGGCTTGGTGAGATACTGCTGGCTAATGCTTCCAGCGGTTTTGCAGGCTCGATCCAATGATTTATTCTACCCGTAATTTCTTGAACAAACATACTCTTTTTAAGTACAACTTTCCAGGACCCTATAATAAGAGACAGAGAACTAGAATTCTTCTTCTGGCTGTATACTTTCTACAAATCATCTCCGCCAAAGAGTCTCTTTTTTTTTTTTTTTTTTTTTTTTTTGGCAGAGGAGGTAATATGTGCCAGTTGCTTCAGACAAGCTGTTTTCACCATGGCATTCTTAGCTGTTTCCAACCTGGCAGGTGTTAGAGTTAAATCTCTTTTTTTCCCAACCTTACTGTGGTCACATTTTCAATGAACATGTAGCCTCTGTGTAGGTTTGCATTGGGTTGTATGCATACGCAGTCTTGCTGTAGTTACAGGCTTGCATAAATTTTACTCATGCAGAAAGGCATGGCTTTGGGGACAGTTATGGCTTCTCTTTACACAGTCACAGTCATTTTCAGGTGTATCTAACATCAGAGGGCAAGATGAGAGATATTCTGCACTCACATATCTGACGAGCTGAGTTCATAATAAGTCAACAACTGTTCTTCAGAAGGATTAGGGATGTTGCACTTAGAAGAAGTAACACTTCAGCAAGTTTGTACTGCTACAAAAGTCCAAAAGAGTGGAGAAAGCTGGGGAAAAAAAAAAAAAAAAGAAAGAAAAAAGTCAGGTGGCTTCATCCATCGAGACTTTTTATATTCCACATACTCTTATACTCTGAGTGAGTGTTGGTATATATCTGGATGGGTACAGAGGCAGAGAAAACCTTTCAGTAGCTAGCAGATACGATACAAAAGTCAGTAAAGCAAGGAAAAAACCCTACCCTTGTAAGGAGCTTTATTTCTGGACATCACATAAAGTATTAATCTGCTGTGCTTTCTAAAACTGAAACCTCGTGTTCATCCTCAATACATGTTATGTGACCTTGTTTGCTATGATCTTGTGTGTTGAGATGAAGAGTCCCAAGACTTTGATGAAGCTATGAACATCGTATTTCTGATGAACTTCAGCATCTAATTTTTATATGGACGTAGTAAAAAGCACTGTGAGAAATGGAAGAACAATTTTCTGTTTGACAGATTTTAGGAAAGCACCATGTTTCTTTAAAAATGCCACCTTTCAAATAGGGTTGATAAACAACAGTAAATGAGTATGAAACAAAGTGAGTTTTCAGGAATGAGGTAGAAATTTGTTGTGTAGAGGGAAGACGTTATGCACTGAGAGGTGGAAGGCATTTTTTCCTTTCACAGTGGGTTATTTCTTGCCATTTGTAGGCTGCAGTTGTTTTTCAAAAAAGCAATATGGAAATGCGTAGCTGCATTCTGCTATAAAGTACCTCCCAGCAAAGATTATTAAAAATGACAGTCACATTTCTGTGTATTTGATAATGTCAAGAGCAGAAGTGCTGCATATTGGTGTTACGAGATACCAGAATAATTCTCTTTTCTGCAAAATCTGTAATGCCTAATGGAAGAATGTAATTTCAGGCTTGCTTGCAAGGGTAATAATGTTGTGACTCAATACGGCACCTTAAACTTGCTTGACTTCAAGAGCGTCTTTCAGTCCACTGCTATTCAAGACAGCAGTAGCCAAGATGTGCATTGAAGTGTTTGCTTAAATGTTTTGCTGAATTGAGGCTTCAGAAACTAACCATTCTCCAACAGTGTTCACTGCATCACACCTCGTATAGCATACTCAGGTTGATGCCTTTTCAGTTGTAAAGGCTTACTTAAAACATGATTTTCTCAAATATGGCATGTCATTCTTTCACGTTGCACAACTAAACTGGCTGGGCTTGATAGTAACAGTGGCACGTTTGGAAAGGAGAGAATCAAACCAGAAGAGAAGGTAACTCCAGGAGTGGGTGTGAGGTAGTGCTTCCTACTCTATCACATCTTCCTCCTGCCCTGGTGATACGCCCTCAGCAATGATGTAAACTTGGAACTTTCTATTGTTTGCTAATCCAATTTTTCTCTCTTTGGAGTCGTTAGTGACTGGCATCTAGAGTTGACATAAGATACCCAACTCATCTGCTGGGGTTGACTGTGAAATTGAACTGTGAAATGCCACTTTGAACCTTTCTTGTGCACGCCTTGGCCATTGACACAGGACCCCATTTGTATAGATATCTCCTTGCCAGGCTTCCCAGGTTCTTTTCTTCTGCACTTCATTTCTTCTTTGGGACTGAGGCCACTCTCTACTCATAGCCCGTGCTAGCTGAGCCTGTCTTACAGCAGTTCCACATGATTCTTTGCAGTTTGGGTTAGTATAGGGTGTAGAGTTTAAATGCACCACTCCAGGTGTGGACATCATCTGTATGACTGATTTTGTAAATTATTACATGTGTGAGAGTGTGTGCATAAATAGAAATTTTCAGTTTACACCTATGCATTTGCCATAGTTTGTAACCATACATAAAATTCTTTGACATTATCCTTGAATTATGCGTAGCATTTACTGGAGTGTACGTATTTATTTTTTATTATCTTTGTTTTTTTTCAGCTCTTCTTTATGCAACTATTTTTGGAAACGTCACCACCATTTTCCAGCAAATGTATGCCAACACCAACCGATACCATGAGATGCTGAACAATGTGAGGGATTTCCTAAAATTATATCAAGTCCCAAAAGGCCTTAGTGAAAGAGTCATGGATTATATTGTCTCAACCTGGTCCATGTCTAAAGGAATTGACACAGAGAAGGTATGAGTACATGAGGTAACAATTTAGATAGCAAGAGTTTGTGTCTATCATGTCCTTTTTTTAGAAACAGGAGTGTGTAACAGCGTATAACTTACTAACAAATTCTTAACTGCATGCTACTCCATTATTACGTTTGTGTTTGGATCAAAACCTGGATGTTTTAAAAAAGGACTGTTTTGTTGCTTTGGAAACATGCCTTTATTTTTCATTATGGTAAAAGTTTTCTGTTTTCCAGTCTTACTTGCCTAAATACTAAATAATTTTAATGTACTTAACTACTGAAATCAATGGGAAATTGGTCTTCAAATTAGTCCGAGAACATAATTTGGTGTCTCACCTACATCAGTATTATTCTGAAAAGTATTGGCTTCTGTGAGTTGCAATGAAATGAGTTTGATTGGTTTGGACCTTTTGCTGATGCCCAGGACATCGACATATCCATCAGCATAATTAGTATGGGATTTAATGGCAGTAGAGATTGATCTCCTTGAGCTAAAATCTCTCGGCTAGAACTTAAGGTTTTTGGTACGGAGGTACAGAAAATGTGGCACTGCTGGCAACCATGCAGGGTAGAAGTCCTACAGGACTTTACCCCTCAGAAAGGACTAGTCATTTAGGTTTCTTCAAAAGCTGATTAAAGGAGAAGGTTGTCTTTGGAGGGTGATTCATTGTGTGCCAGGCGAGACCATGTGAATTGTCCTCAGGGCCTCTCTTTCTGCATGATATGTGCAGTGAGTCTGTCTAGCCTTGGATATTTTAGAGAGCTGAAGTCAAATGGAAGGGCTTCCACCTGAAATACCTTGAACATAGGCAGGACATAAAAGTTTTAGGTCTAGATTTTTGGTCAGTAGAGATCGTCGATGCTCCTGTGGCTTCTGTGCAGCTGATACACATCAGCTGAAATTAGGCATTCAAGCTCTGGTTTCCATGAATATTTCCCTCCTAAGAACTTAAAAGCCAAGTGTCCAAGGGAGGGTAAGGAAGTGTCATGACAGATTAATATCTTAAAATGTGTAGTGCTTGCAGAGCTTTCAAGTTCTTGCTTCAGTTGAATCTATTGCGTAATATGGGATGATGGTGCAGCTTGTTCAGATATGCCAAGAAGAAGTCGCTACACTGAAAAATTTAATCTTACATCATGCTGAGGCAACAGCAGTTATCTTACTAATCATCTGCTGTGAAATTCAGTTTGCCATCACAAATACAACTATTTTAAGTAACAAGGAGTTTGATTTCTTTGATTCTTGTGCTTCAGGATGTCACATTCTTTAATATGTTAACTTCTTACACACTAATACCCTAACTTCCCTATGCTGATTTATACAGTGTTAAAAGTGAGCTTTTATATTGTAAACTACTGTAAATGCATTCAGTCCTGTTGTGTAAACTCAAAACCATGTGAAAATTAAAGTTTCGTTTGCATTTATCTCCTTGCATTTAAGCCAGAATCCTGTATTATTCCACTACAGTTTCATTAGATTTTAATGATGCTTTGCAGTTAATTAGGAGAACCTATGCTTTAATTACTGAAATTTCCTTCCATAGTTTCCGCATGTCCGGTTTTATAGATTATAAAAATGCAGTTAGAGCCATAATCTTCAACTCATGGTAAGCAGTGTTCTCTGGTCTGTAAGATAGTAGTGGCTGCTTAGCTAGATAATTAATATGGCTGTAAAATCTGTGACTTAGGTTTTTAACAATTTTCCCTTGGTAAAGACTTGCCTAAACTTAGGCCTGGATCCAAAACCTATTTAAAACAGTGGAAGGATTTCAGGAACCTCTGCATCTGGACATCAGTAGTTGCATCTAATCGAACTTCCCAGAAAAGCCTATGTTACAGAAGAACAGAGACAAGATAAAAGTAAGAACTTGAGCACCGGTTTGAATATTTTGGTGTTTTGTATCCCTTACAGCCTGCAAGTCTGCAAAAGCGACAGCACCGGCGGCCTGTAGTGCCCGCACTGAGCATCCCTGGGTCTGTACAAGTGGAAGGATCAGGCAGTTTGCGTTCAGCTGCAGGACTGTAGGCAAAGCCAGGATTTGTTTTAGCAAATGGGTGGAAGGCTGTGTCATAGCCAGGCAGCCCTTCTACCTTTATCTCCACTCAGGAGGGTGTTATAATGTCCTTCACCAAAACAAATGAGAAAATGTTGTAAATCCCAGCTGAGAAATGATAGAAACAGTGGTACAATCCCAGAGAGTAGTCACGTAGAGTGGATCGTTTCTCTTGCATTAGTTCCTTCATTACCCCTTCAAGCCCTGTTGCAATACCCTCTGCATTTAAATCGAATCCATCTGCACTGACCCTAGAGCAGCAAGTGGATGGGAGTGCACTGTAGGGATCTCCAGGGTACAGAGTCAAGTCAGATTTGTTACCGTAGACACAGTGGGGCTAATGGCAGAGTCAAGTTACCGTAGACACAGTGGGGCTAATGGGACGACATTGCACCTGCAGGTGACCTGCTAAATCCAGATAGTGCTCCAGTGTAGGCTGGAATAGGGGATTGTTGCCCCAGGTCTTGAATTGCTTCTCTGCACTGCTTTGTCTGACAGCCTGGACGTGACCTCTGGGGTTTCTTCCAGTCTAGTTTTCAAAGCTCCAGTAATGAGATACTGACCAGTTTGTTGTCTGGATATCTTTGCATCACATGATTTCCCATTCTCCTTAATTTGTGTGAACTTTTCAATAAGCTTCTTATTATCTCGCAAAACACGTGTGTTCATGACATGATAATTAGTGAGGAATTTCTCAACTTTTCAATTTCCATCAGACAGCTCAGACAGTTTCTGTCATCCAAGGATGTTTTTCAACCTAACATACAGTATTACATCCTAAACTGTTCTAAATATACCTGCATTGTCACACTGGAATGTGTTTTGCAACCTCATTTGCCACAAATTTATAATACATTTCATTCAGTCACTCAGCATGTTGAAATGGCTTTGTTTTAAAATCCAAATTCAAAGAACAAGAAGGTTAATGTACTAACAAAGAATGAAATTTCTTATATGAGTTTTACAGTAGGTTCCTATGGTGACGAACAATCTTAGCAATTTGATGGAGTGAAAATAAACACATGTGCATGTGTTTCTTTGAGAACTAAAGATTTTAAATTCATATGCTTGAAATTAAAATATAAGTTAATAACTTGATTGGAATTACTACCACTACACGTATTACTACCACTTAATATGCGTAGATTTGTTGCATCAGAGCTCCAATATCTACTCTTGAATGACAGATTCAGTGTATAGTCCCAAAGAAGATCTTGGCTAAAACTGGTAATGATGAGATGGGAACTGAAGGCAAAGTAGAAGTTAGAATGGAGGAAGTTAAATGAAGATCTACTCTTTGCTGCTTATGAGAGCAAACTGTCCCGAACAGAACTTTGTTTTAAAGCCCCAGTCTGTTGTCCCTGTATGTGGAATAGGACTTGTTCTCCCACACTGAAGTGACAGTGCCTTAAGCACACAATTTTGGCTTCCCTGTTCTCCTTGGGAATAGCTCATCTTCAATCCTGTCTTGAAACGGCAGCGCTTCAGGCTGTCTCTGAGTGTTCACAAATAAGGAATTAACAATGACACTAAAAGCATTAGCATATTTATTATTATTACTTCAGGGGAAGCAAGTGGCCTCTGATCCATAATCTTAAATCACTTAAACATGAGAGCCCTCCTCTGACAGCTGGGATGATATATGTAATACATGCACATGGACTCTTATCTCCTGCTGTAACAGTGGCTCAAACAACATGGAATTTTTAATTGCATTTAGTGCTACAGGTTTTGGTTATTCATCTAATAATGAGCAGAGCTAAAGACATGACAAAACTAAGAAGCCTTTATATACTAAACAATATCTCTCATCCAGCAGAACCTGTTTTTTTTTGAGAGGTAAAAAAGAGGCAGTACATTCTCTGTACATGACCATTTTTAAGCAGCTGAAAAACATCTTTACAATAATAATTTGATATATGAAACACACACTGAATTCAAATCTCTTAGTTTTTATTGAAATCTCTAGGCACCAAATGACAAATTTATAGATATTAGCTCTTCTATAAGAAATAGGTCATTATACATGAAAGCCTAACAAGCATTAACTAACATGCAGATGTCTCAAGGTCTCATCTTATGATAATGTTCTGAAATGTCAGTAAACCCCAACGATTTTCTTTTCTCAACCTCTGTGCTGTTGTATGGCTTAGGATTTGCTCAAAAAGCAATTAAATAAATGTCTATCATGTTTTAACAGTCAATTCCGTCAGAAAAACCATAGGTTGAAAGAGAAAAAAGGCATCTTAGTCTTAACCTAAGCATCAATGGTGATTCAAGTAATGAGAGCCAATTCCACATTGCAATGACTGAAATGGAAATAATGGGAAAATAACACAGTATTAAAACTATTCACTGCTGACCCACTAAGCTTTCATATAGGAGAGATGGGTTTATGGTAAATAGACACAGGCTGTAGCTTTATTAAACATTAATCTACAGAAGGGCAGTGCAGTTTAGTCGTGTTCGCTGTTAATATCTTCAAGGGCTGTAGTAATAATTAGTGATACCCTGAGATGAATAGGGGAATCAGGCTCCATTCTTATGGTGTCCCATCACATAGAGGTGTCTGTAAGTCCTGGCTGGATTTCCTCGTGGATGACCGGGGTAGAAGGCTTCCAAGCTTCATGGCCAGAGAGAACTTCTACAAAATTAGGTGTGACAGCTACATACAATTCCCTGCTGAAGAGGGAAGGTAAAAATCGTTTGGACAAGTATTTTTGTTTCGTTGTAGAGGCGGGGTTGTTGGTCGTTCCTTGCAGATCGGGACGAGGTGAACAAGAAGTCTTCCCTCACCTCACCTCACAGAGCTGAGCTAGGACCAGGTACAGTTGCTATCCACGGTTCTTTGGAGAGTGGGATGCAGGAGAGACGGTCAGGGTCTCACTGTCCTTCACACGGGTCCAAGAGCGGGGCCTGTGCACCAGTGGGGCTTTCTGTTTCACTTTTGTGGATGGTATGGATTATTTACCTCCTGTATGCACTGTGCAGAGCCAGGAAAGATTATCCACAACTATCTCTGCCTCTTGGATGTGTTCATCTTGGGATTGATACAGATTAAACTATGAACCTGTCATGCTTGAGGAAATGCCAGGGCTATACAGATGGCTACGGAGCAGCTCATGAGCTTCTTTTCTGGGGGAAGAAGTACCCAAGTGGATGGGTCGGGTGTTTTCCTGAGCACTGCCACCAAGGGGCTGGAGCTGACAGAGGGGCTGTGTGTTCCAGAGACCACATTTAGGGGAAGGTCTTCTCCAGATCTGTTTTCTTAATGCTTTCACCCTTGACTATCTTTACATAATGCTGCATGTTAGAAAACAAAGCCACCTCCGGAAGAAGCACAAAATAAAACAATCCATTGATCAACTCCATTCTTCCAAGGGTGACCTTTGTCACTCCAAAAAATGTTGTGACTTGAGAAATTCTCTGATGTATGCCACGTTCTTTCTGATGTTTATTTTTCTTTTATCTAAAAAGTTGATTTTAATGATAGAATTCCATGTAGCCTGCTATCCTTTGCCGCATTAGAAGGTCATGTGATGATTGTGCTTGGGACAGATATTGTAGCCAAACTGAAACCAATAGAACCTTTAACTGTTCTGAGACTTCTACGACCCTTAGGCAACCTGGGATCTGCCACTTCGGGTCACTGGTGAATTTTACCAGTGTGCCACAGTGTATCACAGACAAACCAGCAGGCCCTGTGCTGGTGAACCGCTTGATTCCTTAAAACACATGGTGATGCCCCTTGTCTTCCCCTGTTTTTCAGACCTTTAGCCAGATTCTGTCTGTGTTGACAATACTGAATTTAATGTAATTGAGAGCCAGTTTCCAGGAATTTTTTAATGTCTCTAATACTTGTTACTCAGTTAAAAAGGGGTTAGTTTTGTTACTATCCCACTAAATCTAACCGTTTTGATCACTGGTTCAGATCACGTATTGTTAACAAGAAAACAAGCAAAACAACTTATTAGACTTGATTTTCAGCTTGGTTTCTGAGCATTTAAATCCAAGTGACCTTGGATTTTAGTGCAATTAAAATGGAGCATACCATTGCTGCTGAAATTCAATTCTTAGTGCTAAGATATTCAGTGATGTATTAAAGATTACCCTAATGCATGCGGGGTTAATAACTGCTCAGTTCCATACATCACCTTTGAGTGAGTTACAAAATTGCCTGATTATTACAGGAAAATGCTCTGTAATTTGCCAATCAGCTATTTTCTTACCTTTGTCTCTTTGGCCTCCATCCAGTGCCGAATGTAACACTTTTATCCAGGTCTGCAAAATAATTCAACACTCAAATGAGCCAAATCCTTCTAAAAATCTGAATAACTTGGTCAGATGCCTAGAGGGTACTGTGTTTTTTTGGAAAGAACTGACTTTGATTATGGCTGCTGAATATGTCTCAAAACCCAGAGTAGCCTTTCTCCACAAAATAAAAAAAGAGCTACCTGTGGCCTATAACTGGTTAGAAGTTGGAGGGGTTTATTTTATTTTTTGTCAAAGCTGACATTTAGTATCTCCAATATATCTTACAGTTATTCATTTAGGAAATGGTCCTTGTTATTCCACCACTAAGACTTTCTAAGCTCTTTGCTTGAATATCAGTAAAATATCCTGAAGCTACAACCCTGAGAAAATAAGAATCCTGTGTGCTGAAAGAGAATTGGAAGCAGATAGCATTCATGATTCACTGGCCTCTGCCCTTTTTGTTAACAAGTCTTAACAGATTCTGTAGTGTTTGCTAAGCCATCCTGTAGTGTTTTCCAGCTGGGGAAGATTTTTTTTTAAAATCCTTAAACCCATCCTAAAAGACATTGTTTGGACACACTCTTAATCTGTACAGTTTTTGTTTCGATTCATTTGCTTTTCTTTGAGTTCTTTATAATCTCTACTCCCCGTAGAGTTCTTTGAGCTGTTCAAGGGGCTTATCTTAAACTGCCTGAGCATGCTGAGGAAATGGATGGAAGAGGAAAAAAATCAGATGGAACCTCCTTGGGAATTTTATTCCTCCCTTACAGGTCTCGAGCTGAAAAGATAGTGAGATGTTTTGTGCCAATTCCCTGTGAGTCTTCCAGAGCTCGTTACTGCCTTTCCCAGTCTCTAGCAGCAACCACATATGCCATAGGGTGCTCTAGAGATGACAGCGGTGTTGAATCTCTGCACTGGGTGTTGTCGTGTTGGGGTATGTATCAGCTGGGTGCCAGGTGATGATGGCAGAGCTCAGCAATTGTCTTATACCGACTTTGAGGAGTTTTAATTTTCTGTGCAAAGAGTGAAGTGATAAATGTTATTCTGCGCTTTACTTTCTCCTCTCTCAGCTTTATAGTGGTTCAGGTCTTTACGGATACATGTGTACTTTTCCTGTGTGGCATGGAGCCTTGCTCCTTTTCTGGTGGAAACACAGCTTATACAGCCAGCGAAGATTTTCCTCTGGGTAGAATACGAGTTTCTGTTCTGATTTTGCATTGAAATGTAGCAGGTTCTGTTCTTTCATGCTGCTTGGATGCATATGGGAAAGCTGACTGCAAAGTCTGTGGCTACAGATTTATTACAGAGCAACTTCTGTAGCAGCACAAGGATTTGGTCCCTGCAGACTGCCTGCTCCAAGTCGTGTGCTCCAAAACCATCACTTAGTAAAGCATTGCAGTCAGCAGCCTTAATATCTTGGCTAGTTTATAAACTACAGGTTTCACAGAGAAAGGTCTTGAAATCTCTAAGGAAATTTCCTCTTCAGAAATTTGTCTTGGTGGTTTTTGATATGCTGCTGAAAGAATACACAAGCTAGAACAAATGTCCCAGCTGAACTTTGGTTCTACTGACATGAAGCGTTGAGGGCATTTCAGTGAAACAGTAGATTGAGTGTTACGGGATATCCTCTCCCTTAAACTGAATTTTCTCTTTTACACCCATGTCTGTGCATTTGTACACCATATGGACTCATGTACTACCATATTGCCACTAGTTTGTATTGTTTTAGTTGCATGCTGCCTTAAAAATGCTGAGATCTCAGTCAGAGCATTTCACAACATGAATGTTGAAGTCTTGCGTTATCAATTTCATTTTCAGAAGAATATTTGTCTCAATTTGAAGTGCTCATTTTCTCATTTTCTACTTTTAGGATCTTTGGACTATTTATCATTAGCTCCCAAATGCTTCTGTGTGATCCTATATCCTGTTATGCGTCTTCTTTGGAAGCAGGAAAATTACTATATGCTGTAATCTGTGTCACCAACAATCCCTTTCTACAGTACAGCTAATAGAGAAGCTGGTGACATATGTGAGACTCCTTCTGAATTTATGATGTTGGTATTTGTAAACATGAAAAGAAATGCTGCAAAGTCAGATTGGAGCTCATGAAGTCCTGTGTTTGGACCATACAGTAAACACATAGCTGAATATTGAGATTGTCTATCTTTGCTCTTTTTTTTCCCCCTACCTATATCTACATTTATCTTTATCAGTCAAAGCTCCTTTGCCAAATCTTTTAATATTATTTCTTTTAGGTGTCATCTGTTTCATTCTTTATTCTCAGTACTTGCAGTGTAGCAGATAGGAAAACTGAAATAAAGAATATTTGTTCCTGGCTAACTCTTGGATCATTACTCATTTACTGCTGTACTAGTTGATAAGTGATATCTCCTAACAGTAATATGTCATTAGGAGAATCACTTTATCATGACATTTGAAAATTCCTGAATTATGCTTTCTAAGACTGTCTTTTTCTGTGCAATGGAATTTTTTCTGTCTCTTCATATTACAGTGTGTGATGATAGATATGTTTGTTGTGTCTATAAAAAGAGTAATGCTTTGAGTGCTCACTTTTAATACTCTCTATTTAACTCTGTATTTGTGAGGAAACAATATGCGGCTTTGCATCCAAGTGGCTTTTATTCTTGAGGGACACAATTAATTTACATTCCTAAAAACAAAGGGTTCTGGAACATCTCTGAATCTTACAGTAACAACCTCTGCAATAGTCTAACCAATTTTTCCAGCAGTTTGGAAGCTTAAAAGATAAAATTTGGAAATCAGTCATGTATGAATACACACATTTTTCTTAAAAGCAGTGTTTGAGAATTTATAGCTCATGGCCTTGTTAAGTCAAAAGCATTTACATTACTGAAAGTATTAAAGGGACGTAAAAAACTTCTAACCATGATTTACACCCAAGAGTAGATGAAAATCTAAAAATCATCAATCATGATACAAAAGAAAGCAGAATTTTTTGTTAAATTAGTATTGAGAATAAGAAAGATGGCATGTTTCTATTTTATTGCAATAAAGATAAGCTTTCTGTTTGATCCAGAAGTAGGGCTGAAGTGAAACAATCACTCTCTTTTTTTTTTTTTACTGGAAAAACTAAGGTGTGCCCATATTTCTAATGTTAAATGGAATGACTCAGGTAAGTATAAGTTTGTAAAATTGACATTTGCCCCTAATAAAATTATGGAAATGTGATATGGAATATGGTCAACAGTGACTCAGACAAGACATTATTACTAATGCAGATGATGGCTTATGGAGAATATGTCTTGTCAAATGTGTTTATTATTAATTTTTATGATAAAACAGACTTATGCAGGGTATTTTAATGTGTTCTGTACAACATTTTGTTACAGAAAAACAGCATTAAGCCGAATTGACGTATTCCGTTTTATATCAAATAAAAAATAATTATCTGGTAGATCTAGGAAGGTGGTTGTAGGTGAGAAAACCTCATGCTATGGGGAAGTTTCCAAAGAGATACTGTGCTTCATAGTGTTAGGCACAAGAAGCATCATCATCTCTTGTTTATTCAAGATGCAATCAAGAAATGACCTGGTCATATTCTATTAAAAACCTACATGTGGAAGAAATTTCTGATGATTGCTGGTCTTTTGCTGGTCTTCTGATGATTGCTGGTCTCATCCTGAGCCACAGGATGAGATCCGCTGGCTGTTGGCTGAAAATTTTAAAAAAATTAGTACAGAAACAGCACATGTTTTAAAAGAGAGTAGCTTTCCATTGGAACAACTACCCTATATCATTTGAAAGCATTAGGCCTTCTAGGCTATGATTTTACCAGGTATTCTGGCATTGATATCAAAATTATGAGTGCAAGAGGTTAGTGCAGATGGCTGCAGTAGCCCTTTCTAGCCTCAAGACTGTCACAGTACAGAGAATAGGAGAATAACTTCTATTTCACCTTTTTGCATTCATTATATCTAGTGGGAGGTGTCCCTGCCTATGGCAGCGGGGTTGGAACTTGATGATCTTCAAAGTCCCTCCCAACCTAAACCACTCTATGATTCCTTGATCTTTGACCTATGACCAAAGTTCAAAGGAACTTTGATCTACTCAAATAAGAAAGGGACTAAATGTTATTAAACTAGAAATTGTTTTCTATTTTTCCATTCTATGGTTTAGGACCTTTAGTAATACTTTACAATAATATGCTTTCAAACCCCTTCTGCATTAAACAGAAATGAAAATTGTGGCTTTACTTCAATATTAACATGACCATTTGCCTCAAAGCTTAGTCAGGTTTACCAGAGTCTCCCTCTGTTTGCTAATATTCAACGGTAGGCAACACACTGACCCAATGTCCCTGTCTCTCACACTGTTGGCAGAGCAAGCTGCCAGATTAATTCCGTACAATGAGAAAATAATCAGTGCTATTGATCTGCAGTCTTCTTTATATGAGACTTGTGGAGCGTTCTTAATCTCACACTCTTTTCTATTACTTATCCTAGGAAAACTTTAAAAGGTTTTATGTGTTTCTCAATGCTATTAGCTTCCATGCATTTTAGGGTTTTAAGGATGTTAGTGTGTTTAGAAGGATGTGCAAAAATTAATCACACAGTTTACAAATCTAACAAGACCCACAGGTTTTCACTTTCTTTCTTCAGGTATATTTGTGTTACTTTTTCAATAGGGAAAGCTATTTAAGGTAAGAAATTTAATGAAGGTCTTATTTAATTGATCCGCTATGAAGACATCTTCGTGTTCACAGGACAGTTTTTCACTCACCTTTACTTTACACTTCATAAGGTTTCATAATACTTTCTTTTTGCTCTAATCTCAAGCTCTTTGGATTTTCTAGTCTGTAAGCCCTCCAGGGCAGGTTACTTATTATATGTCTGTACGGCACTGAAACTAAACCCTAGGTGTGTTTGGATACGCGTCGGTAAGTGGTCATCTACATCAAGGCTTTTGAAGACTAGGTTTTCTGGATGTGAGCAAAATGTGGTGTTCTCTATTGTGAATGGTGCGTCTTTGCATGTCTTCAAGCTCCTTCAGCTCTGAGCGTCTGTGCTGTGCTCCTGCAGGGATTGAGCGTAGCAGCGGGCGGATAGTCTGGGCACCAAGTCTGGAGGGATAACCACAAACAGGACATAGTAGTGCCACCTGCAATGCTGGAAAACAAGCGTGAAAACTTTCAGGGATGAGAACAGTGTAACAGAATAGTCCCTTTTTCCACATCACCCTTTCAGCTGCAGTGAAAGCAGTAGATGGGTAGAAACAGACTACCCCAATTCAAGATAAAACTCCTGCCAGTAGCTTTATGAAATAACTGGATAGATGGATGGATCTTAGGATCCACTCAGGCAGATATTAAGATCCATCCATTCAGTTATTTTATAAAGTGCGTGCTGGCCCAGTGTCATGTTCCCAGCTGATTATTTTTCATCTTTCTTTTATTCAGGTTCTCTCAATTTGCCCAAAGGACATGAGAGCAGATATTTGCGTGCACCTAAACCGGAAAGTTTTTAACGAGCACCCTGCCTTCCGGCTGGCTAGTGACGGCTGCCTGCGAGCCCTGGCTGTGGAGTTTCAGACGATCCATTGCGCCCCGGGGGACCTCATCTATCATGCTGGGGAAAGCGTTGATGCTCTTTGCTTTGTGGTCTCGGGATCCCTAGAAGTCATCCAGGACGACGAGGTGGTGGCTATTTTAGGTACTGTGATCTTTATTGAAATGCTAGTGGTTTGGATATATTTACCTTCTGCTTAGCTTTGAATATTAACCAGGCTTGCCTAACATCAGCTGGGACTACAGGAGGCTAGTGGTTGTCATAAGATGGAAAAGTCGTGTCTCCAGAGATACTACTCTAGAAGCAAACCCTTCATCTTTTATGCCATTGGGAATGCTCTTTCTGCATGGTATGGCTCACTGGTCGCAGTTACAGTGTCTCTGAGCAGAAAAGAATGGCATCTGTGTGCTTGACATCTTTTAAATAGCCTGGTAGAGGAATTGCACATTGTTTTATATTAGTCTCTCAGGAGGATTTCCACATTAACCTTCACACTGGGATTTTCATTTGTCTGTATTCTAGCCCAGAATAACACCTGCAAACAATCTCTACAAGAAGCAAAATTGTCGCTTTTAGTGAACTGGTTTTACAGAAAATAAATAGTCTGATCTGACTATGCAAAGAGATAGGGATGCACCGTCTATCCAGCCACACTTGTGAGAAATCTGAGTAATGGTAGAATCTCCAGGTTGATCACCCTGTCATCCAGCTGTCCTTTCTGGTTTGCCAGCAGTGGTAAAGAGCCTAATGCAGACTCCTCACCAGCTTGTATGGGATGGGGAAAGGTGTAGCAGACAGTGGGATTCAGTTGTCGGTCCTAGTGTTGAGGCAGGAGTCATCCTCAGAGGCAGAACAATGTATAGGAAGAACTGGTGGCTCTGCATGAAAGCCATCCAGAGTCTGTCTTGCCTGTTTAAAATAGGGCCATTTATTGTAGAACTCATCTCCTGTTCGATATTAACTATTTGCCTTCTCTTAAACTGGAGCTGTGGCTCCCTGAGGGCAAATCTAGTTGGTGACCTTGTCCTAGGGGACCTCCCGTACCCGACTGAAGCTCTGTACTGCTTCTTCCCTGTAAGGGTGGCTCCAGAGGGCTCCATGGGTCCTGCTTGTGTTTCATGGGGACAATCACTGGGAGATAAGGGTTAAACTTGGGAATTGCACTGGTGTGTAGGAAGAGGGCAGACATGGGCAGTCAATACTGGTCATGAATCAAGGCTTGAGCTCCTTCCCAGCTGGCAGCAAGGCAGAAGAGAGGAGAAATGAGGACAAGCATGTAGCCAGAGAGACTCCTGACATGTTCCTTTACAAGCCTGCATACATGTGTCCTGCACTGGGGTGGGACTGGGCACATGTGCAGGTGTGTGGACGGGAGAGGGTTGAGAAGTGGTCCTGTGTAAACCTCAAGAGGTTTGACATGGCCGAGTGCAAGGTCCTGCACCTGGGTTGGGTCAACCCCTGGTATCAATACAGCAGGCTGGGGGATGAAGGGATTGAGAACAGCCCTGCTGAGAAGAACTTGGGGATACTGGTGGATGAAAAGCTGAACATGAGCCGGCAATGTGCGCTTGCAGCCCAGAAGGCCAACTGTATCCTGAGCTGCATCAAAAGAAGTGTGGCCAGCAGGCCAAGGGAGGTGATTCTGCCCCTCTACTCCATTCTGGTGAGACCCCACCTGGCGCATTGCGTCCAGCTCTGGAGCCCTCAGCAGGGGAAGGATGTGGACCTGTTGGAGTTGGTGCAGAGGAAGGCCACAAAAACTATTAGAGGGCTGGAGAACCTCTCCTATGAGGAAAGCCTGAGAGGCCTTAAAGGGGGCCTACAGGAAAGATGGCGCATTGCGTCCAGCTCTGGAGCCCTCAGCAGGGGAAGGATGTGGACCTGTTGGAGTTGGTGCAGAGGAAGGCCACAAAAACTATTAGAGGGCTGGAGAACCTCTCCTATGAGGAAAGCCTGAGAGAGTTGGGGTTGTTTGTGCTGGAGAAGGGATGGATCCAAGAGGACCTTATTGTGGCCTTTCAGTACTTAAAGGGGGCCTACAGGAAAGATGGGGACAAACTTTTTAGCAGGGCAAGGGCTAATGGCTTTAAACTAGAAGAGGGAAGATTTAGACTAGACATAAGGGAGAAATTTTTTACAATGGGGGTGGTGAGACACTGGCACAAGTTGCCCAGAGAGGTGGTAGACGCCCTGTCCCTGGAAACATTCAAGGTCGGGTTGGACGCAGCTCTGAGGAACCTGATGTAGTTGAAGATGTTGCTGCTCATTGCAGGGGAAGTTGGACTAGATGACCTTTAAAGTTCCCTTCCAACCCAAACTATTCTGTGATTCTCTGACTTCATGGGGATGGCCCCCTGAGGGCATAACCGAGGTCCTCCTAGCTGGAGAGTATGAACTCAGGAAAAGGCACATCCATGCTCTTTTGAAATACCTGCTGCAACTTTCTGTATTCTGGTATATACTAAGGTTTTTAAAAAGAATGAATCTGTTTCCATATTCAAATGTGAAGTCATTATGTTGAAACCTCCTAAATCTGCAGTTTCCACAGTAAAATATTCCTTGTACTTCAGCTCACTGAACCATTTCATTTTTATTCTTAATCTCAGTGACAATATTTTGTATTTGCTTATAGCTATTTAAAAAAGAAAACCTTTAAGAGTAAGTAGCAGCATTTAAACAAATAAATGTTTTTTCTGGATATTACAGTTAAACCAAACAGTAAATATGTAATTTAGTGAACTAGAAGCCGTCACTAAATGGATGATATGCAAAACTTTATTAAATTTACTAATGAATATTGTGTGTTTGGAATGACCGTAAGAACTTTTATTTTGTACCTTGTAGATATGGTAAATCCAGTATCTATGTTATTCTCCATTTGGCTGGAGAGATCTCTAACCATATCTAGTTAAAGTGAATTACCTTTAATTACAGAAAGTGCCTTCGATTCTGCAATGGCTGCTGACAGGCGATCCAATGACTCAGAGCTATGTTCATTGTGTACTACAGGGACTGGCAGAATGTGTAAATGTAACTTAAAGGAAGATAAACTTCTTCCTCTAGTCATAGAACACGCTGAAGAGTTTTTTCATGCTCTGACAGATTATTTAACAGAATAGCAAACTGAGTAATTATGAGATGTCATATCCTAAAAATTCACTTGTGGAAGAAAGTCCCTCCCAGATGTAGTGGCAAAGACATTTATGGCGGCAGCTGTGGCACCTGGAATAGTGACGGCAGATCAGATGGTAAAGAACGTAATTTTTATTGATCTATTCTACCTTGAGAAGTTCAAGCACAAGGAAAGTGAATCTGCCTAAAGGGGAGACTGGGTTCAAAAGCCTCTGCCTAATGTGAAAACCTTTGTAGTCTGCTTTGAATACTCCAAGCATCTGCTGTCACACTGGGTTTCCTAGGGAAAGTCAACTTATGGGGTTGTACTACCTGTCTGTCCATCTTCCACACCCCCCAGTAGTAACCTAGAGTGGAAATGCAGTAAGTATTCTTTGGAAACTTGTCCTCATTAATTTCCTCTATGAGAGCAGGAGCGTGGCAGGACATGCTGTCTGCCAGCCTCTGCTCCTTGCAGAGCCATTTCCATTTCCTAAGTTTGTTTTGGAATTGGTACTTTGCAGCTACTGTGTAGTGTTATTTACTATGATAATGTTATTTCCCTTGCTTAGAGAGAGAGAGAGGTGGTGTGTCCGTTTTTGGCTTGTTTGTTGTTTTTTTTTTTACCATGCTCACCCGCAGGCGGAAGTTTTGGTGTATTCTTAAAGGTGGACTATCCTAGAAAAGTGAATCAGGTAGGGACACCAAAATTAAGAACATGCATCTTCCATCTCTTAAACTCGTGCTTCTGTCTGAAGTGCAGGGCTTTGTCCTCCCTCAGGTCCCAGCATGATTCTCTCTGTGATGTTGCTGCTTTTACCCCTTCTCCACCTCCCCATATTCCCCACATTCCCTTCCCTCGCAGCCACAGTGAGTTAGCACATCCAGCCTCCCTGCCTGCCGAAATGGTGTCCTCAGGAGACTTGCAGTCCCATCCAGGTGCTTTCTGCAGGCTCCACTGTGGGTACAACCATCCTTTTGTTCAACAGCAGTTTTCCCTGTCCAATGGCCCCAGCTTTGGCATTTCTTGTGCTTGAAAGCAGGTGAAACCCGGTGATTGACAGGGCAGCTTGCAGCCCTGTGACGTTTTGTTCTCCAATGGTTTGGTTTTGTTCTCATTTGTGGGTAATTAAATGCCCATCTGCTGCAGTAGCCAACGTTACAGAAATCGGTACAGTAAGAGAATGAATGCCATTGTAGATCCACAGTTTATAGGACTCATTAATGAAGATACCTACGTCCCCCATTACTTTCCCCTCATTAGTTACCTCCATTTCTCGAGGACAGTCTCCCACCTTTTGCAGGTACTGACTGCTGCTGTAGCAGAGTGCACCACATGCGGAGCTGATGTGATGGGGTGCTGCTTCCCTGGAGAAAACAAGATCCTGTCGTTTTAATATAACTCATCTGTAGTTGCCAGGATAATGGAGAAGGGCAAACAGTCTTGTCTCTAATTATCAAAACTTTCCTAGCAAGTGAGGTGACCCTGAGAAGGCACATCAGTAATTTTCCAACGTCTCAAGGAGGAATAAACAATTTAACTGCCACTGCTCTGCATGGGGAGGTGTTATCAGGGGAGAAGTCTCAGGAAAGATGGGGTTTGAAGTCCCCCAGACTAATGAAGTGAGGCATCTGCTAGCAGAGGGCACCTAACAATTCACCCTGCCACCATTAACCTGAATTTGCTCCTGGCGAGGAGTTTCATATAAGTGGCAATGCCAACCAAGTGTCTCTGGAAGCTGCTTCCCAGGGTCTGCGTAAGTTGTGCAGTAACTTAAACCAGGCAGATTGATTAACAAGGTTTAAAGAAGTCATTTTGCCAGGAGAAAAATAATGACCCACCACCTTCATATATTGATTGGAGGAATTGATCAAAAATATCGCTCAAACTGCATAGCAATAAAAATATATTGAACAATGAAATCCTAGTGGAGGTGGCTGCTGAATGAATTCAATTTTGATAGTCAAGCCAGAATGAATATAGATTTAATAGCTCATGTTTGAGCCACACTTAGGGTCCTGATCCCATATGTATTCAATTAAGTTGTTATTTGCCTTTACGTGTTGCATGTTAATTCTCAGCGTGTTCTGCATATAGTCCCAGAGCAACCTGTTGTTTATTGGATGTATTGTTTTTAGGCAAGCAGGTTTCACTTAGTAAAGGTCTGCTTCATTAATTATTTCCAAATGTTTGGTCTGGAAAGGGGATATTGTGCAGTATCAGAGGAGTTAAGGAAAGCAAGAGCACAGATGGCATGTCTTGAATTTGGTATGACAGCTGAAAATAGGGATGAGTCTTTTTCTACTCTTAATCTTACATGTGGTTGGAGGTCAAAAGTCTCCTACCAAATCACACAGCAGAAAGTTCTTTGGAGGCTGAGCAAGTAGCAGCTCCCATTTAGGTGAGCAGGAAACTGAGGTGCTCCATAACTCTCATCCATGGGTATTGGTAATTTGGTGTTCGGGATCCATGCGTCAACACTTTGAATTTCCTTGGTGTTATACAGCCAGGCACGTGCTTTGTACAGGACAAGACTGACCTACATGTGATGCACTATATGACGTGAAAAACTGTCAGTCCAATTCCATCTCATAGTATTAGTAGCTAATTCTGTGATTTTAGTTAGTTTAGTTGCAGCTTGGGTTTCTTCTCAAGTGGAATGAAGGTGGCAGAATTTGCCCCTGTCAAATCAGCTCTTGATATTTTATACTGAACTTTTTTATTTTTCATGTGAAGTAAACCAAGGCAGACTAATTGTGAGGGTTTCCCCGGGTTAGTAACATGTACCTGGTAGCTATTTACAGAACAGCCTGTGTCCTATTTCATCTATAGAAAAAGTCCTTTATGTTCCAACGAGTTAAAGCTCTAAATTAACGAAGAGGGAAATATTCATAAAGGGAAGGGTTGAGGTTTTGTCAGCTAGCAGGACTGCAGTAATTATAATGATGCAGTTATACCTTTTTTTTTTTTTTTTAAGTGCTGAATCTCAAAGTATTTTGCAAAATACTTGAAGGATTACTGATCTGAGAACCAACATGATGTGCTGCTCTGCACCGTGCAGTTCTTCTTAAACACATTCCTTGGAATAAGTCATATCTTGCAGGTCTGGGTTGGCATATGTAGTACCATGTAAGATTTAGTCCCACTGATACTTGTTCAAAAGTGTTATTAGCTCTTACTGACAGAGTTGAAGGGGACATAAAATTTTTCACATTATTTTGCAAATTTAAAATATTTTTGTGTCTATCTGCATGATAGTTAACTATAATAAGAAGCATCAATCTTAATTTAGTGCCAGCTGGTGTGTTATAGATGTGATTTGCAGCCTCCAATGTCAGAAAGATTCCTTTCACTGAATTGAAATGCTTTTGAATTAGACCTGCACGCCTCACTGCCAAACCTAGGAGCTCGAAAGTCTTGACAGCACAAGAAAAGGAAAATTCTTTAAAAATCATGTGATATATTTCTTTTAAATCAGACTAACAGTTTGAGGCAATCTGATTTGCCTTACGAGTTTTGAAGATTGTGGGAACTGTCGCGTTTGTTTCCTCAGTTGGGAAGAATAGCAACTTTTTTCTGTATAAAATCAAAATGGAGATATCCTATCTCCAGGAGCTGGGGCTTCTAGAAAAATATGAAATGCTAGGAAACTTGCACTAAAAGTGAGAGAGATGGGGACCATAAACCCTTCACTAACAGGATAATATCTATGTAGACCCTTTGCTCTTCTTGCAGCAGTCGTGAATGCTGGAAGAAAGGCATATTTCTTTTGTGTTCTAGGTGCAGATGGGGAAGGTTGCACTGTGTTAAATAATGCAAAGTACCTTTGCCAGCATGGACTTGGATCTTTGGCATGGTCTCTTGTTATTGTAGGCTGTTTTGACAATCTTTCAAATGGTAGAAATGCTGTGTTTTTATATCGTTCTGCCCTTTCACGTGTTAACGTGCAGTCCTGTAGAGCTGGATTTCTGACTGGTCGGTGCTCATCTCTGATGTGATTTTCAAGGGAGTTCTGGCCCTTCTGTGTGCCATAGGAAAGGCTGAGATTTTGACTAAAGCATTCACAGAGGCAAGGAGCCCTCACTCACAGTCTCGTAGTCATCTCCTCACATCAGGAAGCACTGATGTCCCAGCTGGCAGGAGACAGCTGATGAGTTTGCACTGCTGCATCACCCTCATCTTCTCCAGATCCCCTCTTCAGACATAAACAGCTGTATTATCTAAGTCCAGAAATCCAGCCCAGTAGTCTGTCTCCAAAAACAGCCAAGAGCGGATGTACAGGAGAAAGTAGGAAGATTAGGTAAGCAAAGTGATACTTTCCCAGAATATTCTCCAACCTTCTATTAAATTGTGTCTTAAGGTCTTCTTCACCCAGAAGGAAATCTTTTGTGTTTAGTAGCCACAGATGGATTTTATTCCATGAATGCATCCCATCATTTTGTAAACCTGTGCAACCACCCCCAATGTCCTATGGCAAAGAGCTGCTCACTGCACCATCAGAGAGCTGTGTGCCTCGCTGGGTGACAGGAGCAGACTCCCTCCCTGCTCATTGGATTTCTACGTCAGTCTGAGATACATCTGTCCTGCAGACAGAGGTTTCATTGCATATGTATAGACACAGGGAGATATATTTCCATGAATGTATGTACCAGTACATGTAATTGTGGCTGCAGGGATTTGATATTTGGTTGCAGACCTCCACCTCTGTGCATGCTGCCATCATGTCATGGCTATTGGTACCTGAGCTAGTTAGATGAGCGTTTTCTTTACATGATACAGTTTTACTGATTCCACAACAAAATCAGCCTCTACTTTTCATAAGTAACAGAAGATTTGAGCATACAATGGTAGAAAGCCTACATTATTCATGTCTGGCTTTTGCTAGTGTGACTGATGGGAATTTGGAGGTGTTTTAAAATGAGGAGAAGGGTAGCTGCCTTATTAGCTAAGACTGCACAGCACAGAAAAACACTTTATCACCTTAAGAAGAAGTCTTGGTTCCTTTTATGTGTTTTGTCTAAGTGTGGTTTTCCACCAAGAATTTATTCTTCCATTGCCTGCCCAAACTTTCTCCCAAAGGCCCCGTCAAGTTCTCATGTCTACTAGGTATTTCTTAGCTCAGTTTCTGTCCCCATCTGGAGAAGGATAACTTTTCCCTTTACGTAGATATATATGGGTTCTGGGACGCTTTTTAACAAGACTGTTTCCTCTCTGAGTCCAAGGACTTTTTCATTCCCTTTGCAAGCTCCTGGGGAGTTTCATAAGACCCTTAAGATTTTTTTCTGCATGAAAGGTCCAGGCATGAGTTGCCGTCTCACAAATTGGCAAGTCAGTCCATGGGGCAAAGCTACAGAGAACATCTGCCACCCTCTTCCTCCCCCCTTCCTTTGTATGGGGCAGTTATCATAATATGAAAGATAGAATAGTGTATAGAAATATCGTTATCTATAGTGTATAGAAATATCGTTATCGTTACATGGTGCCTCTAAATACATATACAAACATGAATTAATATATATGTAGATTTTATGTATGGGCATACTTACATAATACAGGAGCAAGTTTTTGTCTATGTTTAGAATGATGCCAGTGTAGCTATTACAGAAAAAATTATGCCTGTCACCAACACCTTGCACATGTCCTCCTGGTTTCTATGGTTCTTTCAGTCCCCAAATCCTTACACCCATGTTCCTGCCCCCTTCAATCCAGCAATGTCCCAATCCTGACTTTCCTCTTCCCTTTCCTCATACCAAGGGCAAAATATATGCAAGTGGTTCCCACTCTAGTTTTACGGTGTTCCTTTTTTTTTTCAGTGACGCTTCTGGTACTGTGAGAGCAGGGGCAGGAGGACTTCCCAGAGCTTTGCCTTCCATTCAGGAGAGGTGTTCAGGCTGCTCAGCGCTCAGGGCAGTGCAGATTTGGGGGGTAACATGCTGGGCCCTCAAGAAATCTCTACAGAGAGGCTTTGAAAAGTCTGCAGGCGGCATCAGCCCCAAGTGCCTCTGTATTCCCAGCCCAGCCCGGGCTTTCCCTGGAGGTGTGCATGTCGTGCAAGTGTACAGCGTATGCGTGCCTCCAAGCAGTTGATATTTCAGACCTATCAGTTACATTTTCTGTTGCAACCCTAAACCGTTGTTTTTTCCATTCACTTGCACCATGTACAATTAAACTTGAATGAATAATTACCACTTTCTACTCAGTGAGCTACTGTTAATAGGGATGGAGTGTAGTACATTAATCTCTGTATTTATGAGAAAAGACACCTTGTTTTGGAGAATCTGGTTGATTTTGTTTTCATTTAGTGCGTTCCTTAGCACATTTATAACAGGCAAATGAGACTCAGAAGCGTGTGTGGGAAACATCAAATTCAAGAACCCTTAAACTCTTCCAAGATTTTATTCTTTCTGAAGAGAATAAACCACAATGTAAGAGGAGATTATAACTTCACCATTCAAATCCAGTGACTGGTGGCTCATGGAAGTGTGAATAGGTTCAGTTCATCGCATCCCAGCCTTTCTGAGGGGCCCAGTGCAGTTCCTTGCCTCACTGAACTGAAGACAGTGAGAAGGTCTTCTCAGGTTTATGAATAGTGATTTCGTTTATCCGTGGTTTGGGTACACATTCTGAAACACCATCGTGCAGGGTTTCAGAGTGAGCATCCACTCCTTTCAGCCTTTTGGCTTAAATTAACTATATATTACCTTAAATTTGGAAAGAAAACAAGTCTTTTGCTCACATTTCAGTGGAAAAATCTTAATAGTCCCTATTATTGAATTCTGTCTTTTTAACGAGGCTCTGTGGCTGCTGAAAGCAGGACTTAATTCTATCCTGTGTCCACCTCAGAGAGCAAATGCATTAAGCAGTTTTGTGCATTTCAGAAATGGTCTATTTTCTATAAATTATGTAACTGTGCAGAGTATGTCTGTAAACCAGGTTTTGAACTGTGGGTATAGACAAGGACAATTAACTGCAAAGGGTAATTTCAAAAGAGTACATTAGATAAATTATATGTTACTAGCAAATGGTCTGTGATAAGGAGAGCATTTTAAAGCAACTTGTTTCATAAATTATACCAGCTGTATCATGTATTACAGTTAATTTTAATTACATCAAAATATGTAGAATTAAAAGCAGTTCAATGAGAATGCAGTTATAACCTTTCTAAGGGATGATTCTGCTATACAGACTTTTGTTAGAAAATAAAAACAAGGCAATGAAGATAAGGACTTGCACTCCTTATTTTACTGTACATGAGAAATGCTAGAAATGTTTTACTGGATGCAATACCTAAAGCAGAAAGGAAAATAGAGAAATAGAGCCTCTGACCCCAAAAAGTAATAAGGTTGGATAAATTATTACTCTGGTCTGTGTTCCCGAAATAGAGCCGAGTGAAATGTTACAAGTTCTTAAAAGAGGAAATATTGAGATGTATTACCTTTTTTATCCCAAAACTATAAAATCACTAACCTTCTCCAAGGGGCTGCTTGAGGTACCTGAAATCAATACCACCACTGACTGATTGATTTTAGATTCCTTTTAATAACTGCTAAAATAAAGAGCTTGGATGTCATTGGGGTCTGAAACAAAAAATGCCCTTTGTACCATGGTTTCTGCTTCAGGATTTGAGGTGTCAGCCACAAACCACATGCCATGGCCCTTGCCCAGCCCATGGCTGGCATGTGGCCAGGCAGCAAGAGGCAGCTTTTGGATGCTTCAAGGTGCTTTTTGCTGCTGCCAATACTTCTTCTCAGAGCAAACGTAGGGTCCAAACCTGAAAGCATATCTCCAGCCTGCATCCGTGCTGGTGTTTTGGTTGGATCAGGAGAATGATTTTGAATCTGATGTCCTGATCCTCCCCACGTGTCCTGCTTTGGTGTGTATGCATGGTGGCTGCCTGGGGGTGTGGGTTCCTTGCAGAGGACAGAAAACTGGGGGATGTGGAGGAGCAGGAATAATGCATTTCCACCTGTGGTGCGTTGACCCTGGCTGGATGCCAGGTCCCCACCAAAGCTGCTCTGTCACTCCACCTCCTCAGCTGGCAGGGGAGAGAAAATATAATGGAAGGCTCGTGAGTCGAGATAAGGACAGGGAGAGATCACTCAGCAATTACCGTCACAGGCAAAACAGACTTGACTTGGGGAAAATTAATTTGATTTATTACCAATCAAATCAGAGTAGGGTAATGAGAAATAAAAATTAAATCTTACAACACCTTCCCCCACCTCTCACTTCTTCCCAGGCTCAACTTCACTCCCAATTTCTCTACCTCCTCCCTCAGCAGCACAGTGAGACAGGGAATGGGGGTTGTGGTCAGTTCATCACATGTTGTCTCTGCTGCTCCTTCCTCCTCAGGGGGAGGACTCCTCACACTCTTCCCCTGCTCTGGTGTGGGGTCCCTCCCACAGGAGGCACTCCTCCATGAACTTCTCCAATGTGGGTCCTTCCCACAGGCTGCAGTTCTTCACGAACTGCTCCAGGGTGGGTCCCTTCCACAGGATACAGTCCTTCAGGAGCAGACTGCTCCAGCGTGGGTCCCCCCAAGGATCATAAGTCCTGCCAGCAAACCTGCTCCAGCGTGGGCTCCTCTCCCCACAGGGCCACAGGTCCTGCCAGGAGCCTGCTCCAGCACAGGCTTTCTGCGGGATCACAGCCTCCTTTGGGCATCCATCTGCTCTAGCATGGGGTCCTCCATGGGCTGCAGATGGATATCTGCTCCACCGTGAACCTCCATAGGCTGCAGAGGGACAGCCTGCCTCACCATGTCTTCCCCATGGTATCCAGGGGAATCTGTGCTCTGGTGCCTGAAGCACCTCCTCCTCCCCCTCTTTCTTCACTGACCTTGGTGTCTGCAGAGCTGTTTCTCTCACTCCTCTCTCCTGGTTGCTCTCCTGCAGTTTTTATCCCCCTTTTCTTCAATACATTATCCCAGAGGTGCTACCACTGTTGCTGATGGGCTTGGCCTTGGCTCGCAGTGGGTCTGTCTTGGAGCTGGCTGGCATTGGCTCTATTGGACATGGGGGAAGCTTTTAGCAGCTTCTCACAGAAGCCACCCCTGCAGCCCACCCACTACGAACACCTTGCCACGCAAACCCAATACGCCACCCCTTGGAGCTCTTCTGTCCATAGGACTGGAGTACAGCTAGTCCAAAGTCCTCAAAATGTGCAGGTCCTCAGCATCAGCTGTTCTGCTGCACTATGTACTGATGTTGAAATAGCCTTCAGGTGTAATTTTCACATCTGGTTGAATTTATTTATACATGCGGATGTCTAAGGTGTTAATCCCTTTCTTACTCAGCAAACATTTAAATACAGACTTAAGCATAAGCTTCTACTTAAGTGGATGTGTTTGGGTTTAGAACTAGACTTCTGGATGTGTTTAAGTTTTAGAGCTCGTTATTAAAAGTCTCGGGGTGGGGGGAGGATGGGTTTTTCAAAAGGGGTGTTGCCACTCACAGTGAATTAAAAATGTTTAAACAGCCTTTAAAATGTGATCCTTGGGCCCTGGAAGCTGGCTCTTGCACAACACGGCAAAGCCATGGTGATGTGGGAACCTAGATGTCATAAGGTTTTGGTAAGGGCAGGGCTCCTAACTCCCTTAGGAACAGACCCTCAGAAATATTCAATCACCTGAATATCAGTTAAGGCCTTATTATATTCAGGAGCCTTTGAAAAATCCATTACTTGCATCTTCAGCTACAAGACGACCTTTACAATCTGGCTCTTAGGCTTTGTGACACTTCACAGAGCAATCTATAAATGCCTTAAAAACCTGGGGCTACTTCTAAGGCTGCTCAGGTACCTCAGATACTTTTAAAACTTTTGCCCTTATTAGTTTTCACAGTCGGGAGCTTATGTTAGAATAATCAGAAGCATAAGATGGTTTGGGAAGAAATCATTTGTGTGCTAAAGAACACTGCATAAGCATTGCCTTTTAACAAATTTGTCCTGCTGTTTTTCAGGTAAAGGTGATGTGTTTGGTGATATTTTCTGGAAGGAAACCAGTCTGGCCCACGCATGTGCGAATGTACGGGCTCTGACATACTGCGATTTACATATTATTAAACGAGAAGCCTTGCTTAAAGTGTTGGACTTTTATACTGCTTTTGCGAACTCGTTCTCAAGGAATCTCACGCTCACCTGCAATTTGAGGAAACGGGTAAGGCCACAGCTCTTGTTTTCCCCTTTCTCTCACCAAGAGATTGTGCACTCTTGCAGTCTGTTTGCAGTGTTTAACAACCCCCAATTTACTCTTGATGTTTTCAGGTCATTGCAGATTAACTGGCCTTTCAATAAATGTTGTCGCTGTTTGTTAACGATGGCTCAATAAAAGTTACCCATAGATTTGCAGCTCTGAGAAGTAGTCCTAGCAGGGTGACATAGGAATTGCATTTCTTTTCCTTTTCTTCACAGATGCTGTTTTTTGCCTTTTTTTTTTCCCCATTGCATAATGTATGAAGTTATATTTTATAGTCTGATATAATACTGATTCTGGATTCCTCGGAGCGGAGGTTTTGTCTCTCACATGCTAAGATATAGGTCAGAGGGCAGTCTGATGGATCTGCATGGCATAGACCAACTGAGAGAAATTTATTGAAGTTAAATAAATAAAATGTACTCAGCAAAAGTATTGTATTAATACCTGCTTCTCTCACTTGCCTAGTTTAGAATTTTAATATGGCAAGGTTAATAAAGCTTGGTAGCAATTTTACATTCACAGCTCACTTCTTAACCCCCCCCCGCCTATTTTATAATCAATCAGCAGTGCTCACTATCCATTAGTCCTTTCAAAGAACATTCCATCTCAAAATTAATTAGCTATAAGGACGTATCTTGAAAACAGGTTAAGGGATTCTTTAATTCGCATTGCGGCTGCAAAATTTAATCTTTATGATGGTATTTTTAAGACTGATGAGGGTTATATAAATTTCATTTGCATAGAGAAATCTCATAGCAATGATTTATAGATTATTGAGCATTAACTGTGATCCTCTAGCTGCTGAGACACGTTTTTCTGCAGCTGTACCTGGGGCATCTCACCTGATGATGTACCAAAGCTATCGCAGTATTTCACAAGACAATTTCAGCCTCCCCAGTAACAGGAGTTCAACACAGCTAGAATTTTACTTTTCTGAGTCTAGTTTCTCTCTAGCCACTGGAGCATCTTACTAATGCTTCTTTCAAAGGAGTTAATTTTTAGTGCCTGCCTTGTGCTCGTTAATATACCAAGTATGGCACGGAATATCCATGGCAAAAAGCAGATGTAATGGCATTACAGTCCCCCTCTCTCTGTGCTGGAGCCTGAAAGAGCTGAATTGTAATCAGGTTTGGTTCCAGCTTGTCAACTTACCTCTGACTTGAAGCTTGTTAACTCTGCTTCAGACTTGAAGAAGGTCTTTAGGGTTTGAAAGCTTGTTTGGAGTTTCTAGCTTATCGCTTCTCTGTTGATAAGATGTCCTCCAAGCCTTGACTTCAGCATCCTCCCCTTGCCATCTCGCCTACCTGTGACATGCCACCAGCTACAGTCCCTCAATGTCAATTCTGCTCAAGCATTGCTGATGGTGATTTCATGGGACAAGATAATGCCACATACATTGTGCCAAAATGTATTCTTTCCTTCTTAAAGCTCTGAGCTTGTCACTTCAGCAAGCTTCCTGGGACTCCCCTTCCCCCACTAGCCATGACCAGGTTGTGTACAGCAAAACCACAAACAGATCTTTTCCTGACAGGTCAATGTGCTGGAGTTCAGCTCCATAGGCCAGGGATGCATATGGGGAATAGCCTCCTGGCTGGGTTTTCATGGATGTTTTTCTCTCCCACACACCTTTTTAAAGGAAAATTGATTCCCCTGCAGGGCCCCGCCATAGGGAGTCGCCCAGGTGGAAACGCTCTTGGAGCTCAGGTCCCCAGTACATCTGCTGTATAGCTCAGTGTTAGGTACATGGACTTTGCCATAGGGGCAGTGACTCAGAAAAAGAAGGAACAGCACTTCTAAAGAAACGTTGGATTTTGTGGAAGGAAAAGAAATGTTGGTTAGGTGCGTATGTGGGCATTACGTGAGAGTGGATGGAGAGTCAAAGGAAGGTCATGTCAATGTGGTACATGCAGGGTGGAGTTGATTTCACCAAAAGCTTCATGATGATGTCCAAGCTAGTGACCAGTCACCTTTATACCCATGAGGAATGGTTCCTCCTAAAGGCAATCATCTGGCCCCTCTTCAGTGCCCAGTCTGGGATGGGAATATCATCCTCTTTCTGTTGACTTTTAAGAGAGTCCTTGATCGCTAATTTTTAAATACCTAGGGTACATGAGATGAACTCCACCTATGATGGCTCCTACAGTTTTACTCAAAAACTATTTTGGGAAAAGTCTTACTTCTAGTATTGCAGTAAGATGTGCTGAGCCGGAGCCTGCTTTGCAGAAATTCTGGATATTGTTCCTAAGCACAAAATAGATCAAGCTACTTTCAACACCAGGGACACAATTCTGTTACGTAAAGTTATTCAGGGGATTGTTTTGAACCTCATATCTGCTGAAAGTATACGTGATTCCCTGTTGGGCACAGAAGTGTTTCACGGTGAGTTCATCTCTTAGGAAAGGCGGTGCCATCCAGGACAGTTTCATCGGGTGAACAGAAAGCAGTTGTTCAGGCAATGAGACGGGGCTGACAGAGCTGCACTGTACTGCGGCAGTTTGTGCTGGAGTCATGTAATCTAAATGGAAAGAAAATCATTGTCTCCTTTAATTGATTTCAGTAGAAATATACTTAGCACTTTTTTTGCGTAGTCATCACTCGTAAGGTTTGACATTTAATTATAACAAAAATACACTCCTTGCGGTTCTGAGCTCAAGAAAATGGATGTTCTCACTGTCAAAAATATATAGACAGAATTGTTCTTTCATCAGGTCTGCTCTTTGAAGTATACATACATGTATGTGGATGCACACACACATACGTTTGTGCTTTGTCCCTCAACAAGCACTTAGGTATAGTCCATAGACTGCAAAACAATTTAGATGTTCAAAAGGCTAATAAATTAATAGTAGTACTGAGCACAAAAGGTTAGTTCCACATGACAGGGGAGAGAAAGTCATGCTGAAGTGGGAAAATAATGTTTTCTCACTCCCAAATAACATTTAGAGCCCTGGCATGTTGAATGACCTACTTAAGGCATCTGCTCAGCATGCTATTATCAACTCTGGATTTTTGTTTTCTTTTTTGTGTGTTAGGTAGCTTAGCCATCACGCTGCATTTATGAGCCCATAAGGTGAGTGTGCCTGCTAGCTTTTCAACCTGCAGTCATCTCTCCTGCCCAGCGTGGCGAGGTGACTTTTAATTTGTAATTGCAAAGTATTGCAGCGTATCATGTTTCGTGCTCTGAAATCTTTATGGCACATCTAACATCACTAATGCACACTCCAAGGCAGAACCAGGACTTTGAACTTTTTTTCCAAAGAGGGAAAAATAATTAATCTGGAAAGATATTCTTTAAAATCACAATGAGATTACATAGCTGCCTCTGAAGGCTGAAAGTTATAAAGTGGTGTTTAGCATGAGTCTTCAAAGAGTTAATTACTGCCTTCTGATGTTGGAAGAGAATATTAATAATATCTTATTCATTAAGTGCCTTTCAAGATTTCACACAGCTGGAGGAGGGCCTCTGTGCATTTTAAGTCATGGAGCTTGGCCTGAGGAGGGGAGCCAAGACAGGTTTCTTGGAGGCTCAAATCTGTATAAATATATGTACATTTTATCGATGGTCGAGATTCAGGAAGGAAGTCCCACATGAAGCTACCAAATGCGTTCCCACAGAAAACAAGTGTTCAGCTGAAATATTTTTAAAGCTTTTTTTTCCCTTTTCTCATCATTTGCACCAGCTAAGGCACCATCTCCAGCTAACCGCTAGACCAACACAGTCTTATGCAAGTGCAAGAAAAAAATCAAACCGAAATTTTGGCCCTCCTGAAATCACAGCTAAAATTCTCCTGTGCTTCAGTAAAGCAGATTTCCCCCCCAGCTTTTAAGGTACACGGCCACATACTGCTTTTTTCTAACATGAGCAAAATGAGCTGTGTTAAAGAACTGAGTCAGGGGCAGCCAGGGAAGAGGACAATTCTCCGTATAGGACCTCTGGTGCATTTACTCCTGGAAGGTGTGCTGGAGAGTGAGCCAAGGAGATGTAAGAAGAAAGAAGTGCCTTTAAGGCAGTGAAATACCGTCTGGAGAGGCTTGTTTCTTTTCCCTGTGATGCTCTTAAAGCCAGGAACAACACTGTGAGCGACTGATGTTATCTAATTCTTTCAGCACAGTGTGAATCTCTGAGGCTTTTTAGCGGGTGAGGCTATCAGACTGTCTTAACACACATGCCCTGTTTTTCTTTCTATTTCAGATTAGAATAATTTCTTTTTAAATTGGCTTTCTGTTTTGCTTGAGGTTTTAACGAATCACATGTTATTTCTTGACTGAATCACTTGTCATTTCTGTGTCACATAGTTTTTTGAAAAGCTTTATTTTAATTTGAATTCTGCGTTCGTGTCTCCTAAAAGTGAAAGTTGTACCGAGGTTCATATAGGATCCCCCTTCTTTTCATTTTTAAGACTGTCCAGATGGCATGCTGTATTAGTGAGTGTCCTGATGCAGAAGCAATGTCAGAGGCAGAAAGCATTGCTCTGCGTATTGGCCCTTGCTCCTGAAGGTTGCACGTGTTCTGGTGAACCTGAGGACTTTCACAGGTTTTGAGCTCTGAAAGCCATTCACAGTTACGGCAGCTTAATTCAGAGCTGTCTGCACTTTGCCAGCTGGTGCTCACGCTCAGTCTGGATCAGTTGTGGGGAGTGACTTGCTCACATAGGAAGGGATCAGAGCATCGTCCTTGGGTAACTGACAAACAGAAATCTGTGGGTAACTGGAGCAGGATGTGCTGAGCACATCTTCTGCCCAGTGGTCTGTCTGCACTGTCAGGTCCATCATTCATTTTCACCTTTTTTCAGTCTATTGTTGGGAGCTTTCTCCATGTGGGACAGCAATGATGGCAAAAAATATCTGGGAAGAAGAAGTTTTTCCATCATTATTAACGAAGAGAAGCAGTGGAGAAAAACATGCTGCTTAGGGAGCTGCTGTGACTAATAGTGTAGATCAGCTGGTGGAGGCTTCAATGAGGTCCTGGACTCCTGCCTGTCCTGTGATAGGGAATGTGCCCACCCCCAGGCTGGTACTCAGTCCTCATCCATGGCTCACTCTTTTCTTTCGCATGTGCAGCTTATTCCCCTGCTGGTTTGAGCCAGTGGCAAGGTTCCCAAGGGAGTGCAGGATCAAGCCTATGGAACGGCAGATCCAATGGATCAATTTTTCTTATGGCTTATATGGCCAGAAGGTTTTTGGCATGACTTAACTTAGAGTTTGTTTGTAACTCAATGGCTTGCTTAATTCTACTGAAAATTAATTTGATCAACTTCTTGATGGCAACGTGTATGGCGTGTTTCCTTTCCCTGCCTTTATCTTTTTGAAGGCTCAAAGCATCTACAGGCTAATACATCCTGCTGCTTGCTGCCCCTGGCCAAGGCAAGGGGACAGAGAGGGGTTCCCGAGCCAGGCATGGTGACACTCCTCTTCACTTCTCCAAGGCAAAACGCAGAGTGACGTTAGTCACAGCTCCTAACTGTGCTGCCCATGACGTTGTGTTTGAGTGTTTACAGCTCTTGCTTCATTACTGCAGTAACAGGCAACCCTCTTGTGACCATGGCAAAGGACACCTCTCAGGTGTCTAAGCCAAAGGTCTCACCTTTAACTCGTCCTCACGTGTAACTCCAGCAAAAAGTAATGTACCTCATTCCCTTTCTTTTTTTTTTTGGCCTTTTTTTGTCTTTTTTTTTTTTTTTTTTCTCCCAAGCAATAAGGCTAGCTCAGTTTGGGCATAAGGGGGGAATTTACCTCCTCATGCTCCCACTGTAGAGCTCCTAGACTAGCCTTGCCTTTAATTTCACCAAATTCCTTTCTCCATCTTGATATGAGAAGGGAAAGATTGTTTTACATTGTCTCAAGATGCTTCTGCCCCTTCCTGTTCCTCTCTGGTCTTTAGTTATCTGGTTTTTCTTCTTTTATATGAACATATTGTCCCAGAAAATGCAGTCCTGTAGCTATAGTTTAGCTGTAGCGATGGTTTAGCATGATTACACAGCAAATAAGTTATACCCTCAAAAATCAATATGGTTTTATTTTGTTCACATCTTAGCAGACTGTGCAGCCTCTGTTATGCTTGAGGAAGCTTTCACTTAAGACAAATATTTTATTAATTTTTATTGTTTGGATTCATTGCCTTCACAGCTATCTCCAGATATGTTGATATTCTATTGCAATATTTCCTAAAGGATTGTTTCACCGATTTAGACCTAGTACCACCTCTGATGGTGTTGAGACTTGTACATTGAATGTGCATGGGACAGAAGAGCCCACTTCAAACATTCAAACAACATGGTCTTATCCAAACTGCCAATTGACAGTGGTCACTGGCCGGTCCATGCCTGGGAATTTCTTGAGAAACTTCTAATGGGTCTGCGCCAAACACATGTGAGGAATGGAGAAATTCCTCATGTATTTGTAGCTGTGTGGTTACAGTCCATGCTACACCTTCTGCCATCGAGAGACCCATGCAGTTCCTTCTGAGTGAGGATTACAGATCTGAGGCTAGAGGTTTTTTTCTGCAACTCTTCCCTTCCACCTCCTGCTCCCCTGAGCAATTCCTTGTGTCTTTGTGCCCTCTTCGGGGGCATGGGGATTTTTGAGTTTGAGGCAGTCAAAGCAAGGAAGTTAGTCCTTGGAGGACCGTGCATGACTTTGTTAGGTAGAAGAGGAGCATAAAAATTCAAAGAGAAAGCTGCAGCAGTATTAACTTCACCCCTCTGTGCCTCTCTGCCAGACGGGATGGGACAGCTCTCTGAGCAGAGCAATTGCTGTAAAAGCTGTTGGTGGGTTTGCTTTTCACCTTTGCCTTTAGACTGCAGGCAGATGCAGAGATTAGCCAACGCACTATCATCTCTAGTAGTATTTCAGAGTCACATTAATCCCACAGGGTACCAGCAGGACTCTATTCTATTCTGAATATAATCTCTAAATTAAGTGCCTTCCTCAGCCATCCTGGCCATCCTTCTGTAGGAGCGAGAGGCAAAGCACCACCAACTCTGTTAAAAGCAGGACTGAGCCCGATTCCAATAATCCTTTGGCATTGCAGAGGTATACTTATCTTTTCCTGGACATGTAGCTTCTCTGCCTAAATCTAAATCAAAAGGACATTTGATCTTGTTTGTCAGGCCATTATTTTACTGTTGCATTTTGTTGAGAAATGCAAGGCAATTTAACATACTTTTCATTCAAGGATCTTTGAACAGTCTGGTATGGTTGCAGAAAAAAATTATGTGTGCTGATGCGCTGCTTTCTGCATGTAGGGACTCGGCAGCTGTTATAAAAGGCACTCTGCTGATTTACCCCAGTGAAAGGTACGAGCATCTCTTCTTCAAGCAGGCAATGCAAACTGGGTGATTTATTTGTGTGTGGGAAGACGATTAAACAGGAAATGTCGGGGATAGGCAGCGCCCATAGGAAAACAAAAGTCTAAACTGGCTATGTTAGAGTGAAGATCCAGATTGACAATGATTTGCTGTTGTGCTTTTTGTGAATTAATACCATTTTCTTGTTTAGAAAGCTGTCATAGTTAAGAGACTTCCCTTAGTTGACTCAGAAAGCCTTCTGCAGGCCGTCTGCTAATATCGATTCAGGGCAGTGTTGCTTGCACAGGACTTGAATGATGATAAAAAAATAAATCAAAGGTTCACTATTTTTAATCTTGTAAATATTAAAAAATAAATATTTTGTGTTCACCTCCCCTCATCGATTAGAATTGATACTTTTAATTTCTTCCAGCTGCTAGGGAAGGGGAGGGAATGTGCATGGTGCAATGGGAAGCAAACATTGCCATTTAATTTTTGACTGCCAGTTAAGAAGGTTTTTCTCATTACCCACCCCTGTATTTCGATGTTGTGATGAACATGGGCACCGGCAGCTCAGCCAGCAGCAGACCTGGCGGATCACCATCCCTGTCCCTGAGCTTTCCTCGTGGGCTGTTACTTTGCCAGGCTTAGTTCTGCAGCATGCTCTCTTTTGGGTAGGTGTCCTAACAAAGCCGATCTCCCCATAGCTTTTTGTGATTCTTCTGGTGCCCAGTAAGCCATGGGAGTATTACAAATGCATTTGTGTTACTTCTGAGAGTAGCCAGTTTATTTTGTGATGACCTCAATGTACCTTGGAGCTGCCACTGCTGCAGGAGGTTCCCTGCTTGTGGGCCACCTCCGTTACATAGAACTGTGCCTAACGCTAAGGTCACCAGGGTCCTAGCAGGTAGGGTTTGCACAGAAAGTGGGGAAGGAGGTCTGTTCTGTCATCTCACACCGCTCCAAACAGCCCAGAGAAATGGATTTCTTCTTGCATGGGCTGCTGAGCCTAATTAACATGTAGATCTACAATTTTTCTGACACAATAACCGTAAAAAAAGGGGAAAACGTTACAAAGCTGAGATGATTAATTCCAAGTGCTCTGGTTGCTTCCACTGTTGCTTCCTGGAGCTGAACACCAGATGGTTTAGTGACACAGCACAGGATGACTTGCAGGTATAAAAATGAGTTTTTACACCAGACTTCTCTCTCCCCAAAACTTACTTCTGCAAGATTGGGAATGCTTTTTGCAATGCACCCAAACCTGTGGCTGGGGAAAGAGAACTTCTGCCTGTTCATTGGGATCATATAAATGGATTCCTGTAGGCTTCTCAAGGAGCAAACAGGGCTTTAGCATTCCTCCAAGTGGGAGTTTTCTGGCTCTGCCCCAAATGGGATCCATTTTGTCCAATCTAGAAATGATTGGTAACAATTTCATGACTGTTTTGCACTGGAGACAGCACTGATTTTATTCTCGCCTTCGCCTCTCTGAACAGGTTTTTGCCTTGACTTGCACAAAAAGACTCCTCACCAGTTGCCTACTATAAGCCTGTACAAATACTAAATAATACTCCCTGCATAAGGTCTTTCTTTTCTGTGCAGGTATAAATTCATTCATCTATTGTTTAGCAGCACATGCTTTCCAGATGCGGTGATACCCAAACGTGCTGATTCATCATGTGATAATCATTGCAGCTGTGCAAATCCTAGATTTACCTTTCTTTGAATGCTTTTTTTGGGCTGCCTTTTACAGCAAAGAAACAGTGCATGTAGGAAAGTATTAAGTTGTATACAAAGTGCAAGAGAAACTTTGTGGAGAAGTTTGCATGAATCCCACTAGTTTCAGTTAAAAATAAACCCCAGCCTGTCACTTTCAACTTAGTGATGGCTGATTGACTGTGCCTTTTTTAATTGTCAGCCAGTTGCTGTGATTAGCAAGCTGCCTCAGTTTAGGTCCTATGCAAAGGAAGTCTGGAAGAGCAATAATTTTTTGACTAGGTGATTTACATATATGCCAGAGGTGGGCATAGCTGTCGGGAGGAACAGGGTGATTCTGGGAAGCACCTGAAATAAGCTGAGTCCCCTATTACTGCACTTTTGAGCAACTTGCTGAAAGGCAAAAATCTTCGATGTGCTTAGGAAGGAATATATATTATTAATATATGTTCTTTCCTTATATTTTTACTTCTCAGTTTTCACAGCTTAGTCTTGTTTCCCTTCCTAAAGATAGCAAAAACATAATATAGTTTTGAGATGTAAGTTAGTGTTAAATAAAGGAGCATAGTGTAAGCAGTTATAAAAGCCTGTGATTCTCTTAACTCCATTAATTAAACTGTCAGGGATCTCGTGAACTTTGGGACCTCCCGTGGGACTTTTAGGTGAATTTTAGGTTATTTTGTTAGTACTCCACAAAGCTGTCTCAGCTGCTAAAAAAGTTTTTGTATAGTGCTTCCTATCTAAGTATTTCCATTAGTCACTGTGTCTCCAGAGCCAGGGGACTTGCCTCTCTGTGTTGTGTGAGTACATACCTCTTTTGGAAACAGTCCATTGTCCTCTGTTTTTTTTTTTTTTTTTTTTTTTATTATGGACAGCACTCCTGTTACCACATGAACCAGCTTTGGCTTTTTCTGAGAGCCCAAAACACTTTGCACTCCCTTAAAAATGTGAAAAAGGGGACCTAAGCAACCAGCAGATGACAACAGCAAAGAACAGCCATTTCTAAGCAGGGTATTTCAACCCAGTCAGCTAAAATGCAGCATTTTTATTAAGATTAGCTTTGCTTTTACATTCATGCCCATCACTTGCCCCTCAGTGCACAGAAATCCAGTTTTCCTTCTCTGTGTTCCTGACTTTATCAGAGCATCTTGGCATCTCCGCACTTAATTTCTGTGTCTAGACTCTCTATTTTCACTGATTCTGCCTTCCTTTTCTGCCTGCCATTGTAATTCATCTCCCTTTTGTGTCTAAGGCAAATCCATTTTCAAATGGAACAGTTGTTAGTAGTTCAGAGCAGCTCAATTTTGAATGACCCCCATCCTTCTCCCAGGCTGTATTAGTGGTCCTCGTGAAGAAGGCTACAGTAGAAATGTAGATGGATGGACTGAATCATGCATGTTTTTCATTTGTTATTGATTGTACCTGTTTCCATTTATTAAAGGACTTAGCCAATAACCTCAAGAAGTTCTACAAAAGTACATGAAGAATAATTTACAAGCTCGACACAGCCACGCATTAATATACCAGATGCCTGACTGATCTGCATGAACCATCAGCCATAACTTAAAGTATTTGTCAGAAAGTTTGAACCAAGGCACTGTTTGCCTTGTGGTCCATCAGTAACGTGTCCTGTGAAGAGCTTCCTTCTGACCCAGTTGTGTTCAAATTCAGTCCAAAGTGTCAGATAGCTGCTAAAAGTGTAGATAAGGACTCCGCTGGGACAGAGATTGACCTTACAAAATCCCCAACAGCCTTCTTTAACCTTGCTAGCTACCTTGTGGGCAGACGCTCTTGCTCCATGGATCAGCCCTGCCCCATGGGTGGAAGATCTGGCACAGTTGCACATCTGTAGGCATCCTCTAGCATCTAAGGTGGTTGCCAGACCACACTGAGAAGAGTCATAGAATCATAGAATGGTTTGGGTTGCGAGGGATCTTAAAGAACATCTAGTTCCAACCCCCCTGCCAGGAGCAGGGACACCATCTACTGGACTGGGTTTCTCAAAGATCCATCCGCCTGGCCTTGAACGCTTCCAGGGATGCAGCATCCACAACTTCTCTGGGCATCCTGTTCCAATGTCTCCCCACCCTCACAGTAAAGAATTTCTTCCTAATATCTAATCTAAATTTACCCTCTTTCAATTTAAAACTGTTATACCTCATCCTATCACTACACTCCCTGATAAAGAGTCCCTCCTCATCTTTCCTGTAGTCCCCCTTTAGGTACTGGAAGGCTGCTGTAAGGTCTTCCCTGGAGCCTTCTCTTCTCCAGCCTGAACAGCCCCAACACTCTCAACCTTTTTTCATAGGAGAGGTGCTCCAGCCCTCTGATCATCTTCGTAGCCCTCCTCTGGACTCACTCCAACAGGTCCAGGTCCTTCTTATGTTAGGGACTCCAGAGCTGGACACAGAACTCTAGGTGGGGTCTCACAAGAGTGGAGTAGGGGGACAGAATCACCTCCCTTGACCTGCTGGCCACGCTTCTTTTGATGCAGCCCAGGATGCCATTGGCTTTCTGGGCTGTGAGCACACATTGCTGGCTCATGTTGAGCTTCTCATCAACCACCACTCCCAAGTCCTTCTCCTCAGGGCTGTTCTCCATCCATTCTCCACCCAGCCTGTATTTGTGCTTGCTTGAGTCAACCTCCTAGATGTGCCTGGACAAGGCCTTCCTGGGAAAAGGTGACTGAAGAACTGATGTCTTGTGTGGGAGGCTTAAGGTTAGCTGAATTTGTCAGACACCAGAAAAAAAGCAGAGAAAAAAACAGAGAGGATGCTTTAGCCAAAGTCTCAGAGGTCATAAGGACCACTGGGAAGCGAATGCAGCATCTGACATGAAAAGGTAGCAGGGTCAGAGGTAGAGATATGTATTTCTTCTGTCTGATGCCTCTCTGCATCCTTGCAGCAGTGTTTATCCTGTACCAGCTGGTGTTTTGTTAATTGTGTGTGCATAGGGAGTGGTGGAAAAGATACAAACAGTGTGTAAACAGGGTGCAACATAGTCATAAATGGGGAAATACGGAATCATCAATGTTATCGATTGCAAAGCCCTGTTATTTGTGCAGATACAGGGTTTTCTTACTAGCCCCAGGCAGGGAGAGGGGACAAATCAATGGAACTGACTCCAATTTTACACAAGGAGGTCATTTCTGATCACTTTTAAACCCAGATTTGCCAAAGTATACAATACTGAGGATTACAAACTAATTTGTTTGGGTCTGGAGCCATGAGATAAGCTAAGGCTGCAAAAACAGCAGGCTTGGCCCCTAAGGAACATCCTGTGTCAGTGCCTTAATACATGGATAGGAACATAAAACAGTGCTATTGGGCTTTATAGAGATCCACATCTGGAAAAGGCGTGATGGCTGTGATATAGGTGTTAGGGAAGATCACTGAGAATCACATGAAAAAAAATTGAAGGACCTTTTCCCTGAGAATAGACTAAATGCTGGGACACAATAGAATGATACCCACAACTAGGATATAGCCAAATCACTAAAATCCTCCCCAGCAGAGCCTTAGCTTATTGCCATGAAAACCCAGGGATTGATTTAATGCAGTCAGCATGTAAATGGAAAGGAAATGGCTCTTCACCGCACCATCTGTTTATCCCATCCCCATACCCCCACTAGTTAACTCTTTTGTGCTGTCTCTTTCTCTTGCTGATCCTCTTCAGAAATACATAGAAAGCTCTGCAGTCACCACTTGCCAAGTTCCTTCATCACTTCTTCTGAGGTTAGAAAAAACATCTAATGGTACCTTTGGGGACAGGCAGAGCAGTTCATCCTCCCTGGGTGTTTGTCACGTAGGCAACCTGCTGGTTTTGCCTGCAAGAGGCTCTGATACAACTAACATAAGCACCTTCATTTCTGCACAAGTAACCTTCAGGGAACAGTACGCTTCTCTTTGTGTTGAAGTTTCACATGGCTGATGCAGTATTTCCGTGCTGTTGTAGGAAGCTCACTAGTTGGTAGATAATTCTGCTCCATGCTCTTCTGGCTGTGGGTGATTTTCCTTGGCTTTCTGCCCCAGAAAGGAACAGCTCTTCACTGGTTCAGATTCGGGTACAAGGAAACATTAGCAACATCATTGAAATGGGGTCTTGTCTCTCTAGATTTTTTCATTTGATTATGCCTTAAATAGAAGGCCCCTGCTCTGCTGACAGTTATGGGTGCCTCTGAAAGACTGTAATTCCTTCAGTCTCTTGACCTAAAGCACCCTAAGGGTCAGCCCTACGCCAGCTACTTTTGACTAAAGGGAGATGCTTAGGTGAAAGTAGCACATCTTATGTCTTGCGTCTTTTCTCCTCCTCAAGGGGTTCCTCCCTACTGAAGCCCTGGCTGAGATCATATTAAAGGCAATTACAGTATGCTTCAACAGCCAGCACTCCTTACTCACATGCTGCCAACTGAGAGTTCTCAACTGGGAAAAATTTAGCTATTGTTGGTGAGATGTTTCTTTTGAAGAATCCCAGGGATACTTGTTAAAGTTATTTCACAGAGTTTTCTATAGTTAAATGAAGTAGATATTAAAAGTTTAAATAACCTTTTGGTCTACTTTCCTGTTAAATTGGGATTTCCCAATGGCTTAACTGAGTTATTTCGCACCTGTTATGCAGTGGGCTGTCCCTGTCTTTCAGTCAGTGAATGATCTGCCAGAGATGTTAATCTTTTCTGAGTCTTGATTTCAGTTTAAAAGAATTGCCAGGTCACAGTGCCAGTGGGTTTCGTTCTGGCATCTCTGAGCTGAGAAGCAGAGACGTGAGTTGCTGAATTGCCCCAGCTTATTGTCCCTTGCAGCATCGCTGTGGCTTTGTTTGCAGGGTATCCTATGGGAAAGGTAGGCACAAGGATACGTCCTGCGGTCATTTGAGCGTGGGTTTCATCCAAAAGACCTGTAAAAAGGGAGTGAGCTCTGGCAGCACTTACCTGGATTTGGTCCAGGTAGGTTCGGACTTCTCTAATATAGCAATAGGCGGTATTTATGGGTCAAGAAGGAAAAGAAGTAACTCCAAGGTAACTTTGGCATGGCTGGCTGGCTGACAACACAACCATGGTGCACTGTAAGCTTTGGGCTTGAAAGCAGCAGAGCCAGATTAAAGCAGATCTGAACAGAGCCTAATTAATCCTGCCTTTCTGCAGGGGGATGCTACTATGCTACAACAGGGGTCCTTTTGCCCTTCTTTGTGGTGGGGCATAGACATGCCCTCACTTTCAGCCCCACGAGCACTTGAAAGATCAGGACTGTGACTGGGATCTAGAAGCAGATGGGAAACAAGCAAATGACTGCCCAGCCACCAGCCTAAATCTGCTCCACTCAGGAATACCACCGTATTTTTTAATTAGCTTAAAGCTGGAGTCAGTGGCACTCCCCACCAAATTAGTCTCCACTATGAGACCTGGTTCGGGTGAGGAATGTCTGACAGTGAAAGTATAATACATTTTACCTCTTTGTTTTGTAATATGGAAAGACACAAGGTTTGAGGCCTTGGCTCTTTGAGGTACAGAGGCTGCCCAGGGTCCCTTTTGTTTGAGTCTTTTTCATATGTTCTGCCCTTTAAAATTATTTCCTCATTTCCGACTCATCACAAACAAAACCAATGGTGTTCTACATCACATGGTACTGGAAGCGCATTGTTTTAATTGCAGCTCCTGTTATAAAAGCTTTTCAATAAATTAATTATTGAATAAATATAATAAATAAATTTTCAACAAAACCTTGAAAATGATGAATTGAACAAACAGAGTAGCTGGTGGCACATTCCATATAAAACCAACATTTCTTTAAGTCAGGTAGAATGTTCTCAGTGTCAGAAGGAAGGCCAGTAGCAGGGGTGTTATCTTTCATTAGACCAGTTGATGTAGCTGGAAAAAATCAACAAGCTTTCAGTTGCAAAACACTTTTTCAGGTCTGAAGACTTGAGATTAAATTTCAGGCACTTTACAGTCTGGTACAGTAATATTTAAGGAAAAAAAAAACCACCATAATGATTCCGATTAATTTAAATTTCCACTTAAAGTAGAGAGCAGAGAATAATTCATTTTGGGAACAATTTGCAATTCTTTTGCTGATGTATTACTTTGTAAATGGAGAGTCTCTTTTAGGCATTTATTGAGACCATTTGGTCTTCAGGCAGAAATCCATAAGAGGCAGAAAAACAGAGAACAAAACACGAATTCTGCAAATCCTCTGGGCCCATGTTCAGTGTGGCTTTGTGTTGGGGATATGCAGGAATACTGGGTCTGTCACAAGTAGGGCTGGCCAGAACCCTAATTAGTTTTTTTCACAGTTTTCATTGCAATAAAATAAGACCCTCTGAAAGTTTTCGCTAAATAAACAGAGATAGTTCTGCCCACCTGCCCACCCATCTTCCAACACAAGCTTGAACAGCAGTAAAGCTGACCTGGTCTGGATTTAATTTTAGCAATTAGCTTCAATTACAGTTGAGCCCTCCCAACTATTTGAAATCCAGGTCTGCATTTCCCAGACTGGACAGTAGTGAAAGGAAAGTCCATTATTATATTAATAGTTGTATTTTCCTTTATTGTATCTCTTTCTATATTTAATCTTCTTGCGGTATGGCTTTTCCTACTAAGGGGGCTCTGGGCTGGAGACCTTCGTTCTGTCCCTCATTTATCCCCTGAGAAGCTCAATGACCCTGAGCAAGTGATGTGACCTCTCTGTGCCCTGGTTTTGGCGTCTGGCAAGAGGCAGCAACACGAATTCTGCTTTCTCCAATGCAGGGAAAGAAGAGTGGTAGATTAGTACTGCATATTATTATTGATGATTGATTTTCTGTTCCAAGTTAAATCAGGCTGAAGAGCAGCTTAAAAAGTCTTTTGGCACTCTTCCCCGTCCCAGAGAGCACCATTTCTGCAGTCTGCCCCAAGCTCAAACCACCCCGCTGTCATCTGGAGCCTTTGAACTATCTTTCTCTATTTATGCTCAGAAGCGTATCACTGTGAGGAGATACTGCACTGGGCAAAGCGAAGGCTGCTTTCTTTGAGGAGTTTCTTTTTTTAAATCATCCGTAATAGAATGCACAGACCATAACTCATCTGCACCACAGCAAAGCCTGAATCAATTGACAGTGCTGCTTACTGACATTTCATTAGGCCAATGCCAATAGGAGATATTGATCCAATGGCCAATGCAAGTTTGCAAGGACCAGACACGCCTGATCTATCTGGAAACTGTCCTCCTGAAGGGGCACTGTTTTGCAATGTGAAGTCAATAGGAAGCTCCCTTTCCACTCCTAAACCCTTGGGTTCCTAATGGTAATGTGCTGGCAGGATTGGTGGTGGCAACATGGTCTAAGTGGACCCCTTGGCGGTATGTGTCACCAGCCATTTACGTCAGTGTGGAGTCCTAATAGTCATGGGATGGTTTTGTTGTGGTAGTTAGATGCCATCTTTGCTGGGGATCTCCTCCAGATCCAGTGGAAGACCTTGGGTCTACCAAGCTTGGGTTTTTAGCCTTCTGAAGGGCTCCTCTTTCCCAGGGTCTGGAAGTCCACCACAGTCCTTATAAGAACCTCAGCTTCCCTTCTTGCAGGAGCAAGAAACATCTGCAAGATGAAAGGAAAGAAATTCCAGAAAGGAAAGAAAGTCCAGTGTTAGAAATCTGCTATTCTCTCTGCTTCAGTGCCAGGCAAAGAAGTAGGAGAAGTATCTCCCCTGCCCTTTGTTCCCTCAGATAACTGCTCCAGTAAGGAAGGGAGAGGAAGGAGAAGGAGGAGAAGGAGAATGAGAGATGAGTGCTTGATACTCTCCATTGACAGCACATCTGCAAGAGGGAGAGATTGGTAGAAAGAGGCAGAGAGCAGGAGGAACCATTTCGTTTGCTTACCCCCCAAGTGACCAACCCAGGCTAGACTTGTTTACATGAAAAAGTTGTTATGGAGTAAAGAAAGGCATGAGTTTCAAATCCCTAAGTGGATAAACCTAACCAGGGAGAGGGAACAAGAGTCCCCATGAGACACTACTCAGTAATAGTTATGTTGCAACAGTTATCCCAAAATTGCTCTCTGCTCAATTTCTCCATGTTTAACTGTCTCTGTGTTGTATACAGAAAACAAATTAGGCCTTGATTCAGAAAGTATTTCAGATCCCCAGTGCAATTTAGTCTTTGTATTGAGTTCAATGTAAGATTTAGGGTCCTGAAAGGGAATTAGGAGGCTAAAGCTGGATTTTATTGCCCCCGTAGGAGGGACTGTGTGTCTTTGGATCATGGTCACAGTTCAGGCTGCTCTGAGGCCACACAAATCAATATTCCTGGCTGCAACGCACTGACCCTAAACTAGGCCAGCCAGCAATAGGCCCTGGTTGAAAATTCATAAATACAGTAGCCTTGTTGGTTTATTGTTTAAAATAAATTCGTCTGTATGTGGAAGGTGCCTCTTGTGGTCTTCTATAGTGTTGGAGAAATAAGTCTGAATCTGGCTATTCTGGAACATGCTGAGGCCTCTGCTGTTCGGTTAAAACAAAGAAAACAGAAAATAGTGTGGGCAAAGCAGCAAAATACAGTGATCAGCTTCAATTCCAGAGTCTTGTTTAAAACCACAGCAAAGCTCCCCACTTGCAAAGGTGCACAGTGCCCTTCTTCAGCATCCCTTTCCAAGCAGAAGCATGGAGCCCAACAGGCACGAGATATAACAGCTAAGCCTGCAGGACCAGAAAACCCATGTGTTTTCCCATGGGGTACAAAGAGAAGGAGGTGTCTCTAAGGGCTGAATATATGGGCAGGAGGTGCTCAGGTCAGGGCGGCTGGAGGAACCGAAGAGCGCCTGAGTCAGGAGACTGAGCTGCTCTCAAAAAATGCTTGTGGTTGGTGTAAACGTGCGCAATTGTGCAAACAGAGTAAGAGGCTTTGGCATTTCTTCTGGCAATCTGACTCTTTAGCTCAGCGCTTGCTTAGTTAAACGTGTAATCACACCATTTTGAAGGATCACTACCCATCACTCAAGCTAAACGATTTGGCTTGGTGGATTGAGAGCTGGCTGCGTGACAGGACTCAGAGGGTTGTGGTCAGTGGCACGAAGTCTAGTTGGAGACCTGTAACCAGTGGTGTCCCCCAAGGGTCGATACTTGGTCCAATTTTGTTTAATATATTCATTAATGACCTGGATGAGGGAACAGAGTGTATCCTCAGCAAGTTCGCTGATGATACCAAACTGGGAGGGGTGGCTGACACTCCAGAGGGCCAGGCTGCCATCCAGCGTGACCTGGACAGGCTGGAGAGCTGGGCAGAGAGGAACCTAATGAGGTTCAACATAAGCAAGTGCAGGGTCCTGCACCTGGGGAGGAAGAATGCTAGGCAGCAGTATAGGTTAGGGGTGGACCTGCTGGGAAGTAGTTCTGAGGAGAAGGATTTGGGGGTCCTGATAGATGGTAAATTGTCCATGAGCCAGCAATGTGCCCTTGCCGCCAAAAAGGCCAATGGAATCCTGGGCTGCATAGGGAAGAGTGTGTCCA
>NW_009649929.1:1409222-1436071 GCF_000708025.1 Charadrius vociferus
ACAGGCTGCCCAGGGAGGTTGTGGAGTCTCCTTCTCTGGAGATTTTCAAAACCCGCCTGGATGCAGTCCTGAGTAATGTGCTCTGGGCAATCCTGCTTTAGCAGGGGAGTTGGACTAGATGATCTCTAGAGGTCCCTTCCAACTCTGAAGATTCTGTGATTCTGTGTGATTCTGTGACTGATCCTTCCTTGCAAAGTAGGTGTCAATGCTACTCTTAATCAAGGTTTGACTGATGTATCAGGGCATCAGGAAAGGACTTTATGTAGTACTGTACATCCATTGTGCGCTGCCCTAGATGTCTCAGTGTAGCGGAGCCTTGGGCCCTTCATCTTGAGTTGAAATCCTGAGAGCACCTATGTGTATTTTTCTGGCTGTTTTTTTAATGAACTGTCTCAGTTTTGGCAATAGGCCAAAAGAGTGGCCTCTCTCTGCAATCAGCCATGGATCCTAGTTTCTCGGTTGTAAATAGTTAGCAATGGTAGGGGCACTTCCAATTAATTGCAGAAATAAGGGCAGTGTTATTGTCCTCCCTTACACTGGGAGAGATGGAGACATGAAGAGACAGTGTGGTTTGCACAAGATCTCTCTCTTGTCCAAAGGTCAGGCCAGCAGGATAATCCATCCTCCTGAATCCCAGCCTGGTGCTGTATGTGTTGGGCCATGATGCTCTCGGGATGTGACAAATGTGACTTGGACCTCTGCCTGCTTCTCTTCTCCTTCTTCTTCAACCCAGACGTTTTAAAGTAAAACAGGATGACTTCAGATCCATACCAAGTATAAAGTAGATGGGGCAAGCTCTCAACCACTCTCTTCTCATGCATGCTTGTTCGCAAATGCAGATCAGCCTAATTGACTGCCAGCAGGCACAGTTGTCTCTCTGCAAGAGTAGTCGGGTGCTGTGCAAATTGATTGCAAACACAAAATGGAACCAGATTAAAATTTGACCTACAGTAACCAATTTCTAAAACACAGAGCAAGCAGGAGTGAGGTGATAGAAGTTCTGGGCTCTGGGAAATCAGTTCTTGGCTGTTATTGGGTTCCTGTGAAGTGTCTTTTCCTCCCAACATGCCCTGCTTCTTCTTTAGATGAGCAACTTGGGGGACACAGGTCTTTATTAAGTCATGGTGAAAGGGTTAACCCCTTTCTTGCACATAAAAAGCCATTAAATTTCCCTTGAAAGGGCTTTTTCAACATCGTGGAAATAATTATCCTTTCCTTGAAGTGACATCTCTTTGTTACTTGGATTGGAAATCTTCACATCTCTTACAAGTCAATTCTGTAATTGCTTAGGAGGAAACTACAGGAATACAGTTTCTCCAAAGCAAAACTAAAATGTGCTTGGTAGCAAGCTTTTGCTTTTGCATGCTACCATGTCTGTGAAGTCAGGATCAATGGAAATTTGCAGAAAGGCTATTATTTACTGTTTCTTTCAACCAGTCAGCAGACTAACCTACAAAAATCTTCTTTTCCTCCAAAATCCAGCATGAAAGACTGTTTAGTGAAACATTCCTATCCCGGAGATTAACTAATTGCTCAGCAGTCAGTCATTTTCACTGCATAGCCAAGGACAGCGATTCCTTTCCCACACGCAGATGGAGCAACGGTTTAACACAAAACAGTTCCTGGGACAGAAGGATTAAGGAGAATTTACTGGAGAGCAATTAAAACAGTTGTTAGAGCAATTTGGTTTTGAGGCTGAATTTCACATCAAAGTAAAGCTATCTGAGGAGTGTACAGAGCAGAAGAACAATAAAGCCATCATTTCGGGCCATCTATTCTGCATCCTCAGAGTGCAGATTAATAAAGTGAGCTAAGAGGACATGGAGATTTACAGGAGTAAATTAGGTGAAGCATCCTAAATGCAGTTTGCATTTGGAAAGAGGCACCCTGGCTTCGGTCTCTGTTGGCTTTCACTTTTTGTGGCTTCAGCTCCCTTCCATTTCTGCCAGGTTTCTGGTCACTGTCATATTCGGGAGAGGGTTTCTGACCATGCTTCTCGGTTGCAGAGACTCCTGCCAGTGCCGGACACCATGGTCAGAGGCTGCTCTCATGCATGAGCCATACCGAAAAGCTGTCAATGGAAGCTGGGTCAGAGCCAGTGCTCCTTGCTGGCCCTTTGCTGGTGTTTGCTGGTCTCGCTAGCTTGGTCTTCCTGCCTACTGCTACCTCCTTGCCATGCCCTGACATAGGAGGAGGCATTAATCTTCCATGGGGTCAAGAGCTGGAACTGCATCTTGTGGGTGATGCTACCATTGCCCTCTCTGTTTTGGAAGGGCAGCAAAACTGCAATGAAACAGGTTTTGAAGGCAGGGAACCAGTCCAGACACAGGGAGCCCATCCACAGCGCATAGCAGCTGCTTCTTACGTCCATCCCAAAGGAAGGTTTGCATTAACACTGGCTGTTCGGGTTTCTCTGGCTCACTTGTGAGGCTCACAGGCTGGACTTTCAGTTGAAGGACAAATAAAGATGTCCCATGGTTCTTCTATCAGATTGAACTGCATTTCACAGCTCTACTAGCCCAGGCCCCAGGGCTTCAGTTTCTGCCTAATTATAAGCACAAGGGCTCGTATGAGGTAATTTCTTACTCATTCATTTCTGTCCATTCTTTTAATAGTTTAACTTTTTACATTTAAGCACATTTTAATTCATGTAAATTAAAAGGGAGATTTTTTAACATCCTAAAAGTTAATTTAAAAAAATATTTAGTATCTGAAAAAATAAGATTTAAAGCATTTTAACATACAAGTATTAATAGTGAATCTTGTTCTCTGTGACCTGCCTAGGTTTAAAAACCACTTCAGTTTTGGAGCAAACTTGCTTACCAAAGGTTACATGTGAGAAATTGGGCTTGACTGGCCTAGTCTTCAGAATATCAAAAAAGGGGGTCCCAGATATGCCCTATTTTGGCAACTAAAGGCTCCTAGAGAGGGCTAATTCTCAAGGACTGAGGGATGAAGTATCTTAGACTCGCCTGAGCACATCAAAACAATGGCCTGGAAAGCGTTTGCTGGTTATGACAGCCCTTAGCAGCGAACAATGCCAACAGTGAGAGAGATCTGAGCAGGATCTGTCCTGCAACACCTGGGAGTGGGATGACATTTGCAATGCAAAAGGGTGGTAATACAGGAGCAGCCACAACCATCCCAGGTGGACTCCAATTTTCTAGGAGCTGCAGGGAGACCAGGTCAATTCCCCACCAACCGCTGGAGAGATTTCCTGGGGATCAGGGTAAGAACAGGGGGGCTTTGGCTTCTCTATTAGTGGTTCGTCTCATTGCTCCATGCAAACAAAAAGACTGTTCTTTCACAAGCTCTCACTTGGACCCGCCAATCTGGCATGGTCTTCTATGCAGTTGTCACTCATCTTCCCTGTGCAGCTTTTAAAATAATAGTGTTTATCTGGAAGCCCTGGCTGGTCTCTGAGACTGGATGGGGAATGCATCCCAGCCAGGAACTGGCAATACCCCAGCATGCTGGGGGACGAATGAAAATAGCATCAGATGAAGGGCATAGTACACATACACACACACATACACACACACACGCAGAGAAGAGCTTTACGGGAAGGCTTTTTACACGATCTGCACCAAACGCTGACATTTGCACTGCTAGAGGCAGGGGTTTGGATACTTCTTACCCGCCATCACGTGGAGGATGTCTGCATCCAAGCGACACGCACAAAGCTCCCTGTATCCACACAGGAGACAAACAGGCATTTCAGGGTACAGCTTGTCTGACCTGTTTTAACATCTAGCTGCAGGTGAAATGACTCACACCCTCCCAGTGCCTTTTTCTCTCCCTCAGCTGTGCAGGGCTCCTGGAGGATGTGTTCAGATGCAGACACGGGCTTTATAGGTGCAGCCTGTTCTGAGTGTCCGTGCCCTGGAAATCAGGTGTGTTTTGTAGTTTGTTCTTAGAAGCAGGAAAATAGCACACTTGTCTGAGCACCGCATGGGTTGGGGTGGCCTGTGTCTAAATCCTGGATGTGACACAAATTCACCTCCCTCATTAGAATGAGAAAAATGGCAATTAGTTTTCTACAATGCACTCCAAGATGTGAAAATTAATAGTAATTTTTGAAACATTTTACAGAAGTTTGTTTTATGTTGTGCAGCCTAGGCATGATTTAAGCTTCCCTTATTACTTTCAGTTGCATATGTTGGGGTTTTTTCAGCGTTGTTTCTGAAGAAAATGAGGTATATGTGATTGCAGTATTTGTCTGATATTGGTTATATCGTCAAAAACTTTAAAATCCATTTGCCAGTTTCAGCTAAGCTTGAATCATTTCAGGCTAAGGAGGCGATGGAAGACAGCTATCCCATTTCCAAAAAAGGACCTATATAAAAGGGTGCCAAGACTAATGCACCTTGTGAGGACACTGACCCTTTTTATGGGAATTAAACATTCCCTTAGGACATGGACTAGATCAAATCCCTCTGGTGGGATCTGAAAGCTGGTGAAGGAGCTGCTCTGTGGGTCTCAGCCAGCTGCAAATGAGCCAGGAGCTGCCAGCTCTTCAGTGTGGTCCAAGGAACGGTGCATTTCCCTAACACACTGCCGCTATCACTGCAGCCAGCTTGGAAAGTTCCCACTCGCTCCGTCCGCTCATCCCACTTGCTCCATCTGCAGTGTTTTCTAGTACAGCCATGGGTCTGTGCTGTCAGATGCAGAAATACAGAGATCTGGACAAACACATTGGATTGTGAGTAACCAGATGCAGGGGTGATAGTTACCTCTGGAACAAATTTTTGAGAGGTGACCACCACCCACATCAGCCTAGCCTGTGTGTTAATGAGTGTGACCTGTCAGTTACTGATTGTGGCCCCAATCCAGCCTCATGGCAGGGCTCCTCCTTCTGCTCTACGTGTATGTACGTAGCTGTGGGGACTGAAATGTTGTGTTTGCTTTCTGTTCCAGTTTTTGGCACTGCAGAAATTCCCAATGAGCTGAGTCAAGCCAGTTGTCCCGGGACAGGGTCTCCCCTTGCTGCAGGACTCCAGCATCCCTTGGCCATCAGGCACATTTGTAGGATGCCACAGCTTGGGTACCCAAAGTTTATTAGTTGCTGTGAAAATCTTTATGTTGATGGTCTTGTGTGACTTTCCCTCTCTTGGGTGCACACCTGCTGTATTCATCACCATGACAACTGTGTGCCCTTTTGCTATACCATTATACATTTCTGTGAATTTCTGTGGTGAGGGGCAGGCATGTATTGAATGCCACTAACAACAGCATGAGATGTTCTAGGAAGGGGACAGGATGATCTCTGGTCAAATATTTGCCACTTTTATGAACTTACTGTAATTCTTCAAGACTTTTGCCAGTTCTTTAATCCATTCACGTACCTTCCTTGGAGTCACCTATCAAGGGGTCTTTGTGAATGGAGCAAGGTCGTGGAGGGATGATTTTCTCAGTACTGGTACAAAAAGAGACAGCAGACGAGGGATGCATTTCAAAGCATCTGGAAAGGCCACAGCTTTACTGATTAATACATCAGTAGATGGGAGAACTTGTGCATGTCTCAGCCTTAAGCTGCCTCCCTGACCTCACGCTGCTGCTTCCCTCATCTGTACTTGGCTTTGTGTTCAGTTAAACAAGGTGGCACCTCACAGGAGCTGCTCCAACAGTAACATACCCATTGCCAGTACCTTTGGTAAGGTCCCTGTTTGGAAGTGGTGACGGGCTGAGTTTTCAGTCACGGTGAGTTACCTCTTGATATGGAGGGGAGGGAGAGGAGCTTAGGGTTAAGATCAAATGGAGAATCTCAAGTTGCCGTTGTCTCCTCTGTGCCTGCCTCACAGAATCACAGAATCACAGAATCACAGAATCACAGAATGGTTAGGGTTGGAAGGGACCTCTGGAGATCATCTAGTCCAACCCCCCTGCCAGAGCAGGGTCACCTACAGCAGGTTGCACAGGACAGTGTCCAGGCGGGTTTTGAATGTCTCCAGAGTGGGAGACTCCACCACCTCTCTGGGCAGCCTGTGCTAGTGCTCCACGACCCTCAAAGTAAAGAAGTTCCTTCTCATGTTAAGATGGAACTTCCTATGTTCAAGTTTATGCCCATTACCCCTCGTCCTATCACTGGGCGCCACTGAAAAAAGACTGCTCCCATCCCCCTGGCATCCTCCCATTAAGTATTTGTAAGCCTCATAGATAACCCAAATACTTCCGTTCCCAGGGCTGGCCATCAGTTAATTTCTACTTAACCTTTGCCAGCTCAATAATTAACGTCACCTCTGTTCTCCCTCCTTCCCACAATAAATATATTAAAGGCAAGAAAAACAGGAACCTGGTCTGAGGAGACAGGATTTGTGTCGCATGGGGCAGTCTTTCACAACCCCATCCATAAAGGAAATGAAGTCCTACACTGAATCTCTGTCACATTAATGAATTCAGCACTTGCCATGAGACAAGGCTGTGGCTCTTTACTGCTTGAGATGTGCTGTACGCACAGTTAATTCAGTTTCTTCTGATTAACTCCTTTGGGGTTTGTGTCTGTCCCTGGGACACGCATTTGGACAGGCCTATGTGTAACCTCTCTGAAAAGGGTCAGGAACAACCGAGATAGCTCATCCAATTTAAGATTTCAAAATAAGCCTCTCCCAATTTGCTGAGGAATGTCAGTTTGCATGAGGTGGTTTTCTGTTCTTATTTATAGAGAAAAATAGCCAGTAATAGTTATTAGACATTAATAGAATTAAGTCTCCATGTAAACACATTTAATCCCACTCTGACTTAGGTTAAACCAATGTCGAAGTGGATTAAATCCAACCACATGAAAAAATTCCTAATATGGAAAAAATTGGTAATGAAAAACAACTATTAATGCTAGAATTCACATCTCATTTTTCCCCCAGCTCTCTGTCTGTATAAGATGATCTTTCTTTTCTTTTACTTGTACATATTCTAGTGGTATCAAGTAGTCTTGACCAAGACTAGATCCCTGCTGCACTAGGCATAGTGCTCCCTTGGTTGAGGGTGGATATCCTGAAGAGGGGACAGTCTCCGTGGGGTGACACAGGGGTGAAATGGTTTCCTTGTGGTGACAGAGTAGTTCAGTGGGTGAATGAGGACCAAGACCCCAGTCTCCAAAGCGCCATAATCTCACAGTGTCAGACAGGATATGAGGATCTGCATGGTTATGCGTTTCTGAGTGGAAAAGAAAATAGCAAACACCTGTGAACACATCCAGGTTTCATGAGAAAGCTGAGGGGAGGGTGGGCGCAGGGCTGTGCATCAGCCCACCTTTGCTCCCTTGGAAATGCGGCTCCACCAAGATAGATCAGTCCTGAATTCTTGACTCTCAGCTAACCCCTGGATTTCCGAGTCCCATGACATTTTGTGTACTAATTCGGAGTGCAGCAGGCTTGCTTCTTCAAAGGAGCTGCCCATAATCAATCCAGGGTGTAGCACTTTCTGTCCCAAGCAGAGACAGAGGAAAGGATTTATTGAAGAGCTCTGCCAGGCTCCTGCCTGTGTCCTGCAAGAGGCTGAAGGAACATACCCTCCTGGGAAGGTGACAGCAGGACTTCAGGAGTGTGTCTTCTCCACTGCATGGGTATAAAGTGGGGAGAAGGCCCATGGCTGGGAGTAGTTACTGGGTCCTTGGTCTCACTTGGTCAGAACAAACTTGCACTGCATATCTGATGGTGTTCGTCACCATAGCTGCCCTTCATGTCCCTACAGCAGGGACACATCCAGCTTTCCCCAAAGTGTTGGCCCCACGCTGAGGCACAGCAGCGCTCAGGCTCAGATCCCCATGCCGCTGGGTTCAGCTCATCTGAGTGACTTCTGGCCAAGTGATTTTGGGGAAAAAAAACCATAGTGATTCCTGGCTTTCAGAAGGACCCACGTCAGGAGTGTGAGGGACAGGCGGTGTCAAATTAGCAAAGTTTTGGCTTTTCTTCTGCAGAAAGCAGCAGCAGCAGTCGCAGGTAATTATGTTCTGTGCAGGGAGATAACCCCTGTCTGGAGAACTGAGAGAAGAAAAGGGACAAATGAAAGAACAAGAGTATGCTGGTGGAAGAAAAGGGAGATGAGGGTAGTTTTCAGTGAAGTGCAAGTGTTTGGAGAGGAAATAAAAAGCTGGTGTTGTGGTCTTTGTTGTTATCGCTCTGGTCATTATAGACAGCTGATGGCACAGAGGTTATCAAACTTACCTTGTGCCTCTCCCAATTGTGCATTCACTGCTGCACTGGCCACGGGAGCGCTGCCAGCCCCAGCCAGGCTGCAGGCAGCTGCCTGCCTTCTAGCATCCCTGGCTGCCTCCAGCCACCACCACCTGCCAGGCAGAAGCTGGCCCGGAGGAGAGGAGGGTGCTCAAGCTGTGAAATAGGGTCATGGCCACAGTGCAGGGAAACATTGGGTAGAGGATGTTTTCCCCATCCCAGATGTTTTCAGGGACCCAGCCACTCTGGCCTGGCACAGCACGGGGCAGAGCAGCACAGACAGATGGGGAGACCAGCAAAGGAACCGGCGGTTTTCTCTGAGACACATCCTGGGGACACACATCCTTGCAGCTGGTTGCTTTCAGCATTGCATCATCTGCCAGAGGTGCCATGCGGTCCTCCAGGGAAAGAAAGGCATGAACAAAACAACACAAGCCACCTTCCAAATCTTCATTTAGAGAGTGGGGCTTCAATTAAGTGAATCAAGGACAACTTCTCTTGCATTTATTTGCTGTCCCCAGAGGCTTGTCCGAGAGAGAGAGAGAGAGAGTTGCTCCATGAGGGTAGGCGCTAATGAAGGGGAGCTTCCAAATGAGCGTATGTGCTGCATCTAGGTCAGAGGAGTCAGATGAAAGTATCTTCCATGTTTCTCTCTTGTTTGTTTGTTTGGGTTTTTTTTAAACTAGGCTTCTAATAAACTTGTTAACTTTCCAAATTATTATAAGCAGCTGCATCTATCAGCAGCACACAAGGATTTACTGTGTTTGAAAGCTCTCTAACGAAGCTTTGAAGTCCAGCTCATCCCAGATTCACACAGGGAAGGAGCTGTAGCCATCGTGGCACTCCTCTGCTGACTTCTTAAGATGTGAGACTTGAAAGCAACTATTTCTTTGCAAATATGGACAGGCATGAGAAGCCTTTTTATAAAAAGTAAATAGATACTGAAATATGGATACTTCAAAATCTACATCTGACTGTCACAGAGTTTTGTTTGTGTGTTGCAGGGGCTTTCTTTTACTTTCCTTACCAACACTATCCCTACACAGTCCATATTTGCATTTAATCACGTGCTGCTTTTCACTTTAGTATCAGGATCCAGAGAACTACAGTTTTCCTATCCTGCCTCAATCCCACATTCAAAAAAACTGGATGAACCTAAAAAAAAAAAAAAAAAAGATTAAAAGATTTCATGTGAGTCCCAACAAAAAAATCAACAGAAAGGTTTTTACTCTGTGGATCCTTCAACAGCTTGAGGCTCAGATTCCTTTTTCTATAGAGGCCCGAGAGATGCTGCAGGGTGAAATACCTGCATCATTAAATGGCATGGCGTCATGAAACGGTGGATATTGCTGGGTTGTATAATCACACACCCCTGTTACGGTGCTTCTCCCTGGTGCTCCCAGCACACCCACACATATTAGACATATAAACTGTCCAGGAAATGTTTGTGTTGCTGTGTGCAGCCACACAAACCGGCACATGGGGAACCTAATTGCACCCTCCAGCCACTCCTACAAAACTAGCAATAGAGAGAGCTAAAAAGTATTGAGCACGTTTGGGTTTTCCAGTCTATGGAAGGGTATGTACGTTGAATTAAACTTACAGCTGTGTCGTCTCCACTGAATTGCTATTTCCTTTTGATCCGTACTAAAGACAGTGACGGAGCAGGTATGAGTGTGAGTAATGGGTAGGTAGGTATCACGGTATTTGGGTTCTTGCTCTCATTCTTTCTTCTCTTTATTCAATTTCTTTCCTTCTCTTGGTGTTGGGATATTTTTCATTCTTCAAGGCTCTATCTTCTGCATCAAAAGTAAAGGTGAAACCTATTTTTAATCTGTACTTTTAAAAAAGTCTGTGGATATGTATGTACCCTATCTATGCAGTGGCATATATCTGAGGTTACTATGTCTTCATCAGCTCCATTTGAATTCATTACAAGAAATTAAGATAAAAGGAAGGAGAAATGGCTGTTTTCTCAAGACTGTTTTCACATCTCCCAGTAACGTTTGCCATATGCAGTGTCATTTGGATACTGACTCTATTGTGGGTTTATCCCCCATAGATCATCTTCCGGAAGATCAGCGATGTCAAGAAGGAAGAAGAGGAACGCCTGCGCCAGAAGAATGAGGTGACGTTGAGCATCCCTGTGGACCATCCTGTGCGGAAACTCTTCCAGAAATTCAAACAGCAAAAGGAGATGCGTAACCAAGGCTCAACCCACATCGACCCGGAAAGGAACCAGCTTCAGGTGGAAAGCCGGAGCGTGCAGAACGGAGCCTCCATCACAGGCACCAGCGTGGTCACTGTGTCTCAGATCACCCCCATCCAGACGTCCCTGGCTTACATGAAAACCAGTGAGGCCGTGAAGCAGAACAACAGGGATGCGATGGAGCTCAAGCCAAATGGAAACGGAGACCAAAAATGTCTGAAAGTAAACAGTCCCATGCGGATGAAAAACGGGAACGGGAAGGGGTGGCTTCGACTGAAGAACACAATGGGGACCCACGAGGAGAAGAAGGAGGACTGGAATAATGTCACAAAGGCTGAGTCCATGGGGTTGCTGTCCGACGACCCCAAGTGCAATGACTCAGAGAACGGTGTAAATAAAAACCCACTGAGGAAAACAGACTCTTGTGACAGTGGAATAACAAAAAGTGACCTTCGCTTGGATAAAGCTGGTGAGACTCGCAGCCCCCTGGAGCACAGCCCCATTCAGGCTGATGCTAGGCATCCTTTCTACCCTATTCCTGAGCAGGCCTTACAAACCACGCTGCAGGAAGTCAAGCACGAACTCAAAGAAGATATCCAGCTGCTAAGCAGTAGGATGGCTGCCCTTGAGAAGCAGGTGGCAGAAATTTTAAAAATATTGTCCGAAAAGAACGTACCCCAGCTCTCTTCCCCGGAGTCTCATTTATCACCCCAGCGGCCCCCCCAGATACCCTGTCAGGATATTTTTAGTGTCTCAAGGCCTGCATCACCTGAATCAGAAAAAGATGAAATCCACTTTTAGCATATACCTATGTGTATATATGTATACAGTATATATGCAGAGGTGTATATATACCTTTATACATATATATGTGTGTGTGTATACGGTAAATATATATACATATATATTTTCACTTGCATCCAATATGACTTGAACACACCAAGGGTTTTGATATGTAAATATTGCATGTCCAGCTGGATTCTGGCCTGCCAAAGAAAACAATTATTAACATAGATATTGCTTGTATAATATGCAGTTGACTGCATGCACACTTTACATTTATTTATAATCTCTATTATGTAATAAAAGAATGACTTTTGTTTAACAAAGGCAATGTACTATTTAAAGAATCAGGGTCTAACCTGCCAATATTGCCATGAAAGTTTTGATCTCAGGCTGGGTGAATCGAGCTTTTATTTCCTCACTGTCTTTTCTGCCGAGTTAAACAGTAGATTAACGTGACCCTGTGGAGGACACGTCCAGACTCCAATTAGTATTGTTTCCTGGTATCATTCCATTACAATATATTGTATATCTGGTGGTGAATTCCCCTACTCCTCCTAAAGGGAGGGCTCAGCTCAGTGGCCAGGGAAGGGCACCATGTCTGGTGCTGGGGTGGATCACTGAAATTTATTCGTGTGGGTATTGTGCATGAACAGCCTTTTATTTCAAGTATCCTCCTGCTCTTTTAACATCGTAAGTAAGAAATAATAATGGTGATTTATGTAAAAAAATGAAACTAACAGAAACTCTCTCAGCTGCACTCCCTGTGTGTTTGGGGGTAACTTCTTTCTTGAAACCCTCCTTTTACTGATGCCATTTTTACTGAACTGTTAAGAGTAACATTATGTAGATTCTCTTTGCAGCACTCAGCGATGGTGTCCGATTCTGTCAGTATCTTCATTAGGATGTCTCGTTTTTGCAGGGTTGAGGTTGCTCTCCCGCTGTTGTCCCCCTCCCCGTTGCCCCTGGCAGAAAGGCTTTGCATGAGGTCTGGGCAAAGGAGAGAACAATTGTAGTTCAGCTCCTCAGGAGTCATGTGAGCAGGTTTGAAAGCCTGAAGTTAAAAGGCTGCAGTTAATCCCCCTCCACACTCTTTTCTGAGGACATTTATCAATCTGAAACTGCCTTTGAGAAAGAGAGAAAATAACCGGTCAGCATGAAATTCCCCTTAGTCCAAGGCACCTGGATGATAATGTTTGGGTGGGAGAGTGGTGGGTGTGGTGGGGAGATGAAGTCCTCCCTAGGGCGCTGCCTGCTGCTCTTGCCTTGGCCTTGTGGAAGGTTTCAGTGCACGATGTGGGGCACGGTTTCAGAGCAGGCTTGCAGTGCCCACACAGCCAGTTGTTACACCTACTAAGGCCCTTAGGTCTGTCAGATGCTCTGACCCTCCTCTTGTCTGGCTCTCATCAGCATGTCCCAGTCTTGAACCATGCTCAGACACCACCTCCATCGCCTAGGCTGGAGCATCGCCCTTCGCGCAGCGCTGCTGGCTTCACAGGGCTGCAGCAGGGCAGGCTCTTACACAGGCTCCTGTTTGCTCTCCTCTTTGGAGCTGAGATTTTGGACTCTGCCCTGGGTTTGCATCTGAGTGTGGTGGGTTTTTTTGCCCCTCTGTTTGCACTGGTTGAGAATCCAGGCACCCGTGATGCACAGCAGAAATGGCCATCACAGCTTCAGAGCTGTTAACTGGTCCAGCTTGAGAACAGCCCAGCAGAGTGCAATGTCTCCTTCAGAGGAGAATTTCCCCTCCGCACTTAAATGGCCTCTTGCATCAAGATCCCGTGTTTTCAAAAGTGCCTGGAGTAAAACATATATGTACCGCAAGGCATCACTATCAATCAGGTAAATAAAAGACGTTTATAATTAGTGGGCATGCTTACCAGACACCGATACCAGATCCATTACTTAACATTAGGAAACTAAACTAAACTAAACGAAACTAAATCGCTTCTTGAAAAACTGAAAAAAAAAACCCAACAAACCAAAAACCAAACAAAACAAACCATCATTTGCAGTAGTGGCAATCAATTAGGAACCTGTATCTTAGGGTGAACATATCTTCTACTGTGAAATTGAAACCCATAAACCCCCAAAAGTTCATAAGAAAGCCAAAGAAGTCATTGCTTCTCTTGTGTGAATTCATGGAGGCTTTTTTGGAGACGATGGTCTTTCTCATTTTTTGTTCCTTTCTGGCCTGTTTCCACCCCTCCTGCAGTTCCTTTCTTTAGGAAATTGTAGACAAAAAAAAAAAAAAGGAAGAACAAAAGGCCACCAAAAGGGACAACTCTTCCCAAAGCCTGGTGGTTAGGCTGCCTGCTCATTATAGTTTTCCACAACTGCAATTGCAGCTGTCAAAACTTGCAGCAGCTGTATTTTGCAGTTGCTGTTCTAACACAAGTGCTAATCTGGAATTGCAACCGTGATTTGGTCTGCAAGAACAAACTGCACTTGCAAACTGCAGGACCTGAAAGGTCCTGCTCTAAATCCTACCCTGTGACTCTGAAGGAACTAGGGCGTTACAGGGTTAGGGAGTTACTGGGTTGTGGCAGGCTGCTGGAGTATGTACAGACCTTGTGGGTACCACTTCAGTGCCAACCTTTGAAGATATGACCGTTCCTGCCTGACTTGGATTTCTGCTTAAGACAGACACACAGTAACTGCCCAGAGTTGCCCAGTGAATAACTGAGTCATGCAGGCTGTCTGGGGACCAGATTTTGGTAAAGTTCCTTGAATGCATGAGTCTGCCACGATGTGATGCTGCAAAAGAGCCAGCAGGGTAATGGGGGTGACTTTGTTAGAAAGCTTTAGCCTTAATGGCATTCCTCTGCCTTTGTGAAGGACTCCTTTTCTTTCTCTGTAACTGATATTAATTCTAGATACAACTGCATGGCATGCAAAGGGATCTCTATTTAGGTTTATCTTGTAAATCAGGTGTAACTTTGTACCACTTTATAATGACAGAACATGTAACAGGATTAATCTGACCTTGAAAATTATTTGAGCCTGGAATGTCTATTACAGTTCAAATGCAACTGGACTGGTTAAAAAGTGTAGTGGCTAAAAGCTATAAATAGTGTAAAATACCAAGTTCATGAAACAAATATGGTGTTTCCAGGTCCACTTCTAGTGCTGCTTTGACTCTGATATTCCAGTATTGTCCATTGCAAGTTCAGTGGAACCAGCTGGTACCTTGTATGAGGTGGTAGCATGATGGATACCTTACAAACATGATAAATCCAGCCTACAGACGGGCTATCCCACACCCTGTGTGCTGCGGGTGCAGCCCGAGGCCCAATTTGTGATACTGGCTCTGGTGGCTATTGCTCTGACAATTCTGAAGCACTTTGCTTCTGAAATTTCGTGATTGGAGCGTTACATGTTGTTTCATGGAGTTGTTACCAGGGCAGTGGTTCAGCTTTCCCGTCCCCTCGCGGTTGTGCATGATATGATCCAGCGTGCTGCCGACTGGGGCATTCCTTTTCTGTTAAAGAAGCATGAGTCATAGTCGTGTAGTTCAGGCTTGACTGAAAGCAACCACCTATAGCTATAAGCGCAATAAGGACACAAACGTGTGTCTTCCACCTAAGTCAGTGCTCAAGCAGCTACCTGCCGCGTGGAGGGAGCTCTCGGCTGCATGCTTTCCTTTCCTTTAAGAGCTGTATACCTGTACAGATGTTCCTGCCACATGCTGGTAACAGCATTCTTAGCACTTACCTTGTGCTTTGTATGTTCAAAGCATTTTACCTGCACACAAGTGGATTTTATCTTTCTGGGCTTTGGAATAGAAATAAAATGTGTACAGAAAAGTAAACACTTTCCAAAGCAAACAAACTAGACTACCTTTCATAGCTTTTTTGTGTAACATTACATATACGAGATAGAACAGCACTTCAGGATAATAACTGAAACAAATTAATGGTTGTAGTGAAGATTCAGATCTTCTGAATTTGTATTTGTAAATCCTTTTTTCCATCTTTCTGTCTTTGCCAGGGGACAGGGGTTAGAGCAGAGCTGACTGGAAGTGACGAACTTAAGCTTTGCCCATTTTTGTTTTCCCTGTTCTGCAGAAGTAGCACAACTGTAGGGATTCAATGCTGCTGGCACTGAAGTTTGGGCTTTTTGCTAGATTCAAATTCAGTCTTCATCTACCACCACAAGGAAAGCAACTCCGTTACATGGGTGTGAACTGAAGGTTGAATCTGGTGATCATATTGGACCTTAAAGTGTATTTTGGATCCCAGAAAATTTTAGAGAACTGGCAGCTGCAGAAATAATATTGTACTATTTGCAAGCCGCGAGCAGTCACTCTGGAAGTAACAGAGACCGTTACACAGACGTCATCGTTTGCATGGGTCAGAAAACAGATGTGCTCATGAAATAGCTTGGAGGCTTTTTGGGGAAAAAGACATCCTGAACTGGAAGGGAAAATAAAAAGTCCAAGGTTTAACATGGAATCTGGGAGTGAGGAGGCAGAGGGATAAATTATAAAGAATTGACACTTTTGTACTTGGAGTTTGAACATTTAGAAAACACAAACCTATCCTTTTTGATGTCAGGATTGGACAGATTGATTGTTAAAAAAAATAATTTTTTTCCTAAGTCAGGTGGCATCAAAGTGAGATCTATTTTTTAAAAAAGTGTTCAAATACCATTTTCCTACAGAAGAGAGTTTTAAGAGGTTTTGTTATTGTTGTTTTTAATAGGCTGCATGTAAATGCTTTTTTCAGTTCCTTTTTTGTACTAGAAGCTCCTGTGTTAACACATATCTTCAGGTCTGTAAGATCTATATTGCTTTACAGTCTTGCTGCTAACGTATTTGTTAGAGAGGGTCTGAGAAGTGGGATTCCTTTGGAGAAAGGCATCTCTCCCTGGCAGCCTGGGCTCTGTGACTCTCCTGGCCGGAGCTGCAGTGAGAGCTGTGAGCACTGAACAGCAGTAGTTAGGATTTTTCTTGGCACTTCTGGATCTGCACTGATTTCCTTCAGGGAATTTAAGGAAGGAAATAGAAAAGTTGACACTGTCATTTTTCCTGGGTGGCCCCAGTCCTTCACCAGAGCAGTGCTTCCCCATGGAACCTACAGGGAGGAAAAGTTTGATCCAGCTAGATTTCCACATCTGGGAATAGTTTTTGTAACTTTCTCCTTATTTTTTGGCACAAATGGATAACTTGATCTCAATGTGTTTAGTTGATTTTAATATGCTATACTGCATTTCAAAATTAAATACATTCTTAAAGTAAAGTGCTGAATGGAGCTAAAATGGACAAGAAGTCCACATTATTTCTGGCAGAAAAGCAGCAAATTTTCTTACTGACATAAAAAATACTGTGTAAAGATCAGCTTTATGATACCTAACAAATGACAAACAAAATAAAATCATTCTTACTAAGGGTGCATTTAGTCATACAGAAAATTGACCTTATGTTGCATGGTGGGACAAGAAGGCACATATTGATTTTGAATACTCAAATGATAGAAGCATTCAAAAAGGGCTTGACCAGGCCATCAAAAATAAATTCATTTATTATGTTATGTTAATCAGCTTCCTGATGCAAGGCAGGTGGAACGAGGCATCTGGGGCAATAGTCTCACAAACATTTTTATCCGTTTTTTATAAAGCAGATAAGTGCATTTCTTCCTTGTTTTCTGCTTGGAGATGTAAGCTTGATTGGCCCACAGTCTGAGACTATTGGTGTGCACCAACTCTGTATCTGGCTGTCTGCCACGAATACATCAATTAGCCTTAATTAAAAGCCCTATAAAAGGATTTTGTATTAGGCTGGGCTCAACCTCCCCCGCCCTACACAGTGACATGACTGTATGTTATCTGGTTTAGAGCAGATTCAGTTCAGACCAAGCAATGGGAGAGTATGTTTGCGCCTGCCTGCAAAGGATGTATAGACATACCATATGTGTGTATACCTACACTTTTGAAATGAGGACTCAGGTCTGGCTGTTTAAGACAGGTCTTTCAGACAGGTGGGTTAAATTATGCTCTGGAGGTGCCAGTCTCTCATCATTTGCTTTAGAGTAATGACTTTAGGTTAGACACTTGATTTGTAGACTGCTAGAGGGTAAATGAAGTGAATCCAACCCATAACTCAAGCTCCCAGCCTGACCTCGTTTGTATAAAAAGGTACCTCTAAAAGGGACCACTTACCATCTTTCCAGCACAGAAGCACTTTCATACAGGTGACTAACAGTACAGGGAACATTGAAATGTCTCAACATGTAGCCAGAAACAAAGTGTTCAGATCCTAAACTGCTAATGAGAGCTCCATAAAGACACTCAGATGCTCAGTTCTTGGCCTGTGGTGATCAGCTTTTAACTTTTTACCCCAATGCCATGGCAGGATAGTCCAAAGACTCCCATTTTGACAGTCTCAGATGATCTTCATCATGATGCACGACGCCAAGGGGAAGGCACAGGGGAATCACCGGTCACCTTTTGGACAGGGAAAGACTTCCACCTATGTGGGGTCTTTAGCTGCTCTGGAATACTGAGGATGTTAGGAGTCTTATTGGTGAGCTGTGTCATGCAGTGGAAAGAGGCCAAGGGTTGAAAAGGTCCAACAACGTGAAAAATTGTCATGAAGAGCTTCTAAGGTAGACAGAGAGTGACCGATGGTCAGGCAATTGCCCACACCACAGCAGAGCCCTGGCTGTGTGCTGTGCAATGGGAGGACAGAGTGATGAGGGAGAAGAAAGGATATGAGGAATGGCATCCAAAAACAGTGATAATATTCCCTGAAGTCAATAGTTAACTAGCCTCTGCATAATGACTGTTTGTGTCTTCATAATTTATTTATTTGGAAGTTGGCAAACTCCTCTTTCCTTCAGGTGGCATTTAAGGATGAGGCTGGCAGCCCTTTCTGGGGTGACAACTGTGGGACAGGGAAGGGCCATTAAACAATACTCAAATATAGATGTCCTTAGGGGAAAATGTGGACTTCAGGAGAGCCAAACCTCTTACAGCTTGCCAAAGACCTGTCAGAAGGGGGCATATAATATCCAGCCTGTGTAGCATCAGTGTATGGACTCTATATTTGAAGTTGGCCCTGCTTTGAGAAGGGGGGTTGGATCAAATGATTTCAAAGGGTCCCTTCCAAGCTATGTTGTTTTATCGTTTGGTGATTCTGTGGATTTTAATAGCACAAATAGAGAGGAGGTAATATTTGAAGTTCTTAGTTGTGTTCCACCGTTTTCTGGTTTTCAATTTAAATACCATACTGAGGAGTGTGGTGCCAATTTTCAAGATAATATTTCTAAGAGCTGATACTTATCAAGCAGACAGCAGAGAAATTTGCCATATTGTACAACTATGGCATATAAATAAATTAAGCACTTCACTGGCCATCAGCTAACGTCCACACTTGCTGCTAAGCACTGAGAAAAAAAGTCTCAGTGACCATACATTTTCTGGAATCAGTAGGCTAATATGGATGCATGAGCAACACCCACTCCCTCTTTCAACCTCTTCCCCAGTCCAGTGAAAGGTGATTACAGTGTCTGAAAATGCCATAAAAAAATCAATAGCATTTGAGCTGGTTTTCAGTGTTGCACTGGCAGATACACACATCCAAGGCTATAGAAAATGTGTGAAGGGCAGTGGCAAGTAGGGCATTAGTGGCTTGTTCTGGAGGTGATTCTCATCCCATTGGATTCAGCCTGCTCCTCTCACTGTCAGTGTGTGGACACCATTGCTGAAATGGCCTGGGTATGTCCACTTGTGCGCATCCCTAGAGTCTACCCCAGCCCCATTCCTAGGCTTATCCCTTGCTTTTCTAGGCACATTCCAAGGTTTACACCTTGTAAACTGTGTCCCATAGGATAGCAGGGATTGGAGTGTTTCCATTTTCTAATGAGCCAGTTTGAGAAGGGGAACTCAAATGCAACACTAGCTTCACACTCAGTCCAGCTGTATTTGATCATATCCTCTGGTTTCCTCCTCCAGTTATACCTTAGGTGAACTTCCCTGCTGGTGGCACTTTGAACTGATGCCATGTAGTGCTAGTAAAAGTCCTCTTCATTTCCTTGGGCAGACCCTAGGTCTCTGCTCAACATTTCCATGTGGGGTAGGTCAGGACACAGGCACTTTCCTGTCCTAGGCTTGGTTTCAGAAGAATTTCCTGAGTTGTTGCACCTCGTTTCTTTGTCACCATTTTGTTTTCCTAGAGAAAAAAACCCAACCCTTTAGTGCTGGTGTCCACCTCCTACAGCTTGTGGGGCAGGAGATGGCATGCATGGCTCATTGCAAGCAGGTGGGGAGTGGCGTGGTACACCACGCTTTCTGGCTGATCAGTTGGGAATCCAGTTGCATTCAGGGCTGCTGCCAGGACCAGTAGTCAGAGTCACAGTTCAGTTTGTAAATTGAGTGTCTTGCCTGAGCTGTTATGGAAAAAGTTGGGGTTTTTTTCTAAAGCAAAACAAAATTTGTGCTCTGCTCCTAATTAGTCCTCTGTTGTCCCTGCAGGATTAATTACTGCCTTCTTCACTTGTATCATCGAATGCTGTTTGGCAACAGCTTCTTTTTCTTTTTTTTTTTCCTTCTTTAAGGTATAATTAGGAGTCCTGGCATTACAAACAAGCTCAGTCAGGTGGTGCTTAAAAATAACAAAGCTGAAATGACACCTAAACTAGTAGCTTAAACCTAGCTTTTGGATACCAACAGCCTCACTGCACTCACCGTGTACTCATCAGTACATCAGTGTGAACGTCCTTCTCCTGAAATCAATAACAGGAAGGTTTTCGTTCTTCAGGGTCCACCCACAATGTGGTTCTTAGAAAAGAACTGTAGGTGCAAGGATGCAATGGCACCTCCCGGCTCTTCCTACTGCCCATTGATGCTCAGTAGATTCCCTTTCTTGACTTAAAGAAAGGGTAGAGTGCCACCAACTGCATAATTCTATCAAGTGGTAAATTCAATTTATTGAGTGGGAGAGGCAGTAGCTAGCAATAAGGCAGGATTTGGGTTTTAAAAATCTGCCTTGTGGGAATCGGGCAAGCTACCAGAAAGACAATAAAGGATTTATCTGGCAATGCACGCCAAAGGAATGCTAAACATGCAAGTGGGAGAATTTATTGATACCGGTGAAAAAGCTCATTAGTGTTAAAGTGCAAAGCAACTCTGTAAAAATACCTTTCAACGGTCCCAGTAAAATCCCTGTACTCAGACAAGGGGAACTAAGGCTTGTGTCTGTGGAGTGCAGAACTGGCTAGTCAGCTTTCCAGCAAACTTCTATGCAAAACATGTTTCCCCAAATGTAACAGCACAACAGTTAGCACTATTCTACTGGCATGAACAAATTTGTCAACTAACCTCAATGTATTTCCCCTGCCAGCGGTTTCACAGTGATTCAAAGGTGCTCCTAAAACTGATACTGCAGTATTTCTCATAGGACAGTTTTGTTCCCTTCCTTGCCTGTCACTGATTGCCCTTTACGGGGGGAGCTGTGGCCCTAGAAGGGACATGGGAGCCCACAATAAACCTGAAGCTTGCAGGTATGCAGTGGGGATAAAGGCTCACTGTATTTTTAAGGAAAGCATCCCAGTAGTAAAAATACACTTGCTAACTGTCTAAAGCTCCAATGCCTTGTGAGCACAGTTTATGTAACAAAATCCCATTAGTACTGCAAACCGTTGTCACAAGAATTAGGACATGATATGCTTCATAAACTTTACATACCTATTTACTGTCATTATGCATATAGCACCTGGCTGGGGCTTTTACATGCAGATGTAGCTGCATGTCTTGTGTTAATTTCTGCATGTTTTGAAAGCTACGTAATATGAAGCAGAATATTTTCCACAATGAAAAGCAGTGTTTTCATTCCTTGTTTATCTTTTTTCTCTTCTCTTCTCTTCTCTTCTCTTCTCTTCTCTTCTCTTCTCTTCTCTTCTCTTCTCTTCTCTTCTCTTCTCTTTCTTTCTTTCTCTTTCTTTCTTTCTTTCTTTCTTTCTTTCTTTCTTTCTTTCTTTCTTTCTTCTTTCTCTCTTTCTTTTTTCTTTCTCTTTCTCTTTTTCTCTCTCTCTCTCTTTCACTTTTCCTTCCTGCCTTGACTTCTTTTTTTCCTTGCCTAGATTATTAGGCTAGCAACTTGTAGAAATGGGATGATTGATTAAGTAATGTTGCATCGGCAGATTTAATGAGATAATGATCTGTTTTGCTATTTGTGTTCAGAAGAAATGGTATGTTAATAGGCATTGTAGTTAGGGCTGATTTGTTCGTGTCCTGCTTAAATACCAGCCAGTGACCGAGTGGTTCAGTAAAGTGTCACAGCAGATCTAAATTGTGTTCTTCGTTTTGAAGGTAAATGTTTTCAGACTTCAAACATTCTGTGTAAATGTTCTGATTAAGGTCAGTGGAAATCTTTTCATTAATTTCTATACTCTAACCCAGTTCTCACATAGGTACCAGGACAGTGACTTCCAGTGTGGGCTGAGCCTTCTCAAAACTGAGAGCTGTGGGTACTAAAATTTTAATTTCAGGCCCTTGTCTAATGCAAATGGGTCCAAGATTTCATGCCCTACAAAATGCTGCATTCCGAATGTGAACAGAAATGGTGAGGTTGTGTTTGAAGATTGGGACAGCAAGGTAAATTGCATAAAAAAACAGCTGAACAGATCAGGGAAAGGGCACTTTTTAATTAATGCATATTTCAATCCAAATGACTTATTCTCGGTGTCTGAACTGTCAGTAATTTCCATCCAAAGTAACTGCTCAAAATTCATGACTGTCTAGAATATACTTGTACAAGCCAGATATGTACATAAGCTGTGCAAACACTCTCTGGGGAGAAGCACAGTTAAAAATAAAGTTATTATTGCAACCCCAGAGAGAGATGATGACAAAGGCTGGAGGTTGTGCACCAGGTACTGTGAGACTCTGAATCCTTCCCTGCCATCCCCGTATCCAAGCGTTGCTGATTCAGACATGGGCTGATGTGCTCAACTTTTGAGTCCTGTTTGTGTTTCCTCGTGTCCATTCACACCTGAACAGAGCATCACGCAGGGAAGGAGCAGCTTGCGTAGGACTTCATGACGTGTAGCCCCCATACCGGACCAGGCTTCGAAGGGTGAAGTCCTGGCTCTGTGAGGCCAGGGGAGTTTTGGCATGGGTTTAAGGATTCCTCCCCTGCCTCCCCCATCCCTTTGAAATGCTTATGAGTTCCCACTCATGTTTAGGCAACTAGTCATCCTAGGCTTTTAGAGGAAGAAAAATCTAGGGAATATAGGAGGAAAAGGGGATGAGGGATTGGCATGATCTTGCATACGTCTCTGTGCACTCCCAACTCCCCAGCGGTGTTTGATGAAGTATCCTTGTGACAGCATGCTCACAGTATTCTCACAATTAGTGGCAGGCGGAGAATTTTCTAAACGAATCATTGTCATCACAGAGGACCTCATTGCAGGCAAAACGTTGTACTGTTTTTCTAGCTTTTTTCCCTAGGCCTCCCCCCTCACCCCAAATGACAACTGAAAACTAAACTGATCCGGGAGCTGCTATACAAGCCTGCACAGAGAGAGGCTGAACATAAAAAACCACCCCAGCCTGCCCCGCGAGGTACCCACACGGTCTGTACTGAGTACCTTTCCTAGGCATAACCTGCCTTCACTTTCTTTTTCTCTGCTGAAATGCAGCTACATGGCCAATATGCTTTTTTTTTTTTTCCTTTCCCTGGGAGCAGGCAGCCTTGTACCACCAGCCCAGCGCTCACCGACTCCCGTGTGCTGCAGCATCTCGCTCTGCACCCTTGAACACCTGACAGGGACGATTCTGCAACACTAATCCCCGGTTTCTGTGAATCGTTCCACTAACATTAGCAAGATTTTCTTCCCCAGCAAAGCGTAATGGGCTTTAAAGCCTCCTTTTTACCCTGAGGTCCTTAGTTTGATTTCAGATTTCAAGGTGTCCCATTAGCTGAAAAAGCACCAGCTGGTATGATCATGTTTGTGCAACCCTCATGGAGAAGTTGGACAAAGCAACTGGTTTTAAAACGTCATATTGCAAGAATTAATTTACGGAGTAACTGCAGCTTCTGAATGTATGTGATTCACAGACACTGGACTGCGGGGAGGAAAAATATTTTGGGAAAATTATTTTTTGCAAGGGAGAAATTGGGGGAAAGGGTTATTGCTTGGATAATGCTTGTTTTGTTACTACTTGCTGCTCTTTGTACACTAGCCAATGCAAATGGCTTTCATGTTACTGATGATATTTTTGAACACCCCAGCTATCTTTTTTGCTGTTGTTAATATACTGAGGATTTGGGGGGATTTTAAATGCCTCTGCCTTTCAGGATTATTTCTACAAAAGCAATTGATAACTGTATTTTGACAGCAGGAAGCTTATAAAAACCTAGAGAAAAAAAAAGCATTTGAAACTGAACAGCATAAAAGGAATGCACCTCTGCTACCATATCTGAAATCTGCAAAGCGATCATGAATTTCATCAAGGAAGGACCATCTTTCTACTGAAAAATCACACATCAGTTCATACAGAGTGGATGCTCCCTTGACCACTCACGAGACTGCGGAGGAGGAATGCGTGGGAACATGTTGGTTAAACGTGACTACGCTGTCACTTTTGGACATTGCCATGTGTGGTCGATTGAAATTGGTTAATCTGTAGCAAGTTTTGTGTTGCACTTTTCTGTTTGCTAAAATTCAACAACAAGAAAAATGTGGGTCATTTTAAAGCATTGGCAGACAACTGTTTCTAACCCAAAGGATTATGGGTTTTAGCACAATGAACTGTACTTCTTCAGGGAGGATCAATGTTGATTTTTTTTTCCACACGTCTTTATTTACATGTGGCTATATTTTCATTGAAACAGAATAAAAAGTGCATTTTATTGACCTTGCATGTTTGTGTTGTTACTTCTCTTGAGCTCTGGCACCATAAAAGTGATAGCTCTTGTTTTCCTGGCGAAAGCAGAATACAATTTGTTGAGATTAATGAGCAAAAAATAATCGTATTTTTAGGAGGCTTGGCAGTGGGGGAGACATAAATCTATTCTTAGAGTTTGTATACAGAACAATAGGAACAATGCTTGGCCTTCCTCCTCACTGAAGACAATAGGAAATACATCAAGCTGAGCTGAGCACAGGTATCTCATCCATAAAACTTCTGTAGCATCTAATTGCCTCTCCCAAGCAAATCAGGATGAAGAGGGAATACTTTGTCTAAGTGGATAGTATGTATTTGCTTATAACCTTTTCTTCATAAAACGTTCCATTTTATTTGGTGCAAATGCATAACTTTGCTTCAAAAAAATTCTGTATGTTAATTACATTCCAAATGAAAAATGAATGTTGGGAGGATGAGGTGCAGGCCAAAGCATTTCACTTGGAAATTTAAGTAATTTCTAAGATATTTCCTCCCTTTGCTTCTTACATCATTAGCTTTGTCACAAGTGACATTCCCCAAAAAAATGACCTGTGCCAAGATGCCAGTGACTTTTCCGACATAAATATACACGACATTGCTGACATGTACTTGTAACCACGGTTGCTCCGACGCTCCTTCAGCTCAGAACCAAAGCATGTGGAAATGGGTGGAGTTTTTCTTATTTCCTTGTAAGTAGCTTTGACCCAGATCCTACAGGCTTTGTCCCAGCCAGCGATGGTGTCAGGGTGTGGAGGGGTAATTACAGCTGTGACAGACAGAGTGGAACTAATTCAGTCTGAGTGTAAAGCATCCAAATCCAGCTGTCCACAGATAGGTTTTGCCATCTGTAGGGACAGGTTCTCTGGGGAGAAAATGTTTTCTGTTTATGGTGAAAAATATCCGTCACTTTTCTTTTTTTCACTCGCTGAGTACTTACTTTCCGCATCCTCAGCTGCAGTGAGGAGACCCTCGGCTCAGCACAGGAGGGAGGACAGCTTAAAACCTTTGTGACAGGCACTGGTAGAACAGGCCATAATTTCCATTGCTGAAAACCCAGTGGCAAGTGACCGCTTCTGCTGCTTGTCTTTTGTAATTAGGGTTGGCTTTCGCCAGATAGGAAGCTGGTAGCGTCAGCACAGCAGCTTTTTCCAAATGTGTGTTTGGGACAGTGTCAAGGCTGTGCATCCAGCCCGGGGAGCCACACTGGAAAGGGAGCTGCCAGGCACGATGGCGGGAGGCTGAAGGGTGAAGCAAGAGCAGATTTATTTGCAGGAGCTAATTTGTTACTGACTGACAGCACTGTTTTGTGTGGTAGTGCAGCTGTGCCTGAGCAACTTGGCAACTTCTGTCGTTATCCACGGGACTGGTCCTCACCAGCATCCCAAACTCCTTCCACAGACAGGGTTTGGCTTGTACACCTGCAAGCAGCAAGGATGCCAGCTCAGATACAGAATCAGTCCCCAAGATTGCCAAAGCCCTGGGGGAAGCAAAGCACCTATTTCACTTTGCACATTGCTTTACCTGTGCGTATCACCTCTGCCTAAATAAGCCCTGAAAGCCAGGGAAAAAACTTAATATATATGCACATCTCATTCCCTTTACAAGAGCACCATCCAACACACTGGGCTGAAGATTTATGCTCCAGGGCTGATGCTCCCACTGATTTAGGATCCAGCCATAAACAAGGTGTATAAGCTAACACAGGCCAGGAGCACAGGGCAGAGACTGAGGCTTAGTTCAGACTGGCTCCTGCCTCACATCAGTGCACCCTTTACAGGCAACTTCTTAAAAAAGGGGGTTTTCTAATTGTCCAGTGATGTTATTTGGTAGAGAATGAAGCTAAAATGATCACCTTACACCTCTAATTAGGTGAAGTAATGAAGACAGAGTGAACAAGTTCTTTAGTGCTGGAAAGTCTTTGGTGGTTAACTTTTCTGCATAGAAATAAAACATCTGCTTGCTTCAGAGCAAAAATAGAGCCAGGCATTGAAAGATACCTGAACTTTTTAAGTGCACAACTCGAAAAATGGATAAAGATAGATATGCCCCTGATGGCAGCTATTTTGGGGTCCACCTTGACCACCTCCCTCACCTGGCAAATGATTTCCATCTAGCCAGATCTGCCTGAGTATAGTTTCTTGCTCACCTGGTTACACCTAAGTAAGGTCATAAATCACAGAATCATAGAATGGTTTAGGTTGGAAGGGACCTTCAAGATCATCGAGTTCCAACCCCCCTGCCATAGACAGGGACACCTCCCACTAGACCAGGTTGTCCAAGGCCACATCCAGCCTGGCCTTGAACACCTCCAGGGATGGGGCCTCAACAACTTCTCTGGGTGACCTGTTCCAGTGCCTTACCACCCTCAGAGTGAAAAATTTCTTCCTAATGTTTAATCTAAACCTGCCCTCTTCCAGTTTAAAGCCATTGCCCCTCATCCTATCACTACATGCCCTAGTAAAAAGTCCTTCCCCAGCTCTCCTGTAAGTCCCCTTTAGGTACTGGAAGGCTGCAATAAGATCTCCCAGGAGCCTTCTTTTCTCCAGGCTGAACAGCCCCAGCTCCCTCAGCCTCTCCTCATAGGAGAGGTGATCCCGCCCACAGATCATCCTCATGGTCCTCCTCTGGACACGCTCCAACAGGTCCATGTCCTTCTTATGTTGAGGACTCCAGAGCTGGATGCAGTACTCCAGGTGGAGTCTCACGAGAGTGGAGTAGAGGGGCAGAATCACCTCCCTTGACCTGCTGGCCACATTTCTTCTAACGCAGCCCAGGATACGGTTGGCCTTCTGGGCTGC
>NW_009649929.1:1436194-1482293 GCF_000708025.1 Charadrius vociferus
CCTCGCCAAACAGCTTGGTATCATCGGCAAACTTGCTGAGGGTGCACTCAACGCCACTGTCCATGTCGCCGACAAAGATGTTGAACACTACAGGTCCCATTACCGACCCTTGAGGAACACCACTCATCACTGGTCTCCACTTGGACATTGAGCCATTGACCGCAACTCTTTGAGTGCAACCGTCCAGCCAGTTCTTTATCCACCGAGTGGTCCATTTGTCGAATCCATGTCTCTTCAATTTAGAGACCAGGATATCGTGTCGGACGGTGTAGAACATTTTGCACAAGTCCAGGTAGATGACATCTGTTGCTCTTCTCTTGTCCACTGCCACTGTAACCCCTTCATAGAAGGCCACCAAATTTGTCAGGCATGACTTGCCCTTGGTGAAGCCATGCTGGCTGTCACAAATCACCTCCTTGTTTTCTATGTGCCTCAGCAGAGATTCCAGGAGGATCTGCTCCATGATCTTGCCAGGAACAGAGGTGAGACTGACTGGCCTGTAGTCCCCTGGGTCTTCCTTATTTCCCTTTTTGAAAATAGGGGTTATGTTTCCCCTTTTCCAGTCAGCAGAAACTTCACCAGACCACCACAACTTCTCAAATATGATGGCTAGTGGCTTAGCGAATCATTACCTTCAGGCATGAGCAGGCTGGTCTGGCAAGCCTGAGGGCGGAGTGTCCGAAGCACTTGGGCAGCACAGGGCAGATATTTGAAAAGCTACACTGTACTTACACGCAGCGGTACATCTCTGCAAACACCTTTGTGGCTGCACTGCTGAGTCCTTTTGACTGCCAGCAGCAGCAGCTGCTCAGCAGTCACTGCCACAACTTTTTGGAGATGCTCTTCTGTCCGTGATTAGATAGGAAGACAGAAAACACATCCAGATTGCTTAGCTCTGATGTGGGCAGTAGAGGTTTGCCTCGCAAACCATTTGTCAATGGCTTCTCCCTTTCATAACCACTTCTCTTGAAAGGTGGCCAAACAAACAAATGGAAATATATGTTGTGTTTACAGAATTAAATATAAACACATTGTGCTGTATAAAGAAGTGGTAAATAGAGACACTAGCAAAGTACTCACCTTAATTTCTCTGCCATCAAAAATGGACATGCAGAGCCTTAAGCTCTGCTGATGTTCACCAAGAGAGAGACAGTATCTGAACAATTACTTTCCTATTCTACTCCTTATGGGCTATGGTAATCTCACAAAAAAACTAGGCAAATAATCGAGGTTGCCAAACTGGAACCTGATCCTGCTGGAGATCCCTCATGATGGGCACTTCCAGCTCACTGAAACTCTTTGGATGAGTTCATCTGTCCCCATTTTCCAGATGGGAGGCTAAGGTGAAAAGACCCTTATGTCATTAGTGTCCTTGGCCACTGCTTATAACTTGTCACTGAGCTGTACAAACATGCGTATGGAAACATTGACTACTGTATCTTTGCAAATATATATCCTGCAGGTGAAAGGCAGAACTTAGAGTCATCACACAAGTCTTCAAGAGCAACATGTACAGTACATCAAGACCATTCTTACTGGGGAACTCATTTGCAAAAGCCTTGAAGAAATTTGTTTTTAGAGGAGCTGTCAAAAGCTTTCTATGAACGTGTTATGAGGGGCTGGCTAAATGATTACTTTAATGCAGATGATGAAGTGAAAAGCTTGGTTCACTGGCAGTATCTATAATTCTGCACACGGAGAACATGTGGTTCAGGATAAGTGAAGGAAGCATCCATCAAGAAAGGATGTATGGATTTCTTGTTGCTGAAAAGGAAGCCACAAACGGAGCTATCCTGTGAAGAAAGGTGCGCTTCTGCCCAGGCTTTTTATAAATCCTTGCATCTACAGTGGAAAGCCAGTGAGCTGGACTTCCCCAGTGAATGACAAGTCTCTCTGCTTGGAAGTGCCCAATAACTAAAGCAGCAAGAAAGCACAAATCTGTGTGACAGCTCCTGTCTCCACTAGTTCCCCGGCTCAGGTCTGCCAGGCGCTGCACCCATTGCTGCCTGTTGTCTCTTCGTTTCACTCCGTGCCTGTGAGTGAGTTGATCCTGCCCAGCTCTCGCAGACTTTGCTACCTCTGAGGAGCTCCACCACTGCCAGCACAGCCTGTCGCTCTTGCAGCAGATAAACAAGACAGACAGAGAGCTGAGCGCTTGTTTACTCCCTATTCAGGACACAATTTTAAAGCCAGCCTGTGATTCTGGATGATAGAGACAGATATTTAAAGGATCCCAAACCTGAATTTTCTCTACAAATCTCATTGCTCCATTTTGATTTTCAGAGATGCTGAAACAAAGATGAGAGTACCTGAAATCAGAAGAGGCAGGTTGCTGCTTCTGGAAGGCTTGTCTCTGGCTCCCAGGATGGAAAAGAAATCTGAGAGCTTGAATGGGACACCATTTGGTACTGTCCAACCATTTCTGCAGCAGGTCGTGGAAACCCACCACCAACCCCACACCAAAATGTCTCATGTGGTCAGGTCAGAACAGAAGTTGGCCACATTAGTCCAGTGCTATGTAGGCCCACTAACTTTCAAAGATGCCCAAATGTCAAAAGTATTTTTGGGAATTCTCAGCTTACACAAACCATATGAAGGGTTTGTTTCTCATTAGACCAGCGAAACTTAAAATAATACTTTACAATAGGCTCTCACTGAGAGGGTTAGAAGGTAAAAGTCTACGGAAGGTTAAATATTGTAGCAAAGGCTCTGAAACTCTGTCATTGTATCTGTATCTTTTCCTATTGGCATGAAGGAGAGCACAGCTACATCAGCTGGAAACTGCCCACTGAGGCATTGAGGTGACCTTCCTGATAAACAGCAAAGTATGTCATCCCGGAGGTGTTTTCTGGCTTCACCACGCTGCTGCCAGGATTAGTGCTACTCAACACCTCCTTTAACAAACAGGAGGAAGGTCTTCCGAGTATGCTTGTGCTGCTTGCAAATGGGAATAAATGAGGAGGAATGGTGATGAGCCAGGAGCACAGGACATGCGGCCAGCTAAGTGCTCCTGACATGGGATGGTGCAGGCTGTGAAGAGCCCTCAAGGGCATGGGCCAGCAGCACATCACGAGGCACTTTGAAAATATTGCTGGAGCAGAGCTGGGAGTATGCGCTGTTGGGAAGTGCCATTGATTGGCAGGATGATGGACAGACCAATTTAATAAACCTCTTCCATCTCTGTCCTCTATAATTCTGTGACATTTTCTCCAGGAAAGTAACATACTTCCAAATTAATCTGATTGCAGTGAAGCAGACTGTCATCAACCCCTGGAGAGTGCAGAGCTTCACTGGCAGAGGCAGAGCGGTGTGATGGTCCATCTTAGCTGACAGCAGGTGAGACTGCTGCCCCCATGGCGTGGGACAGAGGGTGACCCTCTGAGAGGCTGCCAAGTCTATTTACTAATAATTAACAGGGGAAGGATAAAAGGCTGGATAAGGAGATAGACTGAATCAATTTAGTGCCTGCTAGGTAAATAAAGCACAGGCAAGCATTGGAACAGGCTGCCCAGGGAGGTGGTGGAGTTGCCATGCCTGGAGCTATTTAAAAGACGGATAGACGTGGTGCTGAGGGACATGGTTTAGTCGTGGGTTTGGCAGTGTTAGGTTGATGGTTGGACTTGATGATCTTAAAGGTCCCTTCCAACCTAGACAATTCTATGATTCTGTGAAAAGAACCAAGGTGAGAAATAGATGGATGGACAGACTTGATGGGTTAATCAGTCTTGCCTTCTACTTATATGTAGGCATTAGGATGACTTTATAAATCAGTGATATAGACACTACTCAAAGAATAGCACATTAGTATGCAAGATCTAAGACTACAGAACAGATACTATTCAACATGAGAGCAGAATTGGGACACGTTTAGCTGTTTTTCATGTATGTGTTGTAATATTCAAAGATCCCAGCTCTACTACACCTCAACTTGGCAATACCCTGCAGCAGAGGCAGAAAGTACCAGTGGGACCAGCTGTGGGGAGCTAGATGGAAGCAGCCCTGCCGCAGGGGGGTTGGAACTCGATGATCTTCAAGGTCTCTTACAACCTAAACTGTTCTATGATTATATGATTTTTCATACTTATTCCAATCATCAGGGCTGAGCAGAGCCTGGGCGAGGGCTAGGTAGTGCAGATATGGGAAAGTGTGTCTCTCACTCAACAGGGAGCAAGGGAAAAGGCAAATTTGAGATCATACAGCACATGAACAATGAGAAGTCACGTTCAGGGATTCAAAAATGGCGGCAATATTTTGTATTTATTGAGACGGAAAGAAGGGAGGAAAGAGGACTGGAGAAGCATAATTTTGTCCCTGATGTTCCCACTCTCCTTCAGTTTCTTACAGTCTTTCACTCAGATGCTATGAATTACTGGCTTCTTTGGAAATGTAGAAAATATTCATTAGAAATATTTTTCCACTGTAACAGAACAATGAAAAATGACATCCCTGATTTCATGGGTGGGGGAAGGTCAAAGGGTCTGGAAATATCCACACCTTTTCAGAAGTAGCTCATCCTGTCATGATTTTCTAAACTTTCTCAGAAGGGTTCTGCTTCATGCTCGGGACACCAAACTTCCTTTTCCAGCAGCAGTTTTTGTATACGAAAAGCCCGGGATCAATGGGTGTAAGCAGACCCTTTGAATCCCATTTGTAGCTCACAATCTGATAACATAAAGCATATTATTTATCTAAAATGCCCCCATCCTCCTTATCTGCTATTTACTTTGTGAAGCAGGGCCAGTAGCTGGAAAGAAAAAGAACAGAGGGAATCCAAGACATCAAATGTGCCAGCAAATGTACGCTAGTAGTCTAGCACACTCTATAATTCTAGATAAGCTTGCTTGAAACAAAGACAACTAAATAAGACAAACAAACAAACCCCCCCAACCTGTTAGAACTTGACAGAACTAACCCCTCGCCATATGATATTTGCTAATGAACTGCATACAGTGAAAAACGTGTGAGAATCCTTTCTGCAGCTTTTTGGGGAGGGTGATGAATTATTATCAAGTAATGTAATAAGCAAGCCTGAAAATGGGTTGTGGTGGGTGGTTGCTTCCCCCCCCCCATCCCCCTCTGCTAAATCATGCCATAAATGTTTCCCTCAGCAGATGCAGACGCACATCATTTCTTTCGGGATTTTATAACCATGACAACCAGTTTTAAAGGAACGTTTTCAGTTTCCATAGTTTAAATTAGAAGTCTGTCCAAAAGGAGGGTTGTAAAATGAGCAGAAGTAAGCTACTATTTCTACATTTTCCTAAGAACAATGGAGTGTTAATTTTTGCCTTTATTGTTATATACAAATATGATACAATGTGAAATAAAGGTTCTATACTGACTTTTACTTTAAAAATAATTTTAAAAGTAAAGTTTATTCCCTTGTTTAAAAGCCCTCATTTTAAAGATAGTGAAATTAAATCTTCCTCATTTTAACTCATGTTAGATTTAATGATACTGTAATTTATAATAAGTAAAGCATGTTGACATTTAATGCATATGACTTCTTTGAAGTTACATCCTTTTAGTACAGATGAATTTTGATGAGCTTTACCAAAAGGGTTGAAAGAGTTTAGGTAAGCTAAAAATATCTCAGGAGCGAGTTTAATCTGGGTTAGACACAGTTCCTTTTATCTTACATTGAAATCTCATTAGCAGCAAGGTGCAGAGAACCCTTCAGTGCTTTCAAATACTTTAAAAATCAATGCCAAGCTCTGGACTGGAGTCACAAAGAGGGGCCAGTACCCAAGCCCAACACGTTGCCAGTGTCCTGATCATCTGCTGAGCTGAAGCTTCACCCAAAGGGGCTCTTCTGTGCTCCCATTTCTGTTTCAGGTTGTGCCCAGCTCCAGCCGGGGCTCATCAGCTCTGACCTGCACATGCTCGCCTGATGCCCAGCACTGCTCATGGCACTGGTATTGCCCGTTTGAACATCTGAAGGACCAGGGCAATAGGAAAAAAACATATGTGCACCACCCATACAGAGGGAAAAGAAGATTACCCTGTCTCAGAATTCCCTTTTTTCTTGTCCCATTAAAGAAACCAGCATAACCCTTCCTAGTACCTCTAAATAACAAGCTGGGGGCTTGTTTGGATGCAAGCAAAGCACGTGCAGAGGAAAGCTGTTCCCTCCCAGGTATATGCTGTTGTAACAGCTTCATGCAACGTAGCATTCATTTGGGGCTCATCTCTTCATCATTCAGTGCCTGACCTATAGTTGTCTACGTCTCAGATAATCACCCAGACCTCTTTTGCAGGCAGCAGAGTAAGACAAAGAAAGCATGTGTGTGTCTGTGTGTGTATGTGCACATGTGCTTGTGTGTGTGCATGCATGCAATAGCACGCCTAAGCAGAACTTTTTCTCAAAATTAAACATCTAGGTAGGTCAGACGTACACTGCTTCATGAGCACTTCCTCTCTTGGTTTAAATGAGGTACCTGGGAACTCAGTGAGGTGCAGCTGCCTGCCTTTGTGTCGATAAATCCCACCTGCCCTTTGAGGCTCTGATCTGGCAAAACATTCCCCCGTGACCAGCAGATGAACTGATATGAACTGATAACTGATAACTAGATAACTATGGTTCCCCAGCCTCTGATTACAGCAGCCTGGCTACAGTGTTCGTGCTTTCTCTTGATTCAATTCCATGCTTTGGCTACAAGAACATTTATTACTGAGATTATTAATTTTAACCTCTGCTTAATGTTAAATGTCCTTTTAAACAGAGTGCTCCGTAGGGCTTTTTCAGCACTGGTACTCTGTATCTCTCTTCCTTTACAAGTTTCACATGATTAGTCCCTCATTTGTCATTTCCAACTCATATTTCTCAAGCATCTTGAAGCAGTTTGTGTAATGTCTCTATGGAGTTGCTCTTGTTTGCCATGTTGCCAAAACAGCATGTGAGCCTGGCTGGGTGGTGCAGCCCTTCTTGTCTCCCAGCGCAGGGTAAAACCCACCTACAAAGTCCTAGACAATCACTGGGTCCATTTACCACGTGGCACATATGAAAATGTGCTTTCAGAATAGGTAGCATATGACATTCTGTTGATCCTTTCTGCACAAAATCAGTATTATTTTGGCATTTCTAAGAGATGCAAATTGTTCTGTTCTCATATGTAACAAACAGCACGTTCTTCACCCTTGCGCCTGGGGATCCGCCTGGGGATCCACCAAAGGAAGATGAGCTTGTTGGGTTGTTTATTAGAAAACCACTGAGGACTCAAGAGTTTCCCTTAGGGACGGCTAAGGTGATCTGGTCATTCCTCCCCTGCAATAGAGATCTTCAACCTAATCCCGAGGAGGTAAGTTCAGCCTACAATGCAGTCCAGGTTTCTGATCTAAGGTACACCATTGCTGGAGGGGCTTCTTCCACTCGTACAGTTGCACACCACTGCTGGCAGTGCTAATTGATCATCCACGCAAGCTGCTTCCGAAACTGGACACAGCTCTTGGGCAGCACGTAACCTGTTTTCTGAAACAACCTCAGTGCCCCCTGTGCAGTGCTGCCCTGCAAATACTCAGACCTGTGCCTTGCTGCATCTGGCTTGCAGTTATATGTTTAACTTGAACCCTGGTGTCAAGCCAAACCAAGCTGCTGGTACAGGGCTACAATAATTAATTCATCTTTCCATTAGCTAATCACATCTTTTCATGCTGAGCAATACAATAATACATCCCATATAAATGAAGCAAAATGTTAGCTTAAAACAAGTGTGGTGGACAACTGTAACCAAGAACCGATCATCGGGAGAGCAGCAAACCAGGAATCAATGGTGAGGGACCTCAAAATCCTTCAAAAGACGGTAACTCAACATTGCTAACATGAAATTACCAGGAGTTTGGCTCCCAAAGCACCTTGAGTTAGTGATTTTTCTAATCTGGAAATACATTTCTCACATATAATCTGTGTTTGCTGGTCCCACCATTTTGAGAGTGGCTGTGGCCTCATCTCATCTGAACATCCATTTAAGGGGTTTGCATTAGGGTAGGGTGAAACCCCCCAGGGTGACTCTGTTGATGAGATAAGAAATGACTGCTCTCATTTATTCTGATGCCTGAGAAGAGAGGAAGGGAATGGCTTTTGGGGTGACAAATCTTTCCCCCCTTCTGGACTTGCCGTTGCAGAATTAAGGAAGATAAGCAAAGATTTTAAACTTAGTCATATCTTGGAACCTCTTCATATCTTGGAAAAAGCATGGTATACACACAGGCATACAGAGGAGAGATGGGGTTTAGTCTAGCACAAAGACCTGCTTAGGCTGAGGGTTACAGAAACTAATAATTTTGTGTTATTATTACTATTATTATGTAAGATTTCTTGACACCTGACAACTGTATGAACACACCAGAGCCATCACTTACATGTTTTTAGTGTAAATGCGTAGCTCACCAGCCCTTGAGAATAACATGCAAACGGGCACGCAAAGTTACAGCATCTTCCAGCTGCATGCACCACCTTTACATCTGCATGAACTCTGGGGGAAATGAGGCTCATGTTTTCTGACTGTGCAGCGCTGACAGTGCTGACTACCGAGGAGTGACACCAAACTTGGTGCTCTAAAAGCACCTTGGATTTCTTTGCTGTTTAAACATTAATTTAATCTGACTTTGATACACATGTGCGTGTGAAAGAAACTCTGCGCAACTACACTTTACAGCAACATAGACCTCTTTCTCAAAGTCCAGTTGAATTTTCAATTCACTGCTGAGACCTCGCTGCTCTCCAGCACCGCTGTGCCCTCTCACTTGCTGCCGGAGCTGTGCTCTGGGTGCAGCATCAGACGTGCAACGCGCTTCTCAAAAGCCAGGAGAAGCACTCACTCCTTTTGTAAGCTGAACTAAATGCAACAAAGGTAAACAGACCCTTTTTGCCTTACCTTTTAATAGCAGGTCAGTGACGGAATGTCTCTAATTAGCAGTCACAGTTGGCCATAGCTGAATTGCTGGGAAATGTTCGGTGGCCTGCAGGCATTTTGCCGTCCTCCCTTTTCATCAACGGTTACTTTCAATCACAAACACTTCTGCTCTTGACTGCTGTTACTTGAGCTGAAGAGCCGGCTCTTACTGTCTGGTCTTTGGACAGGGACAGAGGATTTTTGTTACCTGGGTGAAGAGAACAAAAAATTGGGCAGAACACAAAAAGCAGCTTTCACAGACTCATATAACCTTTGTGGAACCAGGAGAAAAAATAGACTTGGGTTAGAGGGCAATTTAAATTATTTCCCAGTGTTATCTAGATCTGACCTAAAAAGAGCTAAGAAAATGCTGGGTGTTATTTCAAAGCAGGAGTGAATGCATACGACATTTACTGTTTGGAACAGAGCCCTTAGTCTGTAAGAGACAGTAATAACACATTTTCAATTCAAATCACAATGTACACACACCCCTATATAAAACTATATGTGTATACACATGCACACATACACATACACACATGCACACGCATATCCCTGTGTGCAGGCAACTAAAGTTATGAAAGAGACGGACTGAAGAGAGAAGAAAAATGTAGAGGAAGATGGCAAGTTCTCACCCACTGGAGCAAAAGCCGCTCTTAGAATGACCACCAGGGAGATGGCAGCGTAAAGTGGTAATGTTTCCACTGCCTCTGTTTCCCCCCTAGCTAGTGCTGCTCCCTCCTTTCTGGCCTCTGAGAAATAAATTAAGCCTAAGAAAATGCTTTGCAACAGCAGTGAAGCAGGACTCCTCCAGGGCCCTGCTCCTGCTTTGTTCGTGAGGAAGGGTCTTTTCTATCATAAGCAATTCTACACCGTAAGGGGCAAATGTTCAATCTAAGACGGCAAAGCCCACTGCAGTGCTATGATTTGCAATCCCGTGGGAGGGAAAGCACAGCTTATCACAGAGTTTTGCGCTGGCTGAAGAAATGAAAGTGTGGTCTTGCCCCTAGTTACTGACAAAAGTGAAAAATACTTTTGCTAAAAAATATTGCACAACTGAATACCATTTGACTCTATGAATGGCCCTACTCAGAAAGATAAGAACTCTTAAAAGAATAAAAAAAGAAAATTCTGCAGATTTTTTTTCTAGGGATCATCCTTTCAAAGCAACTATGACACCTCTAGTAAACATGTGAGGCTTGATAGGGCTGAGCAGTATATTAGACTCTCTTCCCAGGGCTCCTATCTTAATTTTATCAGAACTCTCGAGAAATTAAATGCACTTTCTATTGTTTCTTCATTTGTGATGTACCTGATCTTGGTCTAGATTTGGATTTTTCTAGTTGGGTCAAATTGGGCAGTCATAATCCCTCCTTTCTGCTGTTACTGCATCTGAAATATCTGAATTAATGAGGTCTCTTGTTTTGCTATAACATGACCTAAGCTGCCAAAATGTTTACTTTATCCCTGAGTGATGTACGAAAGAATGGAAATGTAAATCATCTACATGCTCCTTCAAATTCTCCTTTACTTATAAACCTAGATGGTTTTTACTTCCCAAGCTGTACACTGCAGTACACAGAGAATGCTCAAATTCTGTGAAATTTAACCACACGTATAAAGATAATCCCAGGCATGATGTGCTTTAGACCCACTTAGACTGCAAAAATCAGCTTAACCAAACTATCTACTTACACTGTATCTTTGGAGTAAGTCCCTCAAATAGATAGCTCCCAGCTCACAGGATAAACCAAAAGATACATTATGAACTGAAATGAAACCATAAAGATTAGGAATAGCTAAGACTTTAATGTTCTTCTAACATTCATTTCAATGTGGAACCTTCCTCTAACGGGAAAGGATAGCTGAAAACCCAATAAAAATGTTTGTACTTTATGCTGCATCTAATGAACAGTCCTGTAACAAATGGTAATAGTTAAATAAGGCAAAACCCATTAAAGCGCTGTTGCTCTGGCCCTGCTGTCAGTTGGCATAACTCCCTATCTTCAGTGTCGCGAAGGCTGATTTAGCAGCAGCAGCAGCAGATCTGGTCCACTGTGTTTGTAAAAGATTCAGATGAGCTTCTCATCAGTACGATACAAGATGCTTTCCTTTGCATTGCCTAGGTAGTTCTAGCGTACAGATGGCTAAAGCGACTTTCCACTTTTCAACTTGTGACCTGGTGACAGGAGGCAAATACCCATTTGTTGGCTGTGACAGTCAAGAGGCAGGCAGCAGACACCATAGGTACTCTGTGTGTATATGTACCTAAGTGTTTCTGCAAACTAGGTGTGTACCCTAGCGTCTGATATATCCCATGTATTTAAGAACAGAAATACTGTTGCTTCCTTCCCAGTTTGTAGGAAATACTTTGTAGTTTCAGATGAAGATAATTAAGTCCAAGTGAAGAATTTACTGGAAGTAACTCAAGGAGGTGCCTTGTAATTAGCACAAAATACACAGAAAAGGATTCTTATCTCTTTTGATGCTTCTCTCCAATCCAGAGGGTTCTTGAGAAACTTGACTGGGACAACAGAAACCTCATGGAGTTCAACAAATAGATGTGCAATGTTCTGCACCTGGAATTAACTCCATTTCCTCGTGCAGGCTGTGCTCGATTATGGTGAACAGCAAGTTCAATAAAAATTAAGAGTGCACATGACCTACCATGAGATAGCGAGGGACCTGGCCTTTAATCCGGCAGAGAGGAGGCTAAGGCACTATCAGGTGGTTTGAAAGGTAGGTCAACAACTTTGAGGGTAATTACAAGGATTACGCAGGCAGACCCAGTAGGGGCAGACAATATGACAAAGGATAACCCTGTAGATTGCCTTTTAGGAGGGTCAGGAGAAACTTTTTCATCAGGAGGTTGGTGCAATGCTAGAGCAAGCTTCACAGGGAGGTGCTATAATATCCATCCTTGGAGGCTTTCAAGACACAGCCAGTCAGAATCATGGCTGACCAGTAAATCGGACTACAGACATCCAGAGGTCCTTTCCAATCAACACTTCTATGTCTGTGATTCCCTTAACAGATATCCCATGCTTACTCACCTTCCTCTGTTGGTAATATCTGTATTCTCCTAGATCAATGGAGCTTTTATGGGATGTCACAGAGTTCTGACAAAACACAGGTGTCTTTGAGCCTCTAAGGAAAACTGGTCAGAAATCTGTTTTCTTTGGGACAACCTGTGTTACAACTTTGTTTTTTTCTTCATATCCTCAGAGTATTGGAAAGCAAAGAAAAGAAAGGTTCCAAATATCAACAGAATAAAAAAATAAAAATGAACTAATAGTAAGGTATCTTCTGCTTTCACGTACAGGAACTTTGTCCAATTTGTAGGAAGAGTTCTAGTTACAGAGACAAAAATAATTCATTAGGAATAGGGTTACCAACAGACCTTTGCTTGCATGAATCCAAACGGAGGATGGGCCACAGGCTCAGCTGGTGCAAGTTCAGCATGTAACAGTCAGCGCAAATATCGTGATTTACACCAGCTGAGATATGGCTTTCTGTTGCTATTTTAATAAATCAGCTGTAAGAATAAATTTCTCCTTACTTGCCTAGTATGGTTCTGTTGAGATGTTTAACCACACTAACACAACAACTATGTTTTTAGTGCAAACCACAAATGAAACATCCTTTGTGCCACATAAAGCACATCTAGCCCAGATTGATTTTAGAGGTGCTAATTATATTATATAGTGTTGCAGGAACTACAGTAATTCACATCTAAAATCCATTTAATTTCTTTTTAATTACTCATGTTTACCAATTCCTTTACATTTGGAAAAGGCTCAAAATTGCAGTTAGCAAAGGAGGCTTGAAGTGGAATGATTAAGAACATCTGGCATATACATAATTATACCAGGCAATTTATTCCGCCTTTACTATTTCACTATAGCCGTGATAATGAGGTAGAGCTGGATTCTATCACTTTTCTGAACATTTAGAAGTTCCTTATTGCACAGACAGTTTCACTGAAATAACTGGCAATAATTAAAGTGTATAACACCAAACCTTGGAAGAAAGGGTTGCACGTTCTTTCCCTTACTGAGGGGAGCTGCGAGCCTCAGATGTGTGGTCAGCCTTTCCCATGAATGAATTCAGGCAAGTCTGAGTTTATCTCAAAGACTACCTAAATATAACTAACTATAGCAAACACCACGGGCAGGCTTGTTATGGCTTAACAAAAGTATGAATCAATACTAAAATCATGTTGATTCTGCCAATATTTTATCTTTGGAAACAAACAGAAGTAAAGAAGAAAGCAGAAAGTGTCACACCATAATATTTCAAGGATTTTTATCGTTAAACATTTCATTCTTGCTTTAGAAAGTTCTGTGTTCTATGAACATAAAGGAGAAATGAACTAAAGCGTTTTACTTCCAGAACACCTTCTTCTTAATTTTCCTTTGTGGACAACTTAAAAGATTTACCTCCCTTGAAATTTGTGCAAGGCCAAATTTCCAAAGCTTACTGAAGAAGAACTGCTTTTGAGCAAGCACATGTGGTGAGCCCACTCATGATTGGTTTGCTTCTGCTGGCCAGGGGGATCCTCAAATGAGTTCAAATGAGGTAAACGAAAGACCTTTAATATTTCTTTATCTACAGCCTTTTGCTATCCCTTCAGCCCACTGAGCATCCCACCTGGGCAGTAGTCACAGAGGTGAGAGCAACAAGCAGGGCAGCACTGGGAGAGGGAAGAGGGCCATCTCTGGACCTTGCTCCTGCGTGTCAAAAGTAGTTGTCGGTTCTGCTATGCAACCCATACATTTTCACAGTAGAAATATAGTCAGTGCGACTTCAGTGCCATCTATTCAGTTAAACCAAGAGAAAGTGATGAAGATCATAGTCAAGATAATAGTGGGGAAGATGTCCCCATTAATCAGTGATGACTTTATTGCTTGTGAAAGACGTCACAAAAGCCAGTGTGCAGGCCACTGGACCCATTCACGTTAGAGAAGAGAGAGCATTGCTGTTGTGCTGACAGTGACTGGCTTCTCAAACTTATGGTGGGCAAGTGGTGGGTTCACCATGACTTGACGTATTTAAGAACACACAGAACCTCATTTAAAAGAATTAAAAGTAACTCCAAGAAATGCTATGGGCTTCAAACCTAAATTGCAGCCTGAATCTGGCTTTCATTATGCAAGCGGTGAGACTGGCTGATCAGGGTGACTTTGTCTGGCCAAGGATATGTTAATCTTATTCTATAACAACTGTCTATTGGGATCTCTTTATCCTTAGCAACCATTCACCAGGCACAAACCAGGCCCATCTCCTGGGAAGTGCCACTAGCCACAGCATTACCACCAGTTTGTATTCCCATGATGCTGTGAGAACCTGGAAGAAGACATCTCCTGAGAGCATTCCAGGGTGATGTGACCAGTGTCAGGAATAACCATCAGACCTGGATGACTGCAGAAAGCCTGGCTCCTTTTATATGAGTTCTTAAAAGAGAAAAGTGAGCAAAAAAGAAAGTGAAATGTGGGTTTTCTCCACAATATTTCACAAGAAAACTATTTCCATCACATTAATTTAGAGTATCAAAAGTCCAATTTGAAAACCAATAGCATTGCTTCTGAAAATTCTGCTTTATGGATTTCCGTAAGATATGTAGTGGGAAAAACTAGCCCTACTATACACTCAGAACAGTTTCAGCTGGAAGGTGCCAGCGCTGAATAATGAAATATAAAAGGGACAACAGTAGGTTTGAAAGAGGAGTGCTCAGTCTATTATGCACCACCACAATTTAGGGCCACCACAGCTCACCGCTCTGGCCAGTTGATGGAGGGAAAGCTCACCCTCTCTACCTTGGACTGGTCAATTGAAGGAACACTTCATGTCTATGCATCAACTAGGGCTCAAAGGAGGTGGGCTAGTGTGTCCTTACAAACACCATGTATAGTTACTCTTCTCACCATGAAACTAATTGCAAAAAGAGCGATACACCAGGACACCAGCCACCCAACTTGATTCTTAAGGATGACAGGATACACTACATATGCTCCCCATGTACTGCAAGTAAGCAAAACTATAGGTAACCAATATTCTCCAGTGTCAATTTCCTTGTGACATTTCTTCAAGTTCTTAGCCCAGGACCTGCTTTCTTGTGCCATCTCCTGTCCTTATCGTTCACATGTTATTGGCTTCTAGCTGCCATGTGGAACTGATTTCCTTTTTTCATTCAGGGGATCTGTCAAGTCCACCAGAGCATTGACCCTTATTTATCTTTTCTTGTGGTTTTGACTGTCTCTTGCTCCATATTTCTGTTTGTTCTTTTGTGCAGTTCCAAAGTACCTTACTCTGGTCTATACTATTCTTGTGAATACAAGTGACAGTTTTATTGAAGATTCAGCTTTTCTTCCCTGTTCCCTCTCTGCCAAATATTGAGCCAAGTTATTTTGGGGACTACTGTTCAAATCCAGGCAATGAAAATGCATATGCTTACTCCTGTTTTAACCAGACAGACTTTATAGGATGCAGTCCAAACTTGATTTGAGTTGGCCAAGCAGCTTCCTTTACATAATAACATTAGCATTTCCCTGCATAAACTTAGTCTTAGAAAATTCATTGAAGAATGTCTTATTCTGCAAAAACCCACCACCATTTTTATAGGACAGGTGCATACTCTCACCTCAAATTCTAGTGGTTGTTGTTTTCATTTGAAATACTTTATTGGCATATTTGCATATTTCTTGCCATATGCAAATTCTGCATCTATGGCCAGGTCATGATCCGATTCCTCCTTACAGAGCCAAAGGGACTCGTATTTTAGTCAGGTAACCCCTGATTTAAATCTGTTTAATTGATATGATACACCTAAATTCTGGTCTGCACAGCTCTAATGATTGTAAATTTTCTTGGTTATCACAAGATTGTGCACTGATAAAAATGGGACATTAAATCTTGCCTTCTGAAAACCATCTTTTGGTCACCAGTTCTCAATCCATGAAGACAACCAGGATAATTTTCAGGATATGTCTGATGAAGATACTGAAGCACAGAATTCCATTTGCTGTCTTTCTAATTGGTTTTCTTTTTTGGAAAATGATATTTACTTCGATACTTCTGGCTATGGTGTCAGTCCACTTAGCAGAAGTTTTGCATTAAAACACGTCTCACCAGACCTGTCAGGCCACCATATTTTTTTGGAACTACAGTGTTGCTGTGGACAGCACAAGATGAAAGACAAGAGGCAAAAAAAAAAAAAAAAAGGTAGGAGAAGGAAAAATCAGCCAAACTAAGTGGCAAAGATGGAACCTCACAAATTAGTTATTCTAAATAGATTATGTTTGTTAGGTGCTTGTTTTCATAGTCCTCGTATAGCCCATTTCTTAGCCTGCATAAGTACAAATGTGCTACTGTTGCTCACTCTAGCTGCACGCTACACAAAATGAAAGCTTTATCCCTCAACAGTGACAATTCCCATCCTTTCATATAATTTAAATTTAACCTTTATGATGGTATAAATCGGTGTAAGCACCAAACTGTTGAGGATACACATGGCTTTTTTTTTTTTTAATTAAATTAACAGAATGCATTTATCAACACCAACTTCTGTTGTTTAATAAAGGGGAACATCACTTACTGAAAACAAGATGGTCTCTGAGCCATTTCGGGTTGTATGTGTGTATGCAAGGCCCGATAAATACAATACTTCCTTTAAGAGAACCTGTTTTCATTTGCTTATAGCTTTGCCGTACTATCAGTAAAATTTTTCACTCTGAGAATTCATGTAAGGTGGGGGTTGCTTAGGATTTTTGTTTTGGTTTTGTTTATTGTGTGGGGTTTTTTTTCTTTTTTCTTTTTTGGTGAAAACCAGTTGAGAACATAGTTTAGTACTTCTGAACAAGAAAAAAAAAAAAGAGAACAGGAAGCATATTTTCCTGTGCTGTCTTAAAAATAACACTGGCAAGCCTTTTTGGTTTTTTTTGCTTTGCTTAGTTTCACTAGAAACCATGAGCATACTAGAATTTAGTGCAGGTGTGGTCTTTGGTGTCACAGCTCTGCTTTTTCCCGCTGTTGTGAAAATCTACCAAATTATATGGTTCAGTTCAGTGGATTTTTCTGACTTCGACTGTTCATACTTTTGAAGGTGGCAGCTTCAGTCTCAGAAGATTGCACAGCCTGTGAGATGTGTGATCCTTCTTACGAGCAACTGGCGTGGAGTTAAGGCCATGGCCCTGTGCGATACCATGTGCTGCAGACTGCAGTGGTGAAAGTGGAAGTGGACTTTCTCTTCAATTACTGCTGAAAGGTTGTGTAGCACTTCTCTGGGTAAACAGAGGGGCTGTATGAGGACAGCTAGGATGACATGCGGTCAAGATGAAGGGCATGAAAAACAGCCAAAACATGAAGCACTCATGGGGCAGGAATCAGGGGAAAGAGAGGGGGAGACAAGAGTTTGGGAAGAGGATCCAGCAAAGCAACAGAGTGGAGGAGAAAGAATGAAGAGATAAGATAGGATCTGAACTTGAGAGAGGGGATAAGATAGGATTGAATGGTACAATAGGAAAAAGAGACGAAAAAAACAGGTTGGAGAGGTAGAGTTGAAGAGCTCAGAATTACAGATGGAACAACAGATGGATCTAGATGGGATTTCCAGGGAAAAACAATGATGATTTGGAAACTTCAATTACAACTTTCTGAGCATCTTTAGACACTCAGAAATCTGGTCATGTTACTACAGTGATAATACCCAATTAGTGAGGAATAATATACTTGGGCTAAACAGCAGCAATAAAACCAGCTTGAAACTACACTTTTTCCATCAAGGAGGAATGAACGGTGTCCACTGAGGTACTGAAGAAGGCCGGAGGTTTAGACAGCCATCAGTCAATTAAAGACTGTATCATAAAAAGACTTCAAAGATGGACCTTGCCCAAGCTCTTTAAATCTGACAGTTAACTTCTGAGTTCATAACTTTGCACTTGATGATGTTATTGGAAAGTCATAGTTTACCCTGTAACAAATGATCTTTTAAGATAAGAGCCTTGAAGCACTTGCTGACAGTTGATTTCCATTGACTGTAAGTGAGCCCAATACCAAGCTGTTCTAAAAGTCTTACCCTTATTTAATGTAAAAGGGTGCCTATCCTAAAGGCTGAAAGGCTTCGTCAGGTATGGAAAAGCAGTAGTGCCAACCAGACCACATTGAGGTAGGAAATAACACAGGAAAAAAAGGAAATCTGCTACTTTTTCCCTTAAAAAAAACCCAATACAGAGCTATTTAGGACCCTCAGAGTATTCGAATCCTTCTCACACTGCACTTGAACTTGTCCCCTTTAAGAAACAGCTGATAACACTGTTTTATCTCTGCTTTTTCTTCTCAGTTGATGGATATAGACAAGAAAGGCTTTATCAGTAAATAATAAAGTAATTATTTTTAACAATTTCAATTTCTCAGTTGAAATAAATAATGAAACAATTATTTTTTTCCCCAAGATCTCTGCAGAAAATCAGCACACCCTGTCTATGAAACATGGTATGTGCAGCTCATGCGCTTTCACTTCTAGTTATAACAAAAAGACTTTGCTTCACTCCCTACCATTGCTACCATTTGCAGAGATGGTAAACGCTTTAACTCCAGTAACTGATAAGCTCATATCAGCCTACCAAGTCAGATTAATTACTATTCACCTGTACTGTTTTGGATGGCACAGCTTTTGTTTAATTCTTAAATTCTTCCTAGAATTAAAATACTTCCTTCCTCCTTCCTTTATACTGGACAGATACTGTCTGCAAGTGCCCTGTCTGCGAGTGGCCAGACTGATAAAAGAGAGCACTGTGCAATGGACCCGCTCAGTGGAGCTCATTATGCAGCACAGCACATTTCAAACATACCATCAGTCATGTTAAGAGTGCCATTTTTGGAGGGTTAGCGGAAATGTAAGCATGCTATTAAATTCAGCTGACTTGATGTTGCTGAATGGAACAATAAACCCAAAGAAGCTCTTCAAGCTATTGATTTCTGCAATGCATTGTTTGCATTTACGTAAATCTAATTAAAACACTGTGCATAACCCAATTACGAGCTATTCCCTTACAGCAAGTTTTATATTTATCTAAGCCAGGCTGCGCCAGCTGTGAGACATAACCCTGGATTTGCAAATAGCTATTGTGTAACAGCTGAAGTGGTCAGATAAATACACTGATGGTTTTGTCTTTCTGCTAATGAATCCTGTACATGTGGATCAGGACCATTTTTTGCTATATCAGGTTACTGAGTTTGACTTCATCGACTTATTTCTATTATCAGATTGCTCAGGAGACAAATTAAAGGTACAACTCAAAAGGCAAGCAGTTGAGCGGCTGAGGGACAACAGAAGACCCTAATTTTGTGTGCCACTAGTAAGTGGGGAAGCAGGTCTGAAGAGGTAGTACCACCACTTTGAATTGCTGTGTAGGGGAGGCAGACTCCCTCTGTTGGGAATACAGTGGCATTGGCAATAGAGGGGACTGGCCTTCAAATGGAGAGGTCTAATGTTAGGTGCTCTGAACAACTCTATTCCAGCCTTGAGGTTGAATAGAGCATCAATATTTAGATTTTGATGGCAATTGTACCAATGCTCATCAGAATTCCCTGGACAACCCGTAAATGCAGATCCATCACCCGAGTAATAGTGGCAGAAGATGCAAGAGGGAACAGCTCTCGCCATTTTCAAACAATAATACACATAAATCTTTCTGCAGCAGATCTAAACCATGTTTGTGACAGTAATAGCCTACGTATAATCTTTTCTAGCATTGGATGAAATATAAGATTCAGGGAGAGAAAATAGTAGACTCAGATTTTCTTTCCAGGATTGGAGTCATCCCTAAACCTCCTTGTCCGCTCCAGGAGCACTTTGACAAAGTGCGCTCATTCAGGGCTCAAATCTATATTCTCCACAGTTTATGAAGAAGAGCTATCACAGAGGAACCCTTCTTAAGGCTGGGAAAAGGGAGAAGGAGGATAAACCCAGCTGAACCATATAAGAGAAGGAGTAGTGAAGTAGGAAAGCCCAGTTAGGCACATGCAGAGGCAGAGAGAAGAGAAGGAAAAAGGAGAAGATAGGGAGGCAAAGCACTGGTGAGGGTGATACAGAACCGAAGGGACTGTGAGCAAAGCACAGGACAGCTCAGAGTAACAGTGGGAAGAAAGGATGCAAGACTTCCTCAGTGAGTCACTCAGTGTTTCATCCCTCTGAGGCAGAAATTTATGCTGTTGGGTGAAAAGCCATCCAAGTCCTTAGCTATGACTCTCCATAAATTATTTTTCCTTTCCCTTCTCTCCTTCCTTGATGTCAGAGGTTCATAGGGACCACTTAGCTGGTCAGTAGCTTAGTATCTATCCCTACTACTCAAGTAGCACTTTCCCAAGCAACGCTTGAGCTCCCAGCACAGTGACTCCAGAGGCAAAGCTGCTGGCCGCAGAGCAAAGTGAAGAGTAGCAGTCTCTCCTCATTTGAACTTCAAATGTGGGCTTAGTACAGTGCTACAAGCATTCCCTGGGGCAAGTGAGATTGACGTGACACCTGAGCACATGTCCTACCCAACTCCAGGATTTCAAACTATGTGCCTTTTCCTTCCAGTTGGAGACAAGTTTATGAGCTTGAGCAGGCAATAAAAGCTTCTCTTCATGCTAATGAAATGTCCAAGTCCTGATGGATTAGTAGTTTTCATATCAGATTAAATCTGCATTTTTGCTGATAAAGACACAAAAGTCACTCCTAATAGGCTTTCAGATTTTGTTAGCAAATATACATCTTAATACAGCACAGCGCCTATGGGATTCGAACCGGACAGAAAAGGCACTAACACATTATGACGGACTGCTCAAAACCCCTGCTTTCCTCCAACAGGCCAGAACACACTCAGGAAACGTGCAGAAGGCTTTTGCTGATGTAGAGAAACCCTGTAGGCATTATCCTAGAAGCTGATGCACAGCCAGCCCACCTCTGGTCTCCGCAGCAGTCCCCAGAGCTGTTCTGCAGCCATGGTCAGATACGGGGCCCCTGGAGCCAAGGGAATTTCTCCCATCACTTCGAAGAGTTCAGGTCTCTTTGATGCTAGAATCTAACTCCACACGTCTCTTTGTGAAGCCTCTGAATGAACAGACATCCCAAACTCTATGCATCACCAGTAACTTTTGACCCTAAAGAACTGCAAGCAGTATTTTGGGATAAAACACTAACCAGGAAATTCCTCCAGAAAGCTCTTTGGGCCATGTCTGTGCTGCTAAAGGCAACAGCCTCAGACATTAACAGCAAGTGCAACCGGCTGGCTTACACCTATGCTGTTTAGAGCTTTCCCTTTCTGTCCTGAATTTGTCTAGAAATGAGTTGGAGAGGTCCACAACAGAGTTGGAGAGCGAGTTATCAGCTAAGCAATGTGGACGATAGATGTCCAGAGCTCAAACTGGCTTTCTGCCTTTCATTTAACAACATAGTCATTCCCTAGAAGCCCGGTAAAGGGTAGGGCATTGCTGTGTGGATGGACTACTCTGAAAACACAGGGCAACCCTGTGGTGCTTGAGAGCAAAGCCTATGCACAGGGTGGTGGTATAGCATAGAGCTGCTATAAGACTCCACTTGCAAGCATGAATCCACGTCTGTGGATCCTCTGCCTGCCGCCCTCTATAGGTACCCACAGGCTGAATTGCAGAGCCCGAATCCTCCTTCTTGGGCATCTCATCATTCCCATGCAGCAGTGCTTTGTCATATGTCCTGTTGTGCTTTGCAAGCATGTTAAAGCCTCTGCACATGCCAAGCCTTTTGGTGACTTTTCTGTGGAAGTGGTTTAACGCACAGGACAAAATTGACTCAACTGAAGGGTACTTTGATGACATTTTGTACACATGGCTGATTTTTTTTTTTTTTCCCTTTACCATTTGGAAATTTTTCCAGTTGTTATTTTGGACCTTAATAGAGTGATGCCATTTTCCATTTCAATCAGTGCTCCAGCTTGCTCTCCCATTTTCATTTCTGACTGAGTCTAAGGTAACTTTTAGAAAGGAGAGGAAAGAGATAGATGAATTATGGCACTTGAAGTCAGAGAAAAAAAATCTGAAAGGAAAATGTAATTAAGAAATAAATTGAAAAACGGAAGCACCTGTGATACAGTGGCCAGGAATGATTATTTTAGGGGGGAAACCATCACAGGCAGCTTAATTCCATTTCATTCTGTTGCTCTTGGGATTTGGACTGTTTGCTCATTTATTTGGATAAAATGCAAACTTCTTCTGCTCACACTGTTAGATGTAATGAGTATTATTTTGCATTTAATTAAAATACTGACATATTCCCACTGATGGAAAAGTTTCCATTGCTTTTCAGAAAGCACTAGGTCATTTGATTTGTAGGACACAATTATTAACTGCTCAGCAAATACCTGGAATGGAAATAGTTTTACCTGTTGGGAAAAGCACTACTGCTCCTGAAAAACAAAAGTTTTGAAGAGATTGAGACCTCTGGAAAAAATTCAAGATGGGAAGGGAAAGTACACAGGAGGGTGGCTGTAAAAATGGTCAAGTGACATTTTGATTTGTTTGATCAATGACTGATAAAAGTATACTTTTGCATGGAAACGTGAGTACACTGGGACAGGAAGCACTGCCAGACCTTTATAAAGTTTGGATTCAGTAGCTGGTTACCCAGGTTGAAGTGGGATGAGTTACAATAAAAGTATTGACAACTGGAAACCTACATTGAGGGACTGATTCAAAGCTTGCCACAGTCTGAATTTACATGGCATAAAAAGCGGTCTTTTCTTAGGCGAGTTTGCTACTTTTCCAGTATAATTTAGTGTTGCTTCATTGGTACAGGAGAGGGTGTGCAGAGCAGGAGACACATCCAAAATTGACACAAAGTCCAAAATTGCAAGTCAAAGAAGTTCTACTCAACAGTAACCCTGTGCTGTGAACCTCTTCCAGCTACCTCCTGACATTTCTTCTTCTTCTGCGCAGCACCAAAACTATTCTTCCAATACTCATGCCTACCAAAGACTGGCTAAGCATCTGGAATTCAGGTGGGGCAGTGACACTCTCTGGAAATACCTGTATTGTTCAGAGCCACGTGTAACACAAACTTTCAGGACGAGGCCCTTACAGGATGACCCTTATCTCCCCTGGCCATTTAAAAAAAATATAGCGCCTCCATTTTTCAGGGCTTTTTTCATCTGGAATAAGACAGGAAGTGGAGAGCTGCCATAGCTATCTCTGTGCTACAGAGGAGGGAATTGGACTCTTCATCTCTTGATGGTCTTGATCATCACTGTATGGTAGCACCATTCAGGAGGTACCTTGATATGATGGGAACAGATTCTATGGCTTCGTTTCAGATACTATATGAGCATTAGAGCTTGTTTCTGGCCCCTCACACTTGCAAGTCCCTTTCACAGGACTTGGAAGCAAGGTCTTATAGACGATATTGTCTAGTAACACAGAACTACATTACTTGGATGGGCCTGGAGCCATCCCATCACCACAGAGCATTAAACACTGCCACTATTTTTTCCAAAGTTACAGGAAACTTCTGTCCTCTTGTCTTATAAATCATCAGACATATGGGAAATCTTTGGTAGAAATGAACCTTATGGAACAAGAAACACTGCCTGAATGTGTCAATATTCCTACTTTTTAGACAAGCTAGCTCTTTTTTTTTTTTTTTTCTAAAACCTCTAAAGATAGAGGGTTGTGTCATGTCTAATAGTTGTAGCTTGAATGATTTCAACATGACTTAATTGAAATGCTGAGGAAAAACAAATCACTTCTGAACAGATCAGAAATACAACAGGTGCTATAAACAATCTCGAATCATAACTTCTTAACACTTTTAGTACACTGTTCACTTCTGTGTTATTACATATTTATCAGTTCAACCTGAGCAGCTGAAAAAAATACTGAAGCCACATAATCCCACCAGAGCACCACAAGGGAAGCCAGAGAAATGGATGAGATGACATTAATCTAGACACTAGGTTTAGTAAATCTAAAGTACATGGTCAAAGTAGAGATGAAAATTTAAAAATTGCTGAAATTGTCACCAGAACTCTGAGACAGCAACAATCCACCTCAAGAGTAACTGAGCTGAATTTATAGCATTTGTGTTGTCTTCAGCCTCCCTGAAAAACATACACAGAATCTAGTTAGCAATACATCAGACCTGGTAGGAATCCAGAACTGGTCTATACAGCAAGGTTTCAAGTACCGCTGTCTCTGCCTCCAGAGCTGGGCAGGTTATTATGGATTTGGAATTTTTTTCACACAGCAAATCTGGGAACGACAGCAGTTGAAAGTTTTGTGAAAGACTATTTTTACACTATATAATTACGTTATAGCAGATTGTGAGGATAGGGACGTTCTGAGGAAAAAACACCAACAACAAATCAACACACAAAAGTGTTTTCAAAACAAGTATGTCAATATTGTTGCAACCAAACAGAATCACAGGCCCACAGAATGGATGAAGCTGGAAGGGATCCCTGGAGATTGTCTAGTCCTACACCCATGCTCAAGCAGGGTCTCCAGAGCAGGTTGCTCAGGGCTGCCCAACTAGCAAGCCTGTTGTTTCACCCATTCTCCTAGAACATGGGCCACCTGCATTTTACGAAAGTTCTCAGATGCTTGTGAAATGAACATTGATGGTCAGGACCATGGATTTCTTAAGGTTAGAATACAAAGTTTATTGAAACAAGCTCTGTTTCAATATATTCAGGAATGTATTGGCTGATACCAACTGATATAGCTGATTGAGGAAGTAGAGAAATCCTAGGTAATTTCAAGAATTTGGTTCCCAAATATTTGGCTCAGTGGAATCATGGGAAGACTGTAGTCTTTCACAGACTGCAAAAAGTACATGCATGGAGTGGACACATTTATGAATGTTTGATTTTAATACAATAGAATGGATCAGTACTGAACTCTTACTGTGGTTCTGTGCACGTCAGCCATTGGGGGTCTGCAGAGTAGTCTAAGGCTACTGCTCTGAAGGAAAGACACAAATGATTTCTTCAAATGACCACTTGATGTCACTTGACACCATGCTAATAAACTTGATAAAGTCCACTTCTGGGCAATAAACAAAGGTTCACAGAGTAAGATGTCTGAAAATGGGAAACCAAGATGCTAAAAAAGTCCCACTAACAGATCATATTTATTTGTTATGGGTTTTTCTACTGTTCTTGTAAATCAGTGTTGACAACTGCTAAATTACTTACAAATGCACAATCTCTTCTTGTCCAGAGAAGTATTGGTATTGTATGCTTTCTTTTCCAGAGAGAGTCTAGAAGTAATCACTAAGACTAAGACTTATTAAGTTAGGATGTGTTCCTCACTGTTTGGGTGCCTAGTTTTGAAGAGACATCAAAGAGACACAGATGTTTCTAGATTACCTTTCCAAAAATAAGATTCCATTAGCAATCCAGTGTCACTAGTCACTTTGAAAGTTTTGGTTAAGCCTCAAATTTTCTCTCCCCTACTGCTTCATTCCTTACTGCCACAGTGAATTTCACATTTCCCATGCGTATGAAATACTAGCTCTGAAAACTAAGGCAAGATGCCATATTTCCCAGTCTATCTAGTCCACAGTAAAGTGAATTATTGTTCCCCGAGAACATTTTTCATACATCAGCATGACCTGAATTCTAATAAATTCACATGATCACAGCCTTACAGTCTCTCCTCTCCCACTTTCCATTTATGTACTGCTGGGACACTGATTTATTTGTGACAGAAACCTTTATCTTGAGACTTGTATATGTTGGTTTTATCCCCTGGTATTCACCAGCCAGGTGGTCTTGCCAGGAAATAGATCTGTCTGTCTGTAAGATAAATGTTAACCCAGGACGTTTTCAATCCCAGAGCTGGTTGAAATATTTTAGCCAGAAGAGGTTTTCCTTGCAGTTTCATTGAAAGTGAAATGCTTCTCTGGATACTGTTTTCAAACTATTATTAGATAGAAAAAAGTGAATGACTTATTGAGGTTGTCCCATTTTGTTTTGAAAATGTCACAAGAGATTTGTTCTTACTTTAATCAAAACAAAATGAATGAGTTGTATTGAAGCATATTTATAAAATATTTTATATTGGGTTTGATGTCTTTTTAGCATTTTAGTGGTTCCAAATTTAAACAGTTTGGAGCCTCTATTATCCAAAATTATGAAGAACAGAATAGATTCTGCTTCTTGTTTGCCTTTCAGCATTGGCTTTTATCGCAGAAAGAAAATAGCCAGCCTGGTGATATGAATGTTGGGCACTTGCTTTCATTTTTGAAATGTTTTACTTGGAGACTATACAGTCTCACCTGGGTAACAAGCTTTTCCTTGGCAAGGTAGATACAAACAGGCCAGTCACATTCCTCATTTGGTGTAAGTCAACTGAAGACTGCAGAAACTCAATCCTTACGCTCAAGGACTGTCTAAAACACCTCTGGGTATCCCATTTATGATTTGTTGTGCCTTATCATCTATCACTCCTCCTGCCCTGACCCTCAGTTCTTGGTTGGTGTTGGAAGGAGCCGTGGTGGATCCTTCTGTGAGAACTCCTTCAAGAAATGTGGGGCAGATGTGGAACCTTTCCAAAAACCTTCAAGGATGAGAAAGTGATGCATTTAATTTCAACAACTGTCTGTAACAAATTTACCTCTCCTCAGTAGCTGAGCTCCTGCTTGCTTTAGTGCATGTCAAGCCAAAAATCCCCCAAAAGTTGAGTGTCTGTATGCACGCCACAAAGCCTTCTGCAGACCTCTTTGGTAATGTACGGTATGGAGCTACAGCTGGGAGGTGACATCCACGAATATGCGAGTATTGCAATACTGAGTATTGTCATGCTTATATCTGGGACAACGGGAGGAGAGGCAGAAAGAGGGTCAAGCTTGCAGGTTTCTGCATCCCATATTAAGCAACACAAACTCAATTTGTTGTATAGTGTATCTGGCTGCAAATTTGAGCTAGCTTCAAGAGGACAGAGGACAAAAAAATGACTGTACACAGCAGACACAAACTCCTGCTGGACATTTTAACCTCCCTTACTTTCATAGGAACCAAAAGTTGGAATATTTTTAAAGATCAAGACCCAAAGGTGCCTGAGACAGGTAGGAAAAGTATTCTCCATGCTCTTCTCTCTAGAAGGTGATGTCTTGAGTACTGCAGCTTTTACATTTGGAGGCATTTTTTCTGCCTGTACCACTGCTCAGACCCATTTCCAAAGTTCTGGTCCCCAAAGTAACAAAAGAGTAAGAATATTATTATCACCATTAACTCTCTTCCTTAGGGAAGTAACTTTAAAGACAAACTACTTTCCAGTATTGTCTTCTCTAGCTGCTAGTGCTTGCAGCTTTCTAGTGCTTTATAATCTTCATTTCCACAAACACTGAGCCGATATTGGTGATTTATTCCTGTAATTATTGTGCTCTTGAAGTTGTACCAAATGGAGTGTACAGTTCTGTGCTAAACATTGCAAGTTAAATCCCACTGGTCAGGAAGGAGGGAAAAAAAAAAAAAGCTAATGAAGTCTATCTAAAGTACATTTCAGCCCTTGCTTGGCTGTCCATCAAGAAAGATGGTATACAAGACAAAGACGAGAGAAGGAAGTACATGTAATCCATCTTCTTTCAGTGTGGGCAATGCATGCAAGTTGTTTATCTAGCGCTTTAAATTTTGTCCCTTGGCCCATTGCTTTAAAATGAGAGCTGACAAGAATTTCTAGGTGCAGGAAACTTTGCTATTTCATTGCAAATCAGAATGAAAACTGCAAGTATTTTAAGAAATTATGAAAATAATTGGTAAAGCCAATGTCTCGTTGTTGCAGTCACAGAGTTGGGTTCTAATGCACCCAGAGATGTGATAATGGTGAAAACTGACATAAACCAAAAGCTTAAGAAAAATAACAGAGACAGAGATAACAACTGTATCCTACCAAAACAAAACATTCTGCAGAAGCAGAAATGATGGACCCATGTGTTCTCATAGAAAAGCATAATTACAGATTTTTTTTAAAGCAGAAGTTAAGTGTATTTATTTGCTGAATTTGGGACTGACCTCGTGGTTTTGGTGCCAACTCACTGTAATCTTAATAAACAATGAAAAGCAAAAATCACCCAGGCAGTGAATCCCTGGAGCCAACAGTTTCAGAATCAGTGCATGCCAGTGTTTTCTTTCCTCCCGTCAAGTTAGCAACCTGAAAGGAAGTGAGTTTGCACTTGCCTGCCAGGCTTTTCATGACTCTACAAGAAAATGAGGGCACAAAAGGAGAAACTGGTTTCCTAGGCCACAGTCACACCAGAGACAGTGATTCTGCACAAGCGTAGCTTTAGGTGCAGCACATGGCACATTTGCATCTGAAGGTGGGTACATCCCTCTGCCCTTCAGATGCACCTGGACACTAATCCGAGTGTCACTCTTTTAGCTCAGTCATGAATCACCAGTTACCCATAATTACTCCTCTCATTAGCAACCATTACACTGCATTTTCCTTTCCATTGTCTTTTCTTCAATATGTTTCCACCTGCATTAGTTCAAGAAACTCTTAGGGCTAAATCTAGTCTTGGAGAGCTGTAAATCAGGCAGCACCGTAAATCAGGTGTCCATACCGGAGTTAACAGCCACATAAATGAGATTGAAAGAGACTTGCAATTTCATTCTATAAAAGGAAAGCTCTTTGCTTTTTCAGCGAGTTAACTTAGCCTGCCTTCTGAGAGATGATCCCACTTAAATACGAAACCAGAAGGAAGTGGAATGAGTCCGAGCAGCACGTGGCTAGCCCACAATGAAAAACGGCAACAAGCAGTTCTCCCAGCAAGCTGAAAACCTGACAAGTTGCACTAGCAATAGTTAATGTTCTGTTGAACGCCTTTGAATGGTGAGAGAGCCAGCTTCAAGAAGACTATTGCTGTGGATAAAATCACAAATTAAAATAAGAAAATGTGGCAGAGGTTCACAGCTGTGTTTCACGTCCATGCTCATTTAAAGGAAGCAGACTCGAAGGCGGTTGTGGAAAGCAATTTATTTACTAGTTGTACTCTGGCTTTCCACCCAAAGGCATCAGTAAGGCACGCAAGTAGTTCATTAGGGCTCACGATGTATGGCAACTCTGTTGCAAACATTTACCTTATAACTTCTAATATCAAATTCTTGCCAAAACTTCATATCAAGACGTATAGTCAATTAGTGGAGACAGAGTGCAGGAAATGCCATCCAGACCTCTCCCTGGCATTGATCAAACACAACTAAGTGTCGCTCTGCGCGATTCCCCCTCTCCAAGCAAAACTCCATTAGAATTTCAGAACTAGATGTGCCCAAGAGCTACATTAATCACTTTGCAGTGGCACAGAGCAGATCTCCAGCCTGCCGCAAGCTAATGGCTCACAGCTGTAACATGAACTTCACCAGGAGCTAATCTCAGGATCTCTTGGCTGTCTCTCCAGTGACATGGGAGTGCAAAGAGGAAAACTAAAATAAATACCTAACTGAAATACTCCATCAGAGTTAGAAGCCTGAGCTTCCCTCTTTCTGCCTTCCATCTCTGTAGCTCAAGAGGTGACCTGTACAATATTCATCATATTGCACATCATAGATATGCAATCAGCATGTGAAGAAATCATATATTAGATTTGTGGAAGAATGGATGACACAGACAGTGCTGTGATGTTCTGTACATCTTAAAATGCAGTGGGGTGGCTGTGATCCTCGGCCCCCCCAAAATGGCCCGTGGCTCTCACACATTTCTCACATGTGCCCCAAGTGTCCTTCCAACCTCACTGAAACCCTGCTCTCCGCAAAGGGTGGTGGGCTGAGGTACTCCCTTAACTAAACTCTCCTTACAGTCAAGAATTTCGGTCCAAAAATCTCTGCACTCTGTGAGAAACACAGGCTGGAAGTGACACTCAGAACCTACCCTTGAAAGGAGGTAACTTTCAGGAGGAGCAGTTCAGAAATGGTGGCTTCCCTTTTCACTTGTCAGAATCAGATTTCTTTGTTGATTATGTGTTTGACAGAGAGACAGATCTCAGTAATTAATATCTTGTGTCAAGCTCATCTTATATTGCTGAAAGAAATAATTTGAGAGTGTCATTATGATTAATTTGAACTATTGAACTCTGTATCATTTTCAGATGGAAAATGCAGGATGACTGTATTCACAGGGCAGAAAACACTGAAAGCCACGTATTTATTTTCCTGAGAGCTTTCCTAGGGCACACATCAGCACAGGTTCAATTTACAAAGGGTGTTTGAAAGCCAGGATACCACTCTAAAGTACTATGAATGTAACAGACCTGTTACTCTTTAAGAGGGATACATATTCTTGCTGGTCCATCTGGAAAATCCTCTTTGCACCTGCTTTGCTCCTTACCTTTCCCAGTACCCCTCTTCTTGGACTCCAGATACTGCTCAGGTTGCTTTGACCTTGCTTAGGGCACACAAGACTAGATGTTGTCCAGGTTTGAGGTAAAACAGAACCAATTTTCTGTTCAGTAACATCACTTTTTAGCTAAGCCTCTTCTAACTACTGAAATTAACAGCATGTTGTGCAGACACTGTTTGCTCTCAGAGTGGTAAGACCTATGTTTGTAGTTGATGCCAAGGAATGGTACGCAGACAGGCTCTTGCTTGTACTAATTGCTGTAACACCCCAGGCCAGCTAACTTTGTTATTTGCCCCGTTGGAAGGTCAGAAGCGGAAAAACGTAGAGGGGTCCCACCTGCGTGGAGGAGCGAACAGGACAGGTGACCCAAAACTGACTAATGGAGTCTTCCATCCCACCTGCATCATCCTCAGTATAAAAGCTGAGAGATCAAAGGGTCAGGCTCTTTCTTCAATGGCTGGTATCCCAGGAGGACTGTCTGTTTGTCTGTCTTTGATCCCAATCCTGAATCCAGATCTGGAATCCAGTTCCCATCTGTCACTGAGTCCAGTCTGGGATTTCCACAGTGCCAGCTGGTGACGTGATCGTCATCCTGGGAGCTTGATATAGTTTTGTGTATATTTTATTATTTGCTTTTTATTTTATTATTAATATTTCATTAAAGTAGTTTAGTTCCTTCTAAATCCGTAAGCCTCTCTCTTTCTCTACTGCCTCTCTTTGAGGGAGGTAGGGGAGAGCATCTGTCATTCTGCCCAGTGGCCAGTTTGGCCCAAACCATGACAGATGTGAACTGCATTATTTGTCCCTTCAAACCATTTGACTTGGCATCTCTTCAGCCCTTTCATGGGTTACAACATCTGCAGTGCAAGGACAGTAAAGGTAGTAAGAAATGGTGCAAAAGTCTGTTCCTATCCTTCCACAAAACTCCTGAGCCAAGTAAGTCTCATGCTCAGGAGAATACGGCTGCTCCCCATATTTAGGAGTTCACATAGCCTTAAAAGACATAAATTGTATGTAAAACCCTGCAGTGAATTAGAAGAAGAAAGAGTGAGGGCAGTGGGCACTACAGACTGAAAATTCAGGCACCATGACCTTCAGTAGTCATGGAAAATGGGCATGAAAGGAATGGGAGAGAAGAGATGCTTAACCTAAGGAGCTCACAGGTTTTTTGGCCTCCTTGCTCTCTGTCACTAGGTAAAGCTCAGCAGGCTAAGTTCTGTCCACAGCATCCCAATTTTCATCCAGACACAAAAGGGATTTTCTTACTTTACCATAACTGTCTAAGGAGTTGTTGGCTGCAGCTGTCCTTTGGCTGCAGTAGTTTCATTATTATTTTATGTTTCTTAGGACTTGGTATATTAATTTCTGAATATTTTATCTATTTGTCACATAGTGCATCCATCCCCAGATACTCAGAAGTAGAGTGAGACTTCCAGACGATCTGTTTCCACGACCCAATAGAGGGCATTTCCTCCTGAAAGGGATGGAGGTGGATGAGGAGAACACATCTTTCCTTTCCTCAATCAGATCCTGCAGGTGACACCCAGGAAACCTAAACTCTGCTCAAGTCCCAGTACTGATGCAGCCTGTTTGCTCTTCAGCACTGCTTAATCCTGGAATCTCTACAATGTCCTCTAAGGTGGCCAGAATGTTCCTTGGGAATCCACAAGAAAAGGCAACACTTTCTTTTCTAAACTATCCTGTTTGGGCCTCCAAAGCCTCAGACTTTTAGGCTCAGTGAAAGACAGACTCAGTAGGGCAGTTGCTGTCTTCCCTGTAACAGCATACAGTTGGAAGGCTTGGCTGAAATAACTTCAACTGCAGGTCTTTGCAGTTGCACGGGGTTTCAATCCACCTCAGCTGCCTGTGTAAGAGTACCAGAGCCACCTGGCTACTATGGGATGGGGTTGCTGGGTGGGTGAGGATGGAGGGACACCTGCTGCCTTTCCTGGGACATAGAGTCCAGAGGAGCACAGGAATTACAGGACACCTTAGAGAGAAAGCAACCGTAACTCCCTAGGTTGGACACTCAGATGCCTGCGTGCGGTCTGGAGCTGATCACATTGGATCTTCTCCTGGCTGCATTTAACCCGCTCCATGAGGGCCTCATGTTGGATGCTGAGAGCTGAACTACATCTGTGGCTATGCAAGGCCAAACTTCACCACTGTTCAGGAGAGCTGAGCCCATTGAACCAGCTAAGGGCAAAATAACTGTACGAACCTGGCACTTACTTTTCAGAAAATATTTTAGTATATATGTTAAATTTCTTCAGTTTAGTTCTAACTAATGATTTGCTTCATGCCCACAGAAATGGGGCAGCAATCAGACAGGCAGAAATTAATGCAATGAAATTGGTTTAATGTCCTCCACAGCATCGGAATAAAATTTGAACAGAGTGGAAAAGGATCTGCAGATAGTACATTTATATCGAAGTGGAACAAAGAAAATTCTTCCCTCGTCAGAAGTGTCCTAAAATAAGAACAGCAATATCAAAGCCAATTAGGGAGACAGTGATGTAACTCAAAGACATAATAAGCAGTCTTCTGTGATGTGGTTGTGACCAATTTATCACTACACTTTAGCTCCAACAAGAATATAGTCCAATAATCTACTGGCTTCAACTTTACCTTTAGATCTCTATAACGGACTCATAATAATAGAGTCAGAACCTGACAGTGGTGATAAAATGAACTATTTCTAATTATTCAAACTCAACGAAGGGTTTTCTAACAAACACATCAAATATATTAAACTGAGTTCATTTTCTTTTATGGATCCCCAGCACTACTATAATCAGTGAATCAGTAGAGTGAAAAAAAAAGTCTGTGTGCTGAAGTGACAGAATGAATCAATATCCAGATACAAATGTGAAGATAATTTATGCTCCTTTTGAATCCTGTTGGGGTTTTTTTCAGCTCAAGTATTCCTAGTGTGCTCCATGATCTGCGCAGGACTGAGGATGTTCTGAGAGGCATGATAGGACAGGGAGGGAAGGGGATTTGTGAGAGCTGACAGCATGCTGGGATGGAGAGAGTGAGGACACCCAGCCCAGAGGCTTGAATAGACCTGTAGATTGCAGACACAGTCCAAAACCAAAGTGGCTCTGAAAAGGAGCTCCTCACCCAGGCCTGGAGAGAGTCAGGAGCACTAGGGTTCATTATCAAGGGTCAGACCCCCCTGTGTGGAGACCCAGACACCAGGTAAAGGGATGCAGATGATTTGCACTGCTATAGTCATGGGGCACATTCCTGCACCATGCAAAGAAGCCGGTTTGAAGCTGCATTGGCATGGCATCCCCAGCCAATAAGTCCTGGTCTATGAAGCATCATCCTGGTGTGACTAAACCATTTCCGGCTGTGCTAACTTTTAGGGAAGCAGTTTGGGTACTTGCAACCCCCAGCAGCATGAAAAGTGGGCACATTAAGGTAATATACACAGAGAGGATGTCCACGATTGGAGGCAGGAAGGAAGCACGTCCATTGTGCACTATTTGCCTAGTGTACTAAATTAACACAGAACCCATGTTTACTCTAAAAGATCATTGCAGCAGTAGAGGAATTTGAAAAGTCTGTTCCAGACAAGAGAAGCCAGGGTGAGTGTGCTGGAAACGCACAAACACATCAAGTACAAAATGCATGGACACATGAGAAAGGCTTTGTCAAGGAATAAACAGGCAAGTGCTCACCTAAAACTTCCCTGATTTTTCCTTCTACAAATCAAGAAGATATGCAGCAGAGATGACAAGCCTAGGCCTGGTTTCCAGTGAGCTGGAGGCCCAAACTAGCCCATGGGTTTGTTTTGTTTCTGATTCCAGACTCGCATTCCTGGTTCTCAGGAATGAGGCTTCTCAGGGAAACAATTAAGAGCAGGGCACAGCAACCAGACAAGATGTTTCTCTCTCCAGGATTACAGAAGGTGAAACATCATCAATGAAATGGAATTGCATCAAAGTCAAATCACCTTTTCCCATTGTAAATATGTTTTGAGGGTTCAGACTCTTTGATGTGACTGCTGAAAAAAACAACAGGCAGGTGGTCCTAAACTATCATCCAGTGGTCTGGATACCAGCCCATAAAATCCCTGCTTCCCACCAAAATTTTTCCTCCTGAATGACCCTGAGCACTAACAACATCCTAAAGTAACTTTGAGCCAGGCCATTCCATTAGTGCCACTATGTCTTACTTGTCCTGAACTTGATGGGCCACAAGGGAGGGAAATGGGTTGCATGACCACCAAGCAACCTTTGGCTTCCTTGTCTGAATGACCACATGGTTTGGTGCAACGCCTGAGCTGACTGTCCCAGCTCTGTAGCAAGTCGTACTCAATATTCTGCAACTTAGCAACAGGTGCTCTGCAATTATAACACACAAAGTAATTCCTGCTCCAATGACACAAAGAAGAAATATAGACTGTGATTTCCACCATACAAACTGGAAAGAGAAGTACTGGAGGATGTTGATTGAGCTACACCATACAAAGAGGTACAGACACTTACCGGCACAGGAGAAGCTTGTAAGTATTCCCATGGCCATGAGGAACACCAAGTTTGCTGGCACCTCTGCTAGCCAGTCTAGCCTCCCCTGCCACTCTACATGGGTTGGCTCTGTGTCACAAGAGAAATGACTCTGAAACACCAGCCTTCCCTTGCATGTAGAGTTTCTGTGATGTGTGCACACCATGGCCATTTGTCTAACTGGACCAGAGGACCAAAAGCCAGAGCTGCTTCATCGTTGCTTAATACAGCACAGTGACAGGCTGCCTCTAGAAATAGTGGAGCTGGCAGGTTGAAATGGGTGGCAAAACTGAGACTCGATCAGTAGCCTGTGCAGGGATTTGGGGACAGGACAGACATTCTTATTCCCAAATACATTCTTCAGAACATTATTTCTGTCCCTGGGTTTGGGAAAAAAGATGCCCCCTCTCATACCACTCATTTTCTCAGTATAGGATAAGGCAGCAGATTCCTGGGCCCCTGGCTGACTTGTCCCAGCAGAGGGAAGACTGTCTTCTGTGGCTTGATGAGCAACCTGTTAAATGATGTACATATGGACTACAGTTTAGTTTGTGTGATGGGAACAAATCACTTAACAAGTTGCCTAAGAAATGGCCTCAAGTTATGCCAGGGGAGGTTTAGATTGCAGGAAAAATTCCTTCACAGAAAGGGTTATCAAATATTGGAACGGGCTGCCCAGGGAAGTGGTGGAATCACCATCCCTGGAGGTATTTAAAAGATGGGTAGATGTGGTGCTGAGGGACATGGTGTAGTAGTGGTTTTGGCAGTGTTAGGTTGACGGTTGGACTCGATGATCTTAAAGGTCCCTTCCAACCTAGATGATTCTATGATTCTATAATAATGGAGACAAACTTCTTATGCCACGGTAAGTGAAGAAAGCAAGCACTTATGTTTGTTTAAAACCTCCAGCATCTCCCCTTTCTTGGAGGATCCTCAACTTCCGTGTGCTATTTCCTTTTGTTAAACTACTCAACTTCTCCATGCCTTCCTTTTTTAGAAGATTGGTTCCTTTTGTTACATATAATCCCGGTTATAAACCAAGTAATAGTAGCTAAACTTGCTGGCAGATGGAACATTGATTATTTTGAGTTTCTTAGCCCCAGAGCCACCACAAAAAACAAAGTTGAAGAACTAATAATTTTAGATACACCAGCAAAGAAAAGGGCTGATACATTCCCTACCGATCAACAAATTAAAATAAGCCTAAAGCAACCAGCAATTTCTGACTTTTCCATGTGTGTTTTTATTTCCATGTCTCTGGTGTCTACCTACAAGGAGGAGTATGTGAATAGTTTCCCTTAACTCTGAATTTCAAATGTGAATTAAATTATTAATGTCAGCAGAAGCTCCACCATGCTTATTAAGTTCATGCAGCGTGGATCCTGCCTGCCAGGCTGCCTGGGCTGCCTGTCTGAACCTGAACAGGAGAGCCTTCCCCACAAGGAACCTTGTGGGAACTGGGAAGGTCTTGGTTAGCCCGAGGTAGTTCAGCCTCAGCTGCGTGAGGGTGTCTGAAAATGAAAGCGTGGCTGCTTCAGTTCTTCCGGAGGATGGACTACCAGGTCTCATGTCTCCTATATGTCTTTTCCATCTAAACCTATGGCATTTCTGAAAGACCACCGGTGCATCGAATTTTCCCTGGGCACCCAAGATAAGCTAAGGGAAGCATTAACTCAAACAGTCTTCCAGGAATGAAGAATAATCAGGAAGGACGGAAAGACATACAGACTGTGCCATGGCACTTCTCTGCTGCCACAAACCTAGGGTCATTGATGCCAACAGGACATTCAGTCCTGTCTTCCCAAACTTGTTTGGCAGCCCACAGCTGCAGGGCCATTACAGCAGCAAATTTCTTACAGCCCTACCTGTCTGCAAGCCTGTGAGTAAATCCTGCCACTCGCTTTGGCAAAGAAACTGTTCATATCACAGTCGTCAGGCTGCTGCTATACAGACAGTCAAACCTGAACATCTGTAGTGCTCAGCTAGCAGTAATCAAAGCCACACATTATTCTTTGCTACTTTACTCCTCCATCACAGCCCCAGCTAGGCTTGTTCCCCACTCCTGCGAGTCAAAAAAGGACAGAGAGCACAAGTTCAACTTGGGAAATGTTTCTCAGATAAGTTCTGCTTTGTAAGCGTTTGGTTCCTGCTTGACTTTGTTCACTGCTATCTGAACTGCCTGAAAAGAAATCAAATGCATCCTTTCCTAGCAACAGGGTATTAGAAGAGGAATGGACTTACAATGCCAGCAGTACCTAAAAGTGGAGTATTGTACTGACTACAGTCAGTCAGTTAAACCTAAAATTCCTAAAATTAGAGCCTAAAATTCTAAGCTTTAAAGGGAGGATTTTCCACTTGAAGATTTTTAGATTTTAACATATAATTCTTCAGTTCATTTTGCTGAGGGTGAAGTTTGTCTGATGGAGAAATATGTGCTGCTCCCCCATCTCTTGTTCTGGGGGCTCCAGTTGGATTTGCATGACACATCCCCTTAGGCTGCCTTTCTGTGTCCAGTGACTCCATTGTAAATGCCATTATGGTTGTTTTTCTCCAGCAGGAGAAAAAATATTCTCTAGGATGGAAGGTTTTAGATTAGCAAGGGGTAAACTGTTCTAAACTTTGGCTCGCCTCCAAAACCACTACACCATATCTTTTTGCAGGTTCGTTTTTTATAATTATTTTTGTTTCTAAATATTTTCTGTGTTCAGCCTTCAACAGGAGTGCTGAGGCTACAAATGTTTCCTGGCATCTGTAGATAGTAATATCCCTCATTCTCTGATGGCAATGTACTTTTCAAGCCTTATATTCATAAATCTTCTAAATGCCCAGGAGATAACTAAGTACTACTGTGTACCACCATGGTAACCTAAGGCATAAAGAGGTTAAGAAACTTTTCATGCATCACCAACTGAATCAGAGCTGGGTATTGAACTTCCAAGTCCTGATCCCTTATTTTCTTCCAACCACTTACCAGCCATCCCTCTCCCAGTGACCAAGCAGTTTGGTAATTACAGTAAGATTTCCAAACTTTAGCTGCTAATTCTTTTTCTCCCTGTCATGGTCCACTCCTCAGTCAACTCAACTCTTACACTCCCCTTCAGCAAAATCTTTAGCTTTTAAGATTTCTCCCATTGCTCATGTAAAATGGAAAAGACTTTTTAAATTCTTTGCACAGAAATCTTGGATTTTCATTAAGGAAAATCCACCTCTCGATGAGAGGGAGATGCACCACTCAGTTGCTGTCTTCCTTTCTAAGGATCTGCCTTGCAAGCAAATGTGTGATCTAGCAACCACCCTGCCTCCTTGCAGCCACATTTGGATACTCAGCCTAATCCTGACTGTACATTATGACACCAGTGAGACAGTGGGAGGAGGTGACATTTCACAGCAAGGTATAGGGAGACAGGGGGGAGAAAGAAGGAAAGGAAGTGGAGCAGGAGGTAGGAGCACCACCAAAAGGCCATGTCTCTCAGATGAAAGTGGTTTAACGGTCCCTGGTGCAGCACCTTCTTGCATGCCCCTTTTAAGCCCTCTTGCACAAATGAGGAGGACAGGCATTTCATATTGCTTTGGCTCCCTGCCTGTGTTGGGCACACGGTCAGGCTGGATACTGATGAATTCAGCCAGAGGCCTCTAAATTGAATTCATGCCTTTTCCAAAGCAATTTTTATAAGGTGACACCAGCAGGTGTATTTTTCATTTTAAAACAAGAAGGCTATTTTAACAGGGATTAATCCTGGACTGGAAGAAAACAATCCTAAGACTAAGTTTTAGATATTACATTTTTCAGCTTTTTAAATCAAGGTGTGTAAAGGTCACCATCGACTGCATCTGCTTGTGCCACAGTCTACTGCTTCAGCCACTCGCTCTTGCTTCACCTCAGGCATCACTCACTCTCCAGTACTTTTGTCATACTCCAGTGCCATGGCTAAAACAAAGACACAGCAATGTCTTGCACCTTATGGCATGACCCAAAAGCCAGGGTACACATGGGCTGTCTCCTCAACTGAAGACTCCCCCACAGTCCAATCCAGGTTTTCCTGGGCTGGAAGGCAGATCACAAGCCTATTTAGCAGGGAGCTGCTTTACCTTCCTCGATAAAGTAGATAACTGCACAACCCACCCAGTGGGGAGGTGGCAGGAAAGAGGGTCCTGAAGACCTTTGCCTTCTGTTTGCAGCCTTCATGGGTTCAAAAGCTGCTCTGGCAAGAGCAGTCCTCAGCTTGCCATCTGCAGTCTCTGACATGAGAAGAGCAAAGAACACACCATTTTCTAGCCACCCCAATGGGATGGTGTCTCTCTGTTTTAGCTCCTTTCTTACAGGCAAATCTGGCAGAAGCAAAGCCATCCTTCCCTGGTCTCAGCAGCAGGGGCTACTGCAGGGAAATGAGGAGCTGGGTGTTGAGGAAGCTCCCCTGAGAAATCACCTATGGGGCTGTTGAGAGGCTCAAGTTATCCAACGCGTATCACACAGAAAGAGTTGAAGAAGTGGAGACACTTTGATCACTTCTTGCCCCGTACCCCCCAAAACAGGCCTTATTTGAAGGAAGCATTAGTGATCTCAGACCCCCAAAACAAACCAGTTAGCCACAGCTGTCCATCAAAAGTGGCTTCAAGCAGGCTTTTTACAGATTGAAAGATTAGAAGAAAGCAAGTCTTATTGGTATCTGTCCCAAAATCCAAGGACCAGCTGATACAGTAGCTGCTAATCTGTCTGCAAATTTGGAAGCAGGGCAGATGCACCCACTGGCTCTGCCTGAAGCCTACTGACAGAAGCTGCTAAAGGAGCAGGTGCTTTGTGCAGACCTTATTACCAAAGAGGTTAAAAGATGACAGCTGTGACAAAATGAAGCCATCCTCTGTGGAGTGGTTGCTGGAGGAGTGGGAGAACATGTCTGGGAAAGAAGTCCTGTTGCAGTTTTATTACTCAAGTGTGAAAGGAATATTGTATATCCAGGGGATGTATACTGCAATGCTGTTTTTCACTCTTCTTTTTATAAGGGATGGATAAGAAGTTGTTCTTGCAGTGCAGCTAAAGGGAGACCTCCTCAGGGAGTCTGTCTGACTAGGCTTTTGCAGTGTTTGGTGGCCAAGGCTGTCAATGCAGGTTCGCTATCCTATGCTGGGATTAAAATAAACTCTAAGCAGATATCTGAAGGCTCCCATGCATTTGAGGGATTTTTTTTTTTGCAGAAGTTCTGGCTGACCATTACCAATATTCTACTAATTATTTTTAGAAATAGTAGGTCCAGCAGACAGAGTGCTTGGATTTGCAGAAAAAGGCCTCGTTTATACCAATTCCTGCTAAAGGAAGAAAGCACAAAACATCCTAGAAAAGACAGACAGCCCAGGTCAGACTGCAGAGCAACTACATAATTACAGATGCACTGAGGGAGTTATGGTCTCAGCAAAATTAAAAGCAATTTAGACAATTACTGCTTGTCTTAAAAGAAAGTGAAACCAGCAATATTTCATGGAGCCATTGTTAAAGCACTAACCAGAACATCTCTGCCTTACACCACCATAAGACACCACCTCATGCTCTGTTTTCGTCATCCTGGATTGTCCCTAAGAATAAAGCATTTTTTCTGATTTGTTAATATATCCAAGCAGGTTTGTAAGGAGAGAAGGTGACTGGTGACTTCTTTTTTTACCTCTGTGGGCACATGATACAAGTCTCAGACTTCAGGGCTGCTACTGCTGGCCTGCAATGGACAGTAAGAGTTTCACATTTATTTCTTATCTTGCTGCACAATTTAATTTCTGGCTGGATGCTTTTTTTCTGCTTTCTCTGGCTATGGAAGAGCAGCCAAATTTGAACACGAGAGGGAAGCTGCTTCTCTGGGACTCCTAATGACATTCTGCTCTCTGAAGTGTGCTCTGCTTGCACTCAACAACCAGGCTTGGGACTAGGAGGGAAATTTCCCTCCAGGTAAGATTGGAAGGAATTTTTGAGGCTTTTCTGGCTTTATTCTGTCATATGCCTTATCTCTATTCCATAATATTAAGGGAAACCTGTTTCTCAAGTGCTCTAGTATCATGGGGATATAGGACATTGGTGATTCCCTCAGCCTCTTCTGTCCTCTTTTTGTCACACACTTATGGCATGTGTTCATTTACAGCATGTCTTAAATTGCTCACAAATGGGGCATGTTTTACAGTGCTTGCTGGTGTGAGGAGTAGCCTGTGGACTTTTTTCAACTACTGCTTGGTATCCTGCTCTTGCAAAGGACTGCATTCAATGCCCTGGGTGCCCTCTTCCAAACCAAAGCTTTTATCTTTCATTTACCCTTCATTAAATGCACCCCCACCCACCCCCCAACAATTAGCAGCAATGAGCCAAAACATTATGAGGCTGCTGAGATTATACTGCAGCTATACGTTAACCTGTCAATTCTAGTATATCAAGTGAACCTGCTTAAAAACTGGATTCTGTGCATTGCAGAAATGCTTCATAATATCTATGCTTTTCCTGCAATCATTCTATTCTGACAGTGTCGCAAACCCAATTCTCGAGATTTTGAAAAAGGAGGAGGAGGGCCAAACTTTTGCAAAAATTGTCCAGATATTCATTGCTTCAGGGTATAATAGCAAAATTAGGTTTCCCTTAGTACAAGAACAATTTCCTGCAGCATTTCAACCACGTGGTTAAAATGGCCGCTCTTTTAGGAGCCACAGTCTTTCATGAGGACTTTATTTCTCACTCATCCTGATTACCACCTCCTACTTTACAGATTCTCTAGAGCAATAGCTAACATTACAATGCCAGTTTACATAACATGCTTTAGAAGGAATTCAGTTTCAGCCTCTGAAAACAACAAACTATTGCATGGAAAAATATCTCACTTGTTTTTCACTGAAAAAAAAATCCAGTACACACATACTGAGTAGTTCCTTATGGTAACAACCATCTTTTAAAGATCTTTTCTGCTATGCTTTCTCCAGTGCCTAGGAGAATCATCTATGATCCATAATTGGAAGCTTCCTAGAAACACTAATTAATAGTATGATATCATGGATAATGGAAAAAACATTCTAACATGCACACAAATAAGACATAAATACACTTGCTTTTAAGCAATTGCTAAATTATCTCGCTATATTTTAGCACAAAGATTTCTAGAAAAAGTTCTTGATGACTTGAAATATTACACTAATTGATTTTGAAGCTATTCACGAAAGCAGTGGATTCATTTGTTAACAGGCATTGGGAATATTCTCAGGCGCTGAATAATACACAACCCAGAAAGTGTGTAAATCTTTCTAATGTCCATACTCTGTAGTAAAGAAAATATTGATGCTCTGGAAACACAGATATCAATGTAAAATACTTTGTTTTCACAGCATTGAATATTAATGGCAGGATACCTGTGTTCTCCACTAAAAATAAGGCATGCTGCTTAAAAGGACATCCTTCAGAGACAAAATACAGATATTCAATCAGGTGTTTATTTTTTTCAGTTTTCTACTCGGAAGTATTTAATTGATAACAGAGGCAGGTCAAGGGAAAGGAATAAAAGGAGACTATGTTAAGAGTCTGAGCATTCAGACCTCTCTGGAAGCTGGTGGACAAGCACTTATGGCTCTTTACAAGCTAACATAGACCATATTGAACATTTTCAATGCTTTTTCAGCAGGCAAGTTTGAGACTTGAAACTGAAAACTGTGGCCCATGCTCAGGTTTGAGTAAGCCTGAAGTGAAGGCAATGACCACAGGGAGGAGACTGGGAGGGGACTTACAAACTTGTAACTCCCTTCTTTCAAGGAAACCTTCACCTCAGGGTGGGATCGTGAGGTTGTGGCTGGGAAATACCCTTGATCACATCCCCTTTGCACGTGGGATCCCAACGTGGGTCCTGTTCACACTTTCCTACTGTTCAGTGCTGTTGAGAGGACAATTTTACTGTAAAAGTGTTGAAAATGCTGTGCTTGGGCGGTTCTCACCAGCAGTTGTGTCTAGCTGGGCTCTCCCTGCTTTTGCTTTCCTCAGCCTCTGCCTTTCTGACCTTCAGTATGGAGCTCTATAGAAAGGACAAATCAAATAACACAACTGAAAACAGTCACAACAGTGTGTGCTCATCCTCTGCAGACTGCTGGCTGTGCAAACAGTCCTCTGCGAGCAAACAGTCCAGTTTGACCAGAGTCCACTGATTGTTCCTTTAAAATATGATTCAAGATTTTGACTCAAGCCCAGCCGGAGAGCTGTGAAGCGCTCCAGAAATCATTGCAACCAGCTGGTCCTGTGCAAAGAGCTTGTTTTCCTCACACTAGGTGACACGTTTCACTTGTGTTTTCAAGGATTACTGGTCACAAAGCCAGAGTGAGCAAGAAATACAAATATTTGAGTTCTAGCCTTTGAAAATATCCTGTAGCAAGGCACCACTTGGCCTGCTGCTTCCATTAGATATGGGCTACCACCTTGATGGATTGAAGTGTTCATGCTCAGAGCAAATACATTGACAATGACACATCCATTCAGTTCTTGGGATCACCATTGACTGCACCATCCCAGTCAAGTTCATTCAAAGCAACATTTGTCTTGCTTATACCTGCCAGTGCTCCAATGCTGTAAGCGAAGAACAGCCTTGACAGTCTGTTAATCAGAGGCCAGGAGAAAATAAATTAAGAAACTTCAGCAATCCTCACCAGCAGCCTTCTACCCTCTGAACAGGCTGCTTGCTGGGGTGAGCTTGTTGCTCACTCCAGCAAAATACCATCCGCAGAACCTTTTACTTTGCTGCAAGCAGAAAATCAGTGATGGCCTCAACACTGTGTGGTTTACTCTAGCAGACCTCTAGTTTTCCTTTATGTATCCCAGTGTTGAGCTATGAATTCTGAAGATCTAAAGATCTTAAAGCTGAGTGGCTAAGACATCATGCTATACATGTAGGCATTTAAGCCTCTGTACAGACTAGTGCTGAAGCTTTCTTGAACTGACCTCAAACAGGCACATATTTATTTGGATTGCAAAGTCAGTAGTCTGAATGAACACCCACATCATGGTTTTGTACATTGCTGGACGTGAAGGCTACCTGAATATAAATGTCCTATCACATCAAGTGGCCTACGACCAAGCAAACCAAGGACCTTGATATGATGTCTATGATTAATATTCAGATTCTTCTAAAAGGACACCAAAATACTGCCAAGCAGAGAGTCTCATTAGACAAGGGTGTTCTACTGACTCATGCATATTCTGAAGAAAATAAATTTGGACTGTCTTACAGTAGACACATAAATGCTCTTTTCCACCATTGCGCACGGATGTGATTTTGAAGAACAGATGCTGAAGGAAGACAGCATTTGTTAGCTGCCCACAGAGATAGTCTGAGAGGGCAGTCGACACCAGCCATTTTCTTTTCATCAGGATATGAACCAATGCATGACTGAAAATAAGCATTCAGGACCAAAGCTTCTAGTTTGGTATCTTCTTGTTCAAAAGATAACACATACCAATTAGAAATATGCTGGTTTTTATTAAATTGCTAAATCTGCACCAACAGTAGCTTGCAGCTGTCCATTTCAGAGAAAAACTCATTCAGGCAAGAATGTGGCATTACTGGATAGCTCCCAATCTTGATTACAACAGTACAAATTGGAGGCAAATTCTCTCATATGGTCAATTAATCCAGATTGACACTAAAACAACTGAGAGCCTAAGAGCCATGGAATGCCTTTATAATACTAATTTAATTATAATCAGCTTTGTTGTCTTAAAACACTTACTGTGTAATTTCATATAATAAGGCGAAATGTAAATTTATTGTAGTATTATTTCTCAGTGTTTTCATTTGTAATCTCTCAAGATACAAGCAGTGGAAGAAAGCATCAGTTCCTAGTGGTTAGAGACACAAACAGTGGATCTGCTGTCTAGTTTCAGGTCTACTGCTGACTTGCTGAATAACACAATCAAGCTTCTCTCCATTTTCCTGCTGCACAAGGAAAGCCAACCCTCCTCTGTTCAGCAATGTGAAACCCACATATCTGTATTATTAAGGATATACAGCAGGAACAGCAATACCTTTAACTGAAGACTTGACTGAAAAGATTGGGTAAAAAATGAGTGACTTCTCCAGAGGTGTCTAATGATCTATCGTTACCAATGCTTCTGCCTAGTCAGCCTCTTCTGAAGGTCATACCTATGAACAAATGACAAGTTTTCTTTTCATGTATTTGCCCATTTCCTGAACTGTCTTCTCGCTTTCAGCACTTTCCACTTCTGGTTACAGTGTTTAATTCCATCAGTAAAGTCATTGAGTCATTTCATTATTCACTTCCTTTCATATTAACGTAGATGACGCATCAAACCTCCTTGCTAACCCCCCTCACTAACTTGGTGTGGCACCTCTCAAAAAGATAACAAGTTCCTGCAGAAATCAAGCTCCAGCATTTCTGACTTGGCACATTTAGGTGAATTCAACTACTGGTTTGTGTAATGAAAGCAAATAAAATCCCATAACACAAACAGAGTTAGAGGCCATACAGGCATTTCTGAGGCATTGTCCAGCAGATAGTTTGTGTAACATCAAGTGTTATAAAAGCACAACTACTTGTTGGATACGGAGCTTATGTGCGTTATCCCTACAGGGTACATGAAATTGTGGGTGCACAGCATCCTGAGCAAGTGACTGTCACCGGAGGAATGAGTGTCTACTTTTTAAAAAATTATTTTCTATTTCAGTTTGAGGAGAGCTTTGCTGGTTTTTGTTGGTGGTGCTGTAGCTGACTGATCCTATACTCTGGTGATATATTATTCTCCCTTGCCTGCCTTCATCAATCACTGTATGTCTGTCAAAAGTGTTCGAATTAGTTGGCACAGTTGCATCATGAGTGGGAACAAGCCAGGTCTTTTGGAAATCCTATGAATTTTCATAGCGTGAAAGACTTAGCTGCAGAACCTGGCTGAAATTTTAGTGCTCTTCAAGACATTGAAAGAATCAGTCAGGACTTAACAGGTCTGAATTATTGAGGCTGAAGGTAAAAAAACCCACCCAATAACAAAAAAGCAGTCAGTAACAGAGGACAATCGTGAGTTCTGAAAAAGCAATTGGAACACTTAATAGAATTTTTAAAAGCCCCAAATGAAGTCACAAAGTCCTCAGACATTGAATTAAAATATCCATAATAACCTGTTCCGAAATGGAGCCTGGGATGTTTTAGAAGTTGAATAAATGGCAGACTTCATATTCAGTGCCAAGTCTTCAATTCCAACTTTTAGTTGCTTCACTTCAATATTGTCTAAACTTACTTTTTTTTTCTATGTGTTGAGATTTAGAAATTATATTGCTGTGCTGGCAAGAACTGTTATTAGGTGCTGAAAAATTCAATCATGCAGAAGGCTGGGGGGGG
>NW_009649929.1:1482341-1516546 GCF_000708025.1 Charadrius vociferus
TGGGGGAGTGTGTATGCCAGGTTATTTATTATCTCTCTATAGGAGGCCTGTATTTTGTCAAGGCAGCAACCTAAGGAAAATTTCATTGTAGTTATAAAGACAAGATGACAATGGAAAATCCAGTTAAAAATCTGAAATTCTGATAGTAGCTCTTCATTTACTCTAGTTAAATTCAGCTACATATCTTCAATATATGCTGATCTAATTATGAACTTGTGAACAGCTATTAATAGAACTGTATTGTGGATGCTAATAATGTGGGCTTTATGCCCCTGCCTAGGAAAGCCGATATGTTAGAAGTAATAGGGGTATTAGTGTTACAGAGAGCTGCCACTCTTGCAAAGGCGGGTGAGTAACTACATGTGGGTAGGATCTTCCCATCCAAGAGCCCCTGTAAGCATTAGCAGTGCCCTGCTGCCTACATGATGCAAAGGATTATCATTTACAGTTCCCAAGTGGTTCAAAGCAAGACCGGTCTTCAAAAAACACAGATGGGAAGGAGTTTATCCAGAAAGACAAGCAATTTTTGAAACAGCATCTAATAGCTAACATCTCCTCCACCCCAGCGCATGACCCTATCTAGCTGTTACAGCCCTTTGAGCTAAGCTCTAAAAGAAATAAAGTCACAGCCTCTATCAAAGAACTCTGAGCAGAGACTAAGCACATTGCAGAGCAGGACTGGAGGCATCCTGTGCAGAGGCAGATGCTAAGGCACTGCCAAAAATTTTGAGTGCAGCAGACATGGCTACCAGTCCAATCAGGACGGAAAGAGAATGACTTCTCAGATTTGTTGCCACAGTCCGGTGCTGCAGAAATTCAGTGTCTTCCAAGTTAGAAGGAAGAAGAGAAGGAAGATAGTCATCACAAAGCTTTAATGGATTTTCTTGTCATCGTGTGCTAGACTTACATCTCCATGACAGATGCCATGAAGGGAGGAAGGCAACTCAGTAAGATTAAATTATTAGGTCAACTGAACAGAAAATCAGATGCAACGCAGACCAAAACCCCTATGATTCTTTTCTCCATGTTGGTTATCTAAATATAAGACATCTAAATCTGCCTTTCTATCCTTTGGCTTTGATTTTTATTGGGGTTTTTTTTTGCTGTTTTTACACAAAATATCACAAATGACAATGGAATAAAAACAAGTCCAAAGAGGACACTTGTTCAAGTCTTACAACAGTAAGTGCTTTTTTGACAAACTTGGGAACTTTTGCAAGAAGGTGTCAAATTTCATCAGTGCTTTCACCAGGAAATTATATTTCACTGTGATATATTCAAATAATTTTTTTCAATAGAATAATTATAGCTACTATTATGACAAGCAGAAATAAAGGCAAAATGTTCTAAATTACCATTATGAAGCATTTCAAGAACACTATTTCGATGTTTCCGGAATAAAAAAATTCCCAAACTTCAGCTGGTATTCAATTTCGACTTCTAGTGTTGGTTTGAAAATAAAATTGTAAGTTTCCTGCAGAACGAAAATTCCATTTTCTGACCAGCCATATCCAATAATAGCATTTCAAACATAATTCAGAAGAATGCAATGGGCCTATTGTCACACAGTGCTATGGGGCACTGCTCCAGTTGTCTCTTGGCCTATTACCCTACCAGAAACTCCTCCTCTCACAGGGCAAGCACCAAGGAATATTTCATGGGCACCAGCAGTGAGTTGCACACAGCACGTCAGCCCGCAATAATAGTCAGGAGAGGTCGTGGTCACTTTAAAATGTTACAAAAAATATTCAGGCAAATCTAATAAACCAAAGAAAAGGAAACCTATTTCAGAGAGCACTAGAAGGGAAGAAAAGGAAAGGAAATAGAGTTAAGGGAACCCATTTACCCATTGCAGGCTTCAGTGGGTCTCACACAAAATTTGCAGAGACAGAATGGGTCACAAATGTTTTGTCTCAGTGCTTGAGAACTTAAATAACTTATTCTCATACTCTCCACTATTTTTTTTTTAAAGTTATTTGTATCTGAGAAAGAGGGGAGATGGATACTTCTAGAAATTTTAGTTTGTGTGCAGAGGCATCCCCTTTAACCACATACTTGGTGTGAATTTCCTTCCCAAGCAGAACCTGCTTGTCTGGGAGGAGGAGTACGTTATGGGAAGGCACTTTGGAAAGGGTTTTTTCTGCAGAGAAAAGACCAGACAGGTATTTCTGTGGTCCCTTCTGGCCTGCACAAGCTCACCACCCCCACCTGGGCAGTGGGAGCACAGAGATGAAGCACCCTGGGGGATTCACACAAAGAGGTTTATTTGAGGAATCGCTTCCCTTCCAACAAGTTCAAGAGCTTGCACAGTTCTGAGGGCATTTAAACGTTCTCTTTTTTTTTTTTTTTTCCCTTACTGATAAATTTCAGATCTCGAATTAGTGCTTTCTCAGCTGAGGGATAACATGGAGGGTTCCAGAAATGAGCATCACACACTCAAAGATTTAGAGCAAATTTGCCCAAGAAGGGGAGAAGGTGACATGCACATGTAGAGGCTGTGATGCACTTCTCTGCACTGGGGCAGCACCAAGGCATGTTGTTCCACTCCAGACACTGGGCATCATGAGAAAAACAGCTTGGATTCAAATGAGCTTGGTCCCAAATGGGTGCTCTCAGTGCCACACACAGCCCTGTGCAGGAGAGAGGGACATCGGGGAAGTCTAGGCTGCTCCTCCACTTTCTCTGCTACCCCGTGGTATAAAAGCCAAAAAGTGACTTCTGCCACCTCAGAGGGCCCCCAACTTGCTTCCTGACCCCTCAAGTGGGCTACATGCCATGAATGATACCTTTTGGGGGACCAGAGATGTTGTTAGCAGCCAAGAGGTTGCTAATGTGGCGTTTGCCAGCACACATGGTGTCCTTCTGTCCCCATCCTGCCTCTGTATCAAACCACTCCTTCCATGCAGCAGGGAGCATGGTCCTTCAGCCTCCCCGTCTGTAGACCCTTGCACTGGGAGCAAAATCTGCAGGTTTGTCTAAGGCATCACAAGTTCCCGGTTTTCCTCACTGTGTTACATCTGAGTTAAAATGGGTAGGAAACGGGGGTGGGGGAGGATGGTAAAGTTAATGGGTCTGAAAGAGGCCACAAGCGTGAACCTGGGGACAGTGGAAAAGATCAAATGGCCAAATGCCTCTTTGGAAGGATTGCAGAGACAGCTTCACTGCACTGAATGCTGCTTTCAGCAGAGGGGCACATTGCCAGGACATGGCCGGGGCGTGCATCTGAGCTGTTCTGAGTCCTGTCTGTGCCTTTCCTGGTGTGAAAGACATACTCCTTCTGCAGGCTGTGCAATAGGGACAGATTCATTTGCTTTTCATAGGCATCTGTCCTGAGTATCAGCCAGAATGCAGAGATATGATGTTGACAAGCCAACCATCAGCAGGATTTTATTTCCTAGCCCCTCTTTAATTGCAGTGTTAACTTGTCGAACACCACAATATTGCTTTCCCATGACCTTTGCTGTTAACCAGAGACTCCAGGGCAAGTTGAATTGCTTCTCATGTTCGGCAGCAGCTGTGGGGAGCAGCCAATTGCGTTAGGCAGTCTGCAACCAGAGGGACTGACTCAAAAGCACTAACTGAAGTGTGAAATTTGCCTTCCCCTCTCCTCTTAATCAGCCTTTCACATTTAAAACCCCTGTATCTGCTTTGATGCCACCATACAGGGAGAGGGGGAATAGCTGAGTGAATATAAATTATGGCATATTCATTAATTATGAATATTCATTAAGTGGGATAGCTAGTGCTAATATGGCCCTGTTTGGGAGGGTCTCAACAGCGTGACAGAAGGCTCTTTAAAAAGCAGCATTATTTTTAAGGGAAAAAGTATTTGGGAGAAACAAAAAGCTGTCTAAAAGGCCAGAACATGTTAAACACATCCAGATCCTGCTGGGAGATTTTCTTCCAGGGGATAAGTGGCATCTTCCATGTCCGTTAGGTCAAACTTCGGTCTGTTTGTATTCCCCGCTGATTCTTCATGTCTTGAGCATGCAAGCACACATAAAGCTAGTGCTGTTTCAGGCCATGCAACAGTGCTGATTCAAAGGAAATCTTTTCTGTGGTCATATCACAGCTCTGCCGGCTTTTGTGTGAAATCCTGTTCGGGGTGGGGAGGTAGTTCACAAAATGAAAATACCATCCCAAAGAAAATTCAGATTTTCCACATCAGCCAAAGTAAAAAATTATTTTGAAATGGTTGGAATTAGTTTATCCAACATTACCATTCTGCCCTTTTATCTCATGCTTTACAAGAAAAAATCCACACATTGGGAATATTAACAATGTCAGGCAATACAAATGTAGAAAAAAAAATGGTGAAATTAATGGCTTCTAAGAGAGAGAGTAGAAAGCATCTTCAACCCTTCCAAAACCACTTTCTCTTGACAAATGAGTATGGCTGCCCTCTTCACACATTCTTGAAGGAGAGTCTGCCACAGCCAGACATAGCCTGTATCTGCTACAGCACCCCTTGTCATCTCACTGCAACCTTGAGCTTCACCTCTACTATGGGAGAAAATAATCACCATCATAATGAAATACGCTGCGTTCAGAGCACTTCAGAAGCAAACTGCTAGGTATTACCTACATTGCATTAATAGGGCAATACAGATGGAAAGACAGGGATTCATACCAAAAGCAATGTAGTAAGCTGGTGATGGGAGTGAAGAACAATGCCCACCCATGACCCTCCAAGTCTGTGCTGCCATCAGCCTCCCTGGGGCAGTGTCACCACACTTTCCCTGCAGTGAGGCAGCTGGTGTCTGGGAACACGGGGAAGTGCTGACTTGGTTTGGCTGGTCCCGATTTCTTTTTCAGGCCATGGACCAGCATACAGAGGAGGACTTCAGCCAAGCCAAGCCAAGCCAAGCCAAACTCTCTTGGCAGAAGTATAGTAAATTATTATTTTTCAATAACAAATTGCAACATTTTCAAAACATTTCCCTTGGAGGCTTTTCACAGTGCTGCCTGTTGGAGAGCTGGGGTTGATTTGAGGGCAGGATAGGGTTGTTTTTTTTAAAAGCAAGAGGCAGGTAAAGTACTACCATGGTGGTGGAAACATGAGATCTGTCTTCTAGCTACACCAGGATGCATACAGCAAAACACATAGTATCATTATAACACTTCATCTTTGAAGTTTATCAGTGTCTTTTAGGCTGAAGTCCCTGGCACAGTCCCTTCAGCACTTCAGTATCCCCAGACAGAGACAAAGAATACTAAGCGTTTAACCAGCCTTGGTCCTTCAGACAAGAGCTAAATTCTGCTTGTGCTGCACAGTCTTTCAGGAGTTCACCGAACATCTAGTCCTTAGGACACAATTTCACTCATCCTTTGGCTACTTATCCTTGTACCCACAGCTACACAGTATTTATCACTCCTGGCTTCTTCCATTCATCAGGTCAAGGTCATCTGCACAATATCCTAAAAATGGTGGCACTCCAGTGGTGTGGGGTATTTATAACTTGGGATCCTTTGGCACAAAAGGCAGAAGAATCTGAAGCTTCCATCTTCATTGCTCTTTGAACCAGCTCGTGCACACTTAGCAAACACAGAGTAATCTTCAAATTTTTCAGTCTCAGGGCCACACAAGTGGAATGAGTTTGTGCAACAAGATCAGTAAAACATACCCAACTGGTCTGAAAACTTTAGCTCAACTAGAGGGAAATTAACTCTCCCAGTTCAGTCAGTCTGTGATAAAACGCAGGCTCCTTTGTAATCTTCCCTGAGCGTTATGATAATCAACACCACAGCTCAGCTGTTAGTCTGTGATCAGGAGCTGTTTGGGATGGGAACAGCAGAGGATGCTTCACGCCAAGGGATCAACACATCTATCTGGGGCAGTCGCAACACAGCCTACCAGTCCTGTGTCTGGCTCATATCCGTACTACTCATCCCTTGCTCTCATAAGAGCTGAGCTCCATCTGTAAGCTTAAAAAAGGAAAAAACAAGCAAACTTTTTTCTCCCTCCATCAACTTCTGTCTAAGCAGACAGCTTTCAAAAGGCTCAGCATTTTCTGAGTTGCAGGTTCCCTTTATGTTTCTCATAAAGTGGTTGCCCATAGTCATCAGATCTGTTTGAAAACGTTTGCCTTCGCCACTAGGAAATTAGATGCACAATTGCATTTCCCCAGGGTTTCAGAACAGTCTCCCTGACTCACAAATCAGAGCGTGAAAGAGGCAGGTTTATGTCTGAAATGCAGACAAAAATGGTAGCTTGCAGTGTTAGGAATTGTTTGTGTAGCAAAGACTCAGAATGAAAAAGGAAGACTTGAAAGGAAAGGGCAAATGTGATCCTTATTTTGTCCACCACATGGAACTTCTTTTCTTAATCCTTCAGCCATTTGAATATGACTGTTCCTGGAGGCTGCCCAGATCAGAGAGATGAAAGGGCAAAACTTCATGTAGTCACCAGCCCTCCACTTTAAAAGGTCCCTCTGCACTCTTTCAACTTATGCCCCCAATTATATTTTTTTTAACATTTGAAAATGCTTTAGGACAGCAGATACCTGTCTCACTCGTGTATTGTTCAGGCATCGTTGCGTGCCTTCCCTATAGCCGTCCTCTCTCACTTTAAAACCTCGCCTTTCTATCAAGATGACCATAATAGCCACATATCCCAAAGGGAAAAGATGGGAAGATGAAGGAGGTGCAGTCCTCTGGTACATACATTACATACATAACATACAGTTATATCCCAGCCTGACCTATGACAGGTCTGTGCCCTGAGGTGCTTGGTCTAATTATAACATTTCTGCTACCAGAGAAACAGTCAACTTGAGTGCACAACTGTATCAGGGCTGTGTGCTGCAAACCACTGGTTCCTCACAGTTGAGGCTCTGCTGGCTGCAGCCCAAGACAAAAACTGCTGCTGCGTTTGGTGACTTAAGCTTCAGATGGAGCTGGCAGAATTGGAGAGAGGAGGCAGCAAGGGCCACCCAGCCCCCAAGCAACTGTGGCTGTGGTGATGAAGATGGGGCGGTGAATCTCATGTGAAAGGATGAAGGGACAGTAGCAGATCATGCAGGGTAGGTTCGTTGCTTGTTATTTTCAGGGTGGGAACACATGAAGCCATATTCTACCTATATAAAATGTATGGATAGCTGACGCACGTGGCCTGACTTCCAAACCGCTCTGAAGATGCTGACGCTGTGAGGTCCATGTCACCTGTCAAGGAGACACCGTGTGCCTAACTTGAGTGAGGAATCCCACCCAAGGGGATTCCTGGACCTTCAACAAACTGGGATAGTGACTTAGCTTTCAGCTGCCTCTATTGCATTTTTCACTCATAAAAACTCAGCTGAAGGATAACCTAGCCCCACATCGATCCTTCTCGCTATTTGAGAATGAAGCTAATAAGCCAGGCCTACCATAACAGAAAGCTAGCATCTTCTGATGAGGGCAAGATAGCTCACAAAGGATCCAGGGATTGAGCTTCTGTACCTTGTCACCCAATATTGGAGGCTGTGTGGGAAACCAGAAGGTAATAAAGATACACCATTTAAAAATTCATATCTACATAATGAGTCCTGCCACTTATTTCTTTACACAGGGTCAGACGGGCCCATAAGACTGGGGAACGCACGTAAAGCAAAAAGTCGGCGCTGTTTACTCCTTTTTTCACATAGACATGAACACTGCAAAGAGAGTTTGCAAATCATCACGTCCCACTACAGAGCAGCTCGCACAGCACAGTGCCTTGCACAGGCTGCATCTTGGTCAACCTTATTGAAAAATAAATCATGTACAGAAAGGGAGGAGCAGCTTTGTGCTACTCTGTAAGGGATCCTCATTAAGCATGCTGCTGCTTTTAATGACCCTCAAATCTGGCATTTTAATGCCTGGCAAGGGTGCGGTGCTTTGATTTTACAGGATCAAGAGCACAAGAAAAACAGATTCAGGTGATTAAGTTTATCAATACAACCTTTTGTTTCTCATTTCTTTGTAGAGAATCGAAGGGTTTAAGGCAAAGAAGAGACAAAACTATGCCGGTATGTTCTCATTACCTCTAGCCTCATCACAGATGTTACACTCATGGCCTAGTCACAACCAGTGACTACCAAATACCTATCTTTCAGATGGATAGAGCCTGGGAAGGACTAATGAGAACATTTTGGAGTTGGAAGGAGAAAGTTTAGTGCCTTTACAATTTCCTTGGCTGTTGTTTCTCCATTGCTATCTAGTAGGACTTGTGATAGTCCATCCTCACTTGCTACCTGCTAGAAACCCCAAAGAAGTACGCAGATGTAATCCTTACTGCTTTCAATGGTCACCCTCCTGCCATCTGAACAAAATGCCAGCAATAAGCTTCAACTGGACATGAGGCAAGGCAGGGGAAGGCAATAGCTGGTCTAGTGCTTCTTATCCCCCTTCACCTACAAGAGCACTCAGCTAAGCCTTCAGGAGGTGCAGCCACAGGATGCCCTTAGAGGACCTTCTCACTCAGCAGGGCCCGTCGAGGGACTTGGGAAGAAATGCGTAGGGCATTTCTGTTAGCAGGATAGCAGCAGTAAAGCTAGAGGAAATGCTCTCTGAATGCAAATTCACAGCAGCAAAAATGTCTTAATTCCCACTGCCCCACAGCCTTTCCTCTCTTTCAGTGCAGCCTTACCATGTGGTGGATATATATATCTCTTAAGACTACAAGGTCAGGAGGAAATAATGCTATTATCTAGTCTGACTTTCTGTGTAATGTAGAACTGGGAACTTCCTGGGATATCTCCCCATTTTAAGGACAGGTCCATTTGGAAAAATATCTAATCTCATTTTAAGAGATGCCAGCAACAGACAGCTGACAAGAACACTTCACATTTGCTCCAGTGATTACTTGCCATCACCATGAAAAACACAGTCTGTTTCTAGTTTTGGCTTGGCTTGAATTTCCAGCACCTGCATGCAAGACCATGAAAAGGAATGGCAAGTTTAGCAAAGATGCACAAAGCTGATAACCTTTATGAACATCTACAGCACAAGGAAAAGCTCTTTCACTGGGCTTGTAACCCATTTTTCTCAAAGACTATGCATACCAGCCCTTCATAAGTAGTTACACCCAGGTGGCATTTTCTACTCTCTATTTTGGTCTGTCACTGGAGTAAAGGTTCCCTTTAAAGACCTGGTTCACAGAGGTTATTGCAGACATCTGGACTTCAAATACCATGACCTACCCATTGAAATTATAACCTCAGTATATGTTCTATAAGAGCTAACAGTGCCTTGATTTCTGTGAAGTCTCTGAATTTTATTGCATTTTTCAGAAAAATATTTCTGAAATTTTATTCATATTCTATTTTGTTTAATTTGAAAACAACCCAGTTTAGATAAGAATATTAAAAATACAGCTTTAGGATACTTTTGTTTCACCTTCCAACCTGTGCTAGTAACTCAGGTTGCAGTGAACCCAAAGTGTCAGTTTTAGACTATCTTGGAAGATGGAGTAGATGCAATTACTTGCATTCTTTAAAACATGATTGATCTAATGCTGTCACAGGAGAACTCATGCCGGATTCTGATGGCACAGACTCTGCTGAAGTGAATCTAAAGTGTCACTCTGTGACTAAGATACATAACGAAAGGCAGAATAATTTTTTTTTGAGCTTAGGTCAAAGATCCCTGATGCCTCGTGGAAAATTCTGAAACATGTGTGGAGATGATTTTGCTGACATACCATTGTCTATATTTTTCTGTCTATTTTAAGCACAATCCTGTGCTCTCTTTGCCATCAATAGCCTACATACTTATGCAATATCCTGGGCTATGCATCCTGATACTTGGATGAAGAGGATCTTTCAAAGATTTGGACCTCATCTGCTACCATTGGGTATTTAACCAAATTTATGATCTTTTGGTAGACATGTAATTAGAAGACTTGTCTGGAATGTTTTTGGGGAGGGAGATAGTAACTTTTATTGTTCATCAAAAACAGCTGACTGATTGAAACCAAACCCTTTCAGGGAAATATTATTCAAGGACTTTTTTCAGCTTCCCATAGAAGCTGGGAGGGACCATAGACAGGACAAAAGAATCATGACCAGCAGGGCGAGGAAGAGGATTCTCAGCTCTCGTGAGACCCCACCTGCAGTACTGCATCCAAATCTGGAGCCCCCAGAATAAGAAGGACATGGACCTGTTGGAGTCAGTCCAGAGGAGGGCCATGAAGAAGATCAGAGGGCTGGAGCACCTCTCCTATGAAGACATGGGGTTGTTCAGCCTAGAGGAGAAGGCTCTGGGGAGACCTTATAGTGGCCTTCCAGTACCTAAAGGGGGCCTACAGGAAAGATGGGGAGAGACTCTTCATCAGGGAGAGTAATGATAGGATGAGGTGTAACAGCTTTAAACTGGAAAAAGGTAGATTTAGATGAGATATTAGGAAGAAATTCTTTACTCTGAGGGTGGTGAGACACTGGAATAGGTTGCCCAGAGAACTTGCAGATGCCACATCCCTTGAAGTATTCAAGGCCAGATTGGATGGGGCTTGTGTGTCAGTTACAGGTGTATAATGTAACAGTAAAGATTGTGAACCCAAATCTCCTGCAATCTAGGCAAATGACCTGACAACCAAGCACTTGGCTAATTGTGACAGTCTGTCTCTGTTCTACATTACATTGGCCCTATTAGAGCTGTTCCCTTCTGTATTGTAAATAAAAAGTAGTGGGGAAAGCAGCAATTCTGCAGACCTAGATTTAGGACACTTACTCCCCAAGAGCAGCGAAGAGTTTGCATGTCGAGTTTATGTGTCAGCAAAACAGCAGACATATAAAAGAAACCAACAATCATGCTGAAGTAGCCATTTAACACTTCGCATAAATTCATCTGAGGCATAAAACTAGAGAGAGAAATACATTCTGAAGCCAGAATCACACTTGTACTGAATCTCATGGACATGGCTTTACCTTGGGTTTCCTGAGTCCTTTCTGCTTTGATTAGACACTTCACAGTTACCATCTGCAATTGCATATTGAAAGGTTCTGATCTCCTAAAGAACAGAGTTTTCCCACAAGGTACACATCAGTACTATCTGGGATGGAAAAGAGATCACAACAGAATCACACAGAATCACAGAGTGGTTAGGGTTGGAAGGGACCTCTGGAGATCATCTAGTCCAACCCTCCTGCCAGAGCAGGGTCACCTACAACAGATTGCACAGGATGGCGTCCGGGCGAGTTTTGAATGTCTCCAGAGTGGGAGACCCCACAACCTCTCTGGGCAGCCTGTTCCAGTGCTCCACTACCCTCAAGGTAAAGAAGTTCCTCCTCATGTTAAGATGGAACTTCCTATGTTCAAGCTTGTGCCCATTACCCCTAGTCCTATCACTGGGCACCACTGAAAAAAGACTGCTCCCATCCCCCTCGCACCCTCCCTTTAAGTATTTGTAAGTATTAATAAGATCCCCCCTCAATCTTCTTTTCTCTAGACTAAAGAGACCCAATTCCCTCAACCTTTTCTCATATGAGAGAGGTTCCAATCCCCTAATCATCTTTGTAGCCCGTTGCTGGACCCTCTCCAGCAGATCCCTGTCCTTCTTGAACTGGGGAGCCCAGAACAAAGAACAAAGATCACAGCCCAAGCAGGGCAGCATAGTCCTAGCCCTTAGGCCCTGGTCCCAAGTTATAAATATAATAATAAAAGAAAACAAAACATTCAAAACAAATTTTAAAGTTTTACCACCCAAGATGCCACAGGAACACCTGTGTATAAGGCAAATGTGGCCGTGGAGCCATGCATTCCAGCAGAACCAGCACAAGAGCAGAGGGACACTTAACAGGGAGACCACAGCAACGTGGTATGTGTCTCAGCTTCCCAAAGTCTACATGTATGACTGATGGGTTAAGAACACTTCAATACTCCCTGCTACGCACAGTCTCCATCTTCCCTCATGTAAAGGGTAAAGCAGCCCATTCCTACTAGGCTCTTCCCTGACCACAGGAGAGGCTTATCAGTGAGTTAGCAATAAAAAAGATGCATTCCTGAACATTTTTAGAAGGGAGTCATCATTAAAGCCAGACTAATAGAAAAGAAAGTGTACAAAATTTGGAGGAGAAGTTATGTGGGACCAAGTTCTCAGCAGCTCTGTGATGAGTGAACAGACTGACCTCTGTGGATTTATACCAGGGCCAACAATCAGCTGCATAGCAAACGATAAGGGTGAGAAGTGCTTGTAAAAATATGCAAAGAAAAAGAAAACACAGATGTCTGCAATTCGTAAAAGAAATGAGAGTTCCTTATGAAGTAGTAATTTGGTTCCCACAAGTGGATCATGTTATGAAGTTGAAGGCAACAAGGAACTGTGAAGTGGTTTAATTGGCTAATAAAATCGCCAACAATAAGACCACTAAACTGCATCTATTAAAAAAATGGACTAATGTCACATTTAGCAGAATAAGTGCCAGAAAGATTCAAAGCAAGGTGGCATGGCAGGGCTAATCAAGTCTATCTATGCACTGCAATGACAAGAGTAGACAGCAAATGTCTTTCTTAACAACTTGTTTGGTATTTGACCAAGAAAATATGGAAAAATATTGAAAAGGAAGCTGGTGCAAGAAAATTAAATAAGAGGAACAAAATATAAAGACAAGAACTCCTAAAGGGTCCTTGGATGTATTCCTAAAGGGATATCACACACTGTTTATGTCTCCTCTGCATATGGAATAATAAACTCACCGAGGGAACATCCTCACTTTTAAAAGGATGCTGGGAAACTGCGTTATCTTAAAGATATATCTTAAAAGAAAAGAGAAGGAGCTCAGGCTAACCAGTAATTTTCCAACAGCACGATCTTGCATCTGAAACTATCTTTTGATAACCAAAGTTTCCAACACCAAATTGTCTCTTTAAATGAAATTTCTCTCAAAACCACTCATACTGAAGTGTTTGAGTCATATCAAACCATTCCAGTTTGATGTTGCTCCAACAGGCTACCTGCATTTTGCAATACAGTTTAATTGAAGACATGCTCTGACCCAATTAATGTAAACATCACAATCCATTATCTTTTATGGAACAGAACTTCTGATTTCCATTTATGCTATTTTCTTTATCAGAGAGAAACTTAAGGTGTGATTTAAATGAAGGCAAGAGACAGGAACAATGGAAACAGACCCCATGCAAAAAACACTTTAAACCAGCAAACATAACAATTTCCAGTCCTTGGAGGCTTAAGTCTCAGTACAGAATAAGACAGTTTGAATGGTGAAAATAATTAAACATTGGAGCATAATGCGAAGGGGGGTTTAATACAGTATACCATTATCTGACCTTTGTAAGTGAAGATAAGATGTTTTATTAAAATGTATACTCCATTTCAATCACAAAGTATCTGGTTCCAAGAAAAATAAGCTTCTCTGTGCAAGAGACCAAACCAGGTAATTACAATGGCTTGAACTCAATGAAAAGTGATAGCAAGATGTGTATGTTGTCAGGATACGTATGACACCTCCCGATAGTAAAAGCCCTTTGCTGGACCATTTTTGCCTACTGGAGAGGATGAGACTTTCATCTGGGTGAAGAAGTGAGTTCATCTGATACTGTGAGTGGAATATTGCTTCTAGGTTAACCAATGAGTTGGCATAAAAGGTTTTGGAAGGTTTGCTTTGAACCAGACTCACTACAAAGTTCAGAGTTTGCTCTAAGACTTGTACAGCATATCACTACTGCAAAACAGCTCAGAAATCCAGCAAAAGTGGTTTCTCAGCTGGAACAGCAGCTCTTCTCTCTTACATGCAGATGTGCAGGATGTGTGTTGTCCCATTTTAGCGGGGACTGTGAAGGGGAGGTTTGGTAGCACTTACTTGATCACACTGCTTCCCCCAAAGGTAATTTCAATGTGTTTTGAAGGAGCATTTTCAGGGATGGTTATTATACTGTAAAAAACCTGGAGGGACAGAGGCTCTGGGAAACTCCCGTGGCATGGCTTGTAAATACTTCAGGTACTATAATCTAGTTCTGGATTATCATAATAATAAACCTTTTGCCCTGCTATCCCTGTCGCTAGAGACTCTTAACTGTGAAATGGAGTGTGTGCTCTCATCAGGACTGACAGAAGAAATGTGTTTCCACACAGAGTTTGTCTGGGGTGTACTCTGTAACCAGATGTGATGCCTGGCTGTGCCGGAAAAGTGGCTAAATACTTCACTTTATAAAAAGAATAGACAAAAAGTAACAGGACATGGGGTGCAATCACCATCACCATCACAGTTTAAACTAGTAAGTAGATACCGCAGTTTCTGATATAATCTCAGATCCCAGCCTTATCCCCAGAAGATTTTCAGCTGTGATTGCATTAACAATCTTGTGGGGCACATCTTAATTTGGCATGAGCAATTCCCAGAAGTGGGGTCAGAAGTTTACAACAGGAAAGGTAACTCAAGTGGAAAGATTCTGGCAGGTACCAACATCATATTCCCCAGTGCAATCCTGCCTGTGCTGCAGCCGGTCCTCTGCTGCCAGGGACACACAGCTCTACCCTCATTCACAGCTTTGAATTGCCACACAGCAGGGTTTACAATGAAGCTCCAGCCACGGGAATGAAATACAGCAATGTCTCCACTACAGGACTTCATAATTTCTCCAAAAGAACAATCACACGTGTTTCTCTGGCCCCAAGTGACACATTTGTGCAGAAATTTTCTTCTACCCCTTGTCTTCTTTTCACTTACGTAGTTCTAGCACAACCGAGTTTTTGCACCTGCTTTGTGCCGCAGTCCCATGGAGCTTAGACCTGCAGCCCTCAGACAGAAAGAGATCTGAGATTGATTTGATTGCTGGATACCCTGAGAAATACAGGACATCCCTATTATGTACACCAATACAGTATATTTTGAGAAAAGAATCTAGAAAAAAAGTTTTCCCAAATTTTGGTGGCAACCACTGTTTGCTGGACACCTGTCCTCCAAATGGCTGCTGTGGATGCACAGATAAATCTCAGGGGTGCCACAAGTCCAGCCCTGGTGCACCACATGGCTGAACTGCAGACACAAAACAGCATCACCACACTTGCAGTGAGTATGCCTGGGATGTTAAAGGATCTCTGATTTGCAGAGGGCTCACAAAATCGTTCTAACAGGCTGCCTCAGCTCAACAGCTTCTCAGGGAACCCCTTCACCCAGCTATTTTTTCTTACTGGTTCTTGGGACGCTGATGAATTACTGTCTCTCAAACCCACACTACTTCCCTTGAAGGTAGGGGGAATTTCAGCACATTATCCCCAAGGTTCAGAGTTTACCAAGGTTATCTTGGTAATCAAGGCCACCTGCTAACCACAGTTACTCATTTGGAGATCCCGAAAAGCTGTCCCAACCTCACTGTCAGGGAAGCCAAGAAGTGAAATCCTTGGATTTGAAATGGGAGCTGGTCGGCATGGCCTGGGCTGAGCACATTCTTACCTGGCATGGCCCTGAAGGATACTCCATTGCTGGCAAGACAGACCTGGGAAGTCAGTATCACAGACTCACAGAATGGTCAGGGTTGGAAGGGACCTCTGGAGATCATCTAGTCCAACCCCCCTGCCAGAGCAGGGTCACCTACAGCAGGTTGCACAGGACGGTGTCCAGGCGGGTTTTGAATGTCTCCAGAGTGGGAGACTCCACAACCTCTCTGGGCAGCCTCTGCCAGTGCTCCACTACCCTCAAAGTAAAGAAGTTCCCCCTCATGTTAAGATGGAACTTCCTATGTTAGTATTAGCACTTCAACTCACTTCTGTTAACTATCGCCAAATTTCAGGGCAATCAGCTCATTTGCCTGCACAGCCAAAGCCTCACCCAGATTCCTGGCTGCGTTTAGGAAGAAAGGGATGTCAAAATGGCATTTTACAAGATACTGACAAAAAAAGAACAGGAGCCTACTGCTGTTGGTCAATGATGCAGAAAAAGCATTGGATTTATCAACAAATGCATAGGCAACGAGTGTTGCAAGACAGACCCATCCATCATGATTTTGTCTTTTGGGGCTGGGGGGTTTTATTGCCTGACTGACATCTGCATAAGCAGCTGGACTGCATGTTACCAAAGGAGATTAAAATAATAAGTATGATTAATTAACAGCAACAGCACCAGCCACGTATTTGCGTTACTGGAAAAGCTAATGGCTATAAGAATAACCTTTAGATAGTGGAGCAGTAAGTTACAGCATTTCTTAGCCATGCAGAGGAAAAGGTGAAATGGAATGGACTTACAGTGCCTGCCAGATCTACTTCTGATGTCAAGTCACTTTTTTCCAGATGAAGGATTGTAAGATTAAGCTCCTAATAGTTATAAAATCTATTTAAAAAAAATATTTCATAGAAGAATTCAAAGTCCCAGTCTATTTAGGAATAGTCTGAGGCCTATTCTCCCATTCAGGAGCTTTATTAGATTAAAAAGATTACCAAGGGAAGCAGCAAATTCTGCACCTCATAGTGTTGCTAAAACATGACTAAATCCCTGTTTCTGAGAGATCTGTTCTAGCTCAAATAGAGGCTGGGATGCAATGCGCAAGGCAGGAATTACTGGAAGGAATTCTCTGGCCCGTGTTTGTTAGGCAGAAGCTGAGAGTGGAGTATTATAAACAGCCTCTTCTGGATTTAAATTATGGCTTTCTGGTCCACTGTCTTCTGGTGCAGGGAAGTACAAACCTCATCTCCCTGAGCACGTGAGGACCCTCAAGGGATGCAGCCTCTGGAGAGGACACACAGGATTTGACCCTTTACCCTGCTCCCTGGTGTTCTGCTGGGTCCACAGCTCCAGCCCACAGACAGAGCAGCATTAAATAAACTTCCTCAACAGTACTGCTTTCACACTCTATCCTGGCTCTCTCTCCCATTTGTGGCTCTGTGCAACAGCAAAAGCCCTGGAGAAGGAAGAAGTGTTGGTGTTTCTTTCCATTGCAACCTCTCTCGAGGGCATCTGCTTCAAACCTTAACGTCTCAGAAGCTAATGCGACAAACACAAGAGGGTGGGCCCTGAACTCCAGGTCTAAGATAAAGTAAAGGGTGATACTGGCAGTCTCTGTCCTTGATGAGACGATGAACTGCAGGTACAGCATAGCGCAAGATGAAACCAAAACAGAAAGGTACACTTGCATCACACGCTAAGAAAAGTGAGAAGGGAGGTATGTTTGATATTAGGACAAGTGAAGAAGGCACCTCCTGCCTCTCCTGGGAGGAACATTTGTCCTGTGCACTGGTTTACAGTCTGGCACATCATCAGTACAGAAGTTCAAGCTTTGGGGGAGGCTGGATCTCACCAGTGCTCCCCATCTCATCTGTGCCTTTAACATCTGCTTTGGAGCTTGTCTGTAACCTTTTGCTAAATTGCTCAAGTTGCTAAGAGGATGCAATTGTCTTTCTGGAGACCACAGGGTGCAGAGGTGGTCATACCAACAGGGGCAGTAGGGGAGTGAGCAATGCACACACTTACTGCTCAGTTCATTGCCACTTGCATTAGTGTGCCTTACCTTCTTGGGCCATTTGTAAACCTCTTATCAAATTTGGTTATAGTTTATCAACAGTGTGCCCTTGCAGCAAAAAAGACCAAGTAGAGTCAACAAGTTAAGGGAAGTCATCCTTCCCCTCTGTTCAGCACCTGTGACACTGCATCTGGGATTCTGTGCCTGTTTTGGACTAGAAGACCCCCAGAGGTCCCTTCAATTAATTCCCCAAATTATTCAATGATTACCAAGGGACTGCTGTACCTAACCCCAAGTATTGCCTGTCTCATCACACACAGGTAACAGTTGTCTCCCCTGGACCTTCACAGCGTATTTCATTATGGAAAGTGGCAGCAGGCAGGAGAGAGCAGAACACGCCCTTGAAATGACATTAGGATCATGCTCAGCCACTAGCGCCTAGGGGGGAAGGCGGGAAGCAATTAAGCCTAATGCTGACTGATGTGAGGAGGGAAAATACTAGATATAGGAAAAAGTTGTAAGGGCCTCTGATGTAAGGATGATATAGAGAAGGGCACTTTAATGAAATTCCAATTACTATGGGCTGCAAAATCACTACCAAACTATTTTCAAGCACTTTCTAATGTGCTATTAGTTAGGGCAAAATCTACTGCCACATGACATTCTGATTTCAAGATGGGCAAGCAAAAGAAGCAATTAATAAGGGCAAACACAGATAGATGAAGTAAAGAGGTCTCATGCCTTTTGAAAGTCCAGAAAACATCCTAAGCTGAAAGTTTAGAGCAGCGGATAGAGAAGCTGCAGAAATCCTTCCATTTCTGGATCAAACTCATTCCTCCTCAGCAGCAAGCAGGGGCACCGAGTGTTCAGTTACAGTTTAGTTTAGGTGTTGCTTTAAGCAGATGATATTGCATGAAACTTGGCTTTGTCTAAGCTTAAAACAAAGCTTAGACTTTATCTAAGACACTTAAAAATAAGATGCTAGACAGAATTACTCAGGAATAGTCACAGAACAAATGTCCGTGAGATCTGATTCAAGATAGAAAATAAGACAGTGATGTTCTCTCTTCTACTTCTCAACCCATGGGCTTGGTCTGTGATGGAGAAAGGGTGATAAAACCAGGATGTCAAGTGGAATAAAACATATCAGGAGCCACACTCCATGCAGATGCTGAGGACATAGTGAGATTTAAGTGAGTTTGACTTAAAACAGGCATTTATGAAGATACCTGCTGGGGACAGCGCTGTCAGACACTTGAGTTCACTGCCTGGACTGTGTCTGATCTCTCCGTGTGGTACGAAGGAGTCTGAGTGCACACTGAGGCTTTTCCCTCAGATAAATCTCACAGTGCCTGACTGATGCCTGCAAGGAGGTCCTGGGCCACCAGCTCAACCCCAGGAAGGTGCCTGAACCTGCACTTTGCAACATGGGCAAGGTCTGCTCAGTGACACACTCCTCAAAATATTCACAGAGGCAGGGCAAGACCTGGGAATATGACTGCGAAGAGGAGTGAAATTAAAATGTGAGAAGAAATATAGCCTGTAGAGGAGTCTTCCCCCACCCAGCGCAGTTTTATATAGCTAAGAGAGCTGTGCCTTAACGTTAAATGCCTGGCATGGATAATGTTTTCACACTGGCTGGGAAAAGGCATCTTTTCAAAAAGCACACCCCAGTTCAGTCCGCATTTCCATTCACTTAGCCCTGTTCACCATTATTAGCTCCCTTTTTTTTGGATCCAAAGTTTAGGAATATTTTTAAATGGTAGAAATGCCAATCACAGAATCTTTCTTTCTTAATACTGGTGTTCCTTCTTCAAAAGCAGCTCAGCTAAAACTTTCCTACTTCAGTTAAACCAGGCAAAAATATAGACACAAAACCTCAGAGGAAATTCAAGTTAAAAAAAGGAAATCACATATCAGAAAAATCAATTTTTTGTTGAAGTATTTCACAGGCAAAGCTTCTTATACAGCAAAATTACTTCATTTTATTTCTCCCAAGTGGAGTTTTCTCCTATGGGGGGGGGTTGAGCTAGGCAGAAGGTGGCTGCATGAAAGCGTAGAACTGGGGATTCCTGATTCCTCTAAAGTACAAACACTAATAAAATCCTATACCAGGTACTGAGCAGGGATTTTTAAGATTTTATTTATTCTGACCCGTGGAAGTTTTGGGAACTCCCAGGTGTTCTTGTCACAACTTAGAGGATAATTAGGGCTCAATGTTTTTTGCTTCAGTAAAGAAAAGAAACTATGATTAATTGTATGAAGGATGCTCAGCTGGACTCTGGCAAGCTGAGGGACATGCACTGCTCTGCCAGCTCAGACTGAAGAGTTAATCCTGGCTTTCCTGTCTTCTCTAATTGTTTTGAGGATCAAGGTGCCAGGCTCTTCCCCTCTTGGAGGAGATGTTCCACTTTTTAATCAAACTTTGGGCAGAAGAGAGAGGTAGGTTTGTCCTCTGGGCTGGTCAGGGCATTCACCTGCAAAGCAGTGCATATGCGCTCCAGTGCCTGCAAAGTATTTCATGGCCAGTTAGACAGCAGAAGAGCTATAGTTCACCACTTTCTGTAGGGTGAGCTAATGCAGCTGGTCGCAGTGCTGTGTCTCAGTGAGGATGCTGAGCCAAGATTATTAATTCTGGATTCATTTGTCCAGGGGGGATCTGGGCAGCCACAGCAAGACCTATTACTTACATAGGTAGAGCATGTTCCTTAAAAAGATAGTTCTGCATAGTCCATAAATATAGGGCAAGCTATGTTGTTCACATTGTACCTTGTGACAAAAACCGTGCTGTATTTTGGGGCCAATACAGTTGCTGCTGCTTGTTTTCAGTGCAACTAAGAACACTCTAAAAATAGAAACCAGTCAAAGAACCAAAACTCAACAGCAGCCTGCGTCATTGCTGTATATCTTCAAACCATAGCAATATGAGATGATAAATAAAAAAGAGAGAGAAAACCTCCAGGCCATAAAAACAGAGAAAAGGAATAAGTTTCTAAGGGGGAAAAAAAATCCCTCTGAAATGTTGCAATTTTCAATGAAAAACAACGTAATGTTAAGATTAGCATTTTATTCATCCAAGACACAGAGAAATACCCTAAGTAAGTAAAAAAAAAAAATATTGTGGCCAACAAAGTCTTCCCTCTAAAGTATACAGAATTGTTTAGAGCCTTGTACCGTCTTACGACTTGTGGACCAAAGATCCACCGCCCCAAAAACAGTATCAAACATACAGTTTCTTTGAAGCTCTTGACCATGTTTTAGAACGCTGTTCAGTCAAGTCTAGGGCAGTGATGATCCCATATATCCTCTCATAAACAGTTTCAGTAGAGAATTATCCTTATTGTCAAAATCACACTCTGTTTCCAGCACGACTTTGTCTGAATTTCCTGTTACACTTCTTTGACCACATTCTGTCTTTCCAAATTTCAACACCCTTCCCCCCTGTCTCAGAGGCCACCCATCTACAGAGCTGGTAAACTAAACCTTCACACTCAGTGTCTCCAGGGCACAATGTCAGGTCTGGAGCTATTTCTGTAGTTCTTTTCCAACTTTACTAATCTCAGTTTTCAGGATGGCCACCAGAACTGAACATGTTATTCCAGCAATGACTTCACTAATGCCACCTCTCGTCACTTCCTAACCAACAGCATCTGGTCTCTGATACCCAAGGGTCACACCTGCCCTCAGGCCTCACCTGTGTCTCCACAGTCACCTCGCTGGAGTATCTGTCCCCAGAGCAGAGCAGGCAGAGCTGCCTCTTGAAATAAGGTCCTCAGTGACCTGGGGTGGGTAACACTGGTATAGACCAATTCCCTGGTGAGCTGCTGAGCAGGTCTTTGGATGTGGCTGAAAGGGAACATGGACTATCAGAATCACAGAATGGTCAGGGTTCGAAGGGACCTCTGGAGATCATCTAGTCCAACCCCCCTGCCAGAGCAGGTTGGGGGTTGGTTCTTGATTTCCAGACTGGCCTTTTTGTTCCTCACTGGAAAAATAATGAATATTTTGTCTGCATGTGTTCAGTGATACTTGCACTCTCTGAGGATGAGCTCCCTCTTCTACCCTTGCTGTTTATCACACTCAGGCAGTCAGCAGGGTTGCTGCCCCCACCAGCACAAAATGATTATTTTTTTCTCCCTTTTTATGCTAACCTTATTGCTTGAAATAATGAGCACTTATTAATTCGCCAAATATTTATTAATGGTGAGGGGGCAAGCGGGCAGTTGTTTTCACTTGCAGTCATGACTGCCTCTCTGGATACTATCCACAGTGCCACGACCAGAATCCTTATTGCCATTATCCCAGCAAGGAAATGGGAAGCTTTGCTGCATGGGGGTAACTCTTTGTTCTGCAATATGAATGCTAAATTTAAATGTCATTAAAATTACATCATGGAGCCTGAAGCTTTCTAAACAAAGCTGGTTAGATTGCATCCCAGAAGAAGCTGCTGCTGAAAGACAGCGTTTACTTATTCACCTTCTTTTTAATAGTATTGTGCACTTAACTCTTCAGAAAAGAGTTCTACGAAAGATAAAGCCTGATCACAGGTCCCAATTTATTATTTCTCATTTTCTTCTGCATTTTACATATACATTAAGGAGGTGACATTTTTTGTGTTAAAGCTAAGGAGAGCAGATTTTTGCCCCTTAAGGCAATTTAAATACAAACACAAACAGTTGTGTTTGGAAAGGTTTATCAAGTCCTGTAAATCAAAATTTCTTCTCAATTCCTACTGCTATTGCCGGGCTGCTACATGATAACAAAAAATCTTTTGTGGCCAGAAGTAGATCAATGAAATTTCTAGTGTCCAGGGTGAAACAAATGCAAAAGCAGAATTAGTGGTAAAAAAAATCACTGGAAGTCAGTAACATGTTAAAAATCCTTCCTGGGTGAACTAGACAAATGCAAAAATATCCAGACCTTTTATGCAACACTCTTCTCAAGAGCTTCAGTGATTCTAGAGAAAGTGGGACTCAGCCTGGTCCATCATTGTGCCAGCTATATGGAAACAACAGTACTGTGTTCCTGACTCACCATTTTGCCTGTGGCATGGTTTAGGCCAAATTGGCTACTGGGGACCTGGGGGACCCCAGATGGGACCGACAGATGCTCCCCTCTACCCATCTTCAAAGAGAGGGACAGAGGAGGAAAAGAGACTTATGAATTTAGAAGGAACTAAACTACTTTAATGAAATATTAATAATAAAATAATAAGAAAAAGAAATAATGAAATATATACAAAACCATGTCAAGCTCCCGAGATGACAATCATGACGCTGGCTGGCACTGGGGCAGTCCCAGGCTGGACTCAGTGACGGACGGGAACTAGATTCCAGATCTGCATTCAGGATCATTGGTCAGTTTTGGGTCACCTGTCCTGTCCGCTTCTCCCTGCAGGTGGAACCCCACTATGCTTTTCCGCTTCCGACCCTCCAATGGGGCAAATAACAAAGTTGGTTGGCCTTGGGTGTTAGAGCAATGAGTATAAGCAAGAGCCTCTCTGCATACCATGGCTGGGCATCAGCTATAAACAATTGGTCTTATCACTCTGAGAGAGTGAACACTGTCTGCACAATATGCTGTTAATTTCAGTAGTTAGAGAGGCTCAGCTAAGAAATTAATTTAGTGAACAAAGTTGGTTCTGTTTTACCTCAAACCAGGACAGCCTGTCTCAGCTTTAACATGAAATGAAATACAGGAGGGGATTTTTTACCTAAATTGCTTAAGAGCAAAAGTCTCACTAATTTTCATTGCATCAGCTGTCAGCCAAGACACCAAACTGCTTTTGAAAGTCATAGAGTGCATGTCTGTGTTTTTTTGTGAAGGGATTTTCAGCCCTATATACTCTTTGATAACAGCTCAATGTCTCCCAAGAAAACAGCTCGCTCGGTTTGCCAGTGACCACTTCTAAGGCCTCTGTTAGGCTTATAAATGGAATTAGCGAGGTTTTCAAATGTTAGGACAGGTTCACCACCAAAAGTTAAGCTCGCATTTCTCATTGATAACTCTACGTGTGTGAGATAAAAGTAAGGCAAAATGAAAACTCAAAGAACAGCTGTCCCCACAGACACCATGAAACTGAGGAATGCAGCATGAATGCACCTCTCTACATCCACTGGCATGCTTTCAAGTTACAGATAAGTATCTATTCATGTGATAGCATATATATATCTATATGACATGGTGACAAATTATAGCAACCTTTTCCTTGATTCCTTATGCTCCCTTACCTGGGGTTGTGTCTTCTTACATATACAATACAAAGCACATAGAAACTTCGAAGAGTTTCTAAAAGTACTTCTTTAGCAACCCTATGCAGTATTAGCACTATCCTATTGACTGAGCTGCCATATCAATGTATTAAAAAGGTAAGGAAAATCAGAAGCGTTTCTTAAACATGCCCTCTCCAGTATCACTAAGCCAAACACAACTGAGGAACCCCATCACTGTAGGACTGAGAAATGCAAAATATATGAAACAGACAAGGGAACAATAGAAAGAAAGGTGTAGCCGAACAGATCACTTTTCAGTGGGAGGCACTGGATTAAGTGTAGTTTATGAATATGAATTTAGGGGCAGAGGCTGTCCCATTTTGTTCCTTGAACTAGAAAGGTTTGTGTCTAACTTCAAATGTGCAATCTTACATGAAGATAGTTTACTGAAGATATTTTATGATCCTGATTATAAATTCCCCAGGCTCTCCTGGGGCCAATTTACAAAGGTTTATGTGCAAGCCTGATGCTGGGAGATGAGAACACAACGTTCTTTAATAAGCAAGGAAAACCTGACCAGAGTACTATGATCAGATGACTTCAGTAGTACCAAAGACAAAAAAAAACTGTCGAGCTTGGAGCCAGCAAATCTTAGAGAGAGATCTCAATAAAAGTCACATTCTGTGGCTACCTCACACACTGCAGCAGACAACTTGTAACTGAAGTTGATCAAAATATTTTCAACAGAAATGGAGGGAATGAGGATTTCTTGGTGGCTTTGGTTTGCTTTTTTGGGTGAGATTTTTTTTTTTTTCCATAAAAAGTAGGATTCTGCTTTTCTTGAAAAATTTCAGCTTGCTAGAGAAAATGGAAAATGAAAGCACTTCGTTTCTGAAAAGTTCTCAGATTTCAGCCAAAAAACTGACATGTGAATGGCATGATGTTGAAATGCCACATGCTCTCTCCATCTCTCTGGGATGGGGTTTCTGATGGGAAGCATGGAGATAGGATTCAGGAGGCTCCGTGGGGTGCTTTGGGAGGAGTTTGGGGTCAGGAAGCCTTGGGAGAGAATGGATGCACAAGGTGTTGAACTAGAGCTCGCACGTTGTGCTTCAACAGCATTTCTAAACAGACTGGGAGGAGGAAGTGAGGGGGCGTGTGCTTTTTTTTTTTTTTGGACAGGAAGAAATAAATAGCCTTAAAATTGACAGTCTCTAGTTTTATTGGCTGAAAAGTCAAAAATCTTCCATAGGGAAGCCTTCCACCCCCTCTCTGATCCCCGACTACATTTGTTTGACCAGATTTTCTGTGTACTGGCATGCTGGTGCAGTGTTTCTTTTTAGGGAAAAAGAGGAGACTGTAGTCTGTCATATCTGAGGGAACTGGGTTAGAGACAAGAGACAGATGACAAGGGTGGTTGGGCATGGTGTTGGCAGGGTGTCAAGGGGAACTGAGAAGGGGTGGAAACCATCTGCCTGGAGAAGGAGGTTGCTGAGTTGGAGTTAAGGGGGGGTGGCAAAGGAGACTAAGTTTGCAGAGCATTTCAGAAATACTTTTGGTTTAAGTTTGAGAGTAGGGTAAATGTGGACCCATTTGTAATCCATACATAGGGAACTTATTAATGATGCTCAATATGAGCTTATTTTCATTGAACAAAAGGTGGGTGTACTCACACTCAGGAAGCTAACATTTGCCTTGCCTCATAAGGGTATGGCAATATTGAATCAACCTGCAGGGAAGTGAATTTCAGCTACAAAAAAGCTTCAAGTGGATGACTCATGCTCCTTCTAGGTATACATGCTATTTGGTCTAATCGTAGGAATCTGAATGGCAACCAAAAATTCCTTCCCAGGTTTAAGTTATCCTTTCCCTGCATGCATCATTCATCCCAGTATAAGCAGCTTCAGAGAGAAAAGCATCAAGTGTGTCTGTGCCTATAACCCTAAACGGGAAGTTTAGTAGAAATCAGATCTTTGCAAGTTTCATGTCCTTACAAAGTAGTGAGTATGCTCATTAAAAAAAAAAAAAAAAAAAAAGGCGTACATTCCTAGGTGACACCATCCCAGGTAAATGCTAACGAAGGACTTTCAGCCAGGCAGCACTCAGAGAATACTGCGTATAACATAAGCTTGAGGAAAGCAGAGCTATAGACAATGCAGGAACAAGAGCAGGATGAAGAGCAAATCAAATTCACAGAAATAATTGATAAGCAAAGTGGCATTTCCTATGACTGTTCAAAATATTCAACTGAATACTAGTGTTCTAACATGAAACTGAGATATTCGTGTCAGGCAAAACAATAAAACATCACGAAGCTGCAGGACCCTCAGCACTATCAATAAATGACAACTGTTGTTATGGGATAAGCCCAGGTGAACCAAGACGTCTCAGGTGGGTTTCTGACAGCCTTTCCTACCTGCTGAAAAAAAAGGAAAAAACTCAAAAATGTCAAGTTTTAATAAACTTGAAGCAGAATACTTCACTTCTTACAGAAAGAATAATTGACAGTCATCAGGAAAGCTAGAAAGGTAGAAAACAAATAAAAAGGGGCTTATCAGCTACCTTCCCTCTACATTTTGGCAGAGCTGGTTCCAGCCTTCAGGATTTCCTTTGGCCAGCTCAAGGATTTTCCTCAGTCACAAAAAGTCTGTGGTTTTTTGTCTCCATCCTCTGTGAGTTCTAGCTCTTCTCAGACTCTTTGCTGTAACGCTCATGCTATCTATCTCCGTTTATCACCTGCACCCTGCAAACGTCCCTCCTTGACCAGACTACACTGTTCCCCAGGAGCAATGCAATCTCCATTCCTCCAGAGCTGCTGCTCAACAAAATTATTCAGGGACATAACATACAGATCAAAACCAGTCCCATCAGACAATGTCCCTTGCATGCTTGGGAATACAGCTGCCCGTAAACTAGCAATTTTTGTGCTCCTGTCTTTCTATAGCCAAACCTTCAGGCAGAAATATGTGCTCATGAGCCATGAAATACTTACTGAGACATCTACTGTTCAGGCACTTCACAAAGCCTCTAAGACTGGACCTGTTCTAGAAGCTGTGTCAGTCATCTTCACAGATGATAACTTTTTGACACTGGTGGTGAAGGAGCCAACAAGGAAAGGTGTGCCTGTGGATGTTGTACCAACAAAGGAGGACTGGTTGGGGATGTGAAGGTTGGGGGCAGCCTCAGCTGCAGTGACCATGAGATGGTAAAGTTCAGGATCTTGTGTGGAAGAATCATAGAATCATAGAATGGTTTAGGTTGGAAGCAGGGCAATAAGTAGGATTACAACTCTGAACTTCAGGAGAGCTAACTTTGGCCTCTTCAAAGACCTACTTGGAGGAATCCCATGGGTTAGGGCTCTAGAAGTTATAGGGGTCCAAGAGCATTGATTAGTATTCAAGCACCACTTCCTCCAGGCTCAAAATCGCTGCATCCCTATGAGTAAGAAATCAAGCAAAGGAGACAGGAGACCTACATGGATGAGCAAGGAGCTTCTGGAAAAACTCAAATGGAAGAAGGATGTTTACAGGATGTGAAAAAAACAACTGGCCACTTGGGAGAAAAATAGGAATGTTGTCAGAGCATGCAGAGATGCAATGAGGAAGGCTAAGGCTGACTTGGAATTAAATCTGGCAAGGGATATCAAGGACAACAAGAAAGGCTTCTTCAAGTACATCAGTAGCAAAAGGAAGACAAGGGAAAATGTGGACCCACTGCTGAATGAGGTGGGTGCCCTGGTGATGGAGGATACAGAGAAGCTTTCTTTGCTTCAGTCTTTACTGCTAAGACCAGCCCTCGGGAGTCACTGACTCAGGAGGTAAGGGAAAAAGTATGCAGAAAGGAAGAATTTCCCTTGGTCGACAAGAATTGGGTTAGAGATTATTTAGGCAAACTTGACACCCACAAATCCACAGGCTCCAATGGGATGCTGAGGGAGCTGGCAGAAGTTATTGCGAAGCCACTCTCCATCATCTTTGAAAGGTCATGGAGAACAGGAGAGGTGCCTGAGAACTGGAGGAAAGCCAGCATCTCTCCAGTCTTCAAAAACGGCAAGGAGGAGGACCCAGGAAACTACAGACCAGTCAGCCTCACCTCCATCCCTGGAAAGATGATGGAACAGCTTGTTCGGGGTACCTTGACTTCGGCAAGGCTTTCAACACTGTCTCCCACATCATCCTCACAGACAAGCTTAGGAAGTGTGGGTTAGATGAATGGACAGTGAGGTGGATTGAGAACTGGCTTAATGGCAGAGCTCAGAGGGTTGTGATCAGTGGCGCAGAGTCCAGTTGGAAGTCTGTAACAAGTGGTGTTCCCTAGGGGTCAATACTGGGTCCAGTCTCATTCAACATATCCATCAACAACCTGGATGAGGGGACAGAGCATACCCTCAGCAAGTTTGTTGATGACACAAAACCGGAAGGAGTGGCTGACACACCAGAAAGCTCTCAGCGAGACCTGGACAGGCTAGAGAGTTGGGCAGAGAGGAACCTAATGAAGTTCAACAAAGGCAAGTGTAGGGTCCTGCATCTAGGGAGAAATAACCTCATGCACCAGTACAGCTTAGGGGTTGACCTGATGGAAAGCATCTCTGGAGAAGGACCTGGAAGTCCTGGTGGACAAGTTGACCATGAGCTAGCAATGTGCCCTTGTGGCCAAGAAGGTGAATGGCATCCTGGGGTGCAGGGGATGGGAGCAGTCTTTTTTCAGTGGTGCCCAATGATAGGAGGAGGGGTAATGGGCACAAGCTTGAACATAGGAAGTTCCATCTTAACATGAGGAGGAACTTCTTTACTTTGAGGGTAGTGGAGCACTGGAACAGGCTGCCCAGAGAGGTTGTGGAGTCTCCCACTCTGGAGACATTCAAAACCCACCTGGATGCCGTCCTGTGCAACCTGTTGTAGGTGACCCTGCTCTGGCAGGGGGGTTGGACTAGATGATCTCCAGACGTCCCTTCCAACCCTGATGATTCTGTGATTCTGTGATATTCAAAACCTGCCTGGATGTGTTCCTGTCCAATCTGCTCTAGGTGAACCTGCTTTAGCGGGGGGTTGGACTAGATAGTCTCTGGAGGTCCCTGCCAACCCCTACCATTCTGTGATGGATAAAGAACTCTGATAAGGACAGGTCTTGGGCGAAATATTCTGAATGGTAGTGTATCCACAGAAATACAGACTTACTTATTTGTCCTCCTCAGGATAGATGGATGGGAAGGATGGGAAAGGTTGAGGTTCAACACTCTGTCTGGTTCACAGGCAAGCACCTCACATGTCAGAGGTCTTTGACAAAGGCAGTGTACAGACCTGGAGACCTGTCTCCTGCAAGTCCAGCCAGAGTCCTAATGACTGGTAGTGGAGTCTCACTCCCTCTTCCCCTTTCTGCCTATCTAAAGAAAATATCACTGCCAACAACCTACCTCTATGGTAAACTGAAGTTGTGAATACGTTGTTTCACCAAAATGTTCAAAATTAACTATGTGAACTTGAAATCAGCATAACATTCAAGGATATGCTGAAATCCTATTGAGGTCAAAGTGCTCAGTACAGCCTACTCTGTTGCATTAAGTATCTTAAGTATTCTCATTAAATAAAGTTATAATAAGGGTGACAAGTTTGCATATGGGTAACTCACTTCTCCTTTTTCTAAAATCAATAAAACTCCTCCCCATTTGAAATTCAGGGTTCATTCTTTTAAACAGATCTGACTGTATCACTTTCGGCTCAAGAAGAAGACCAAGCAAGAATGACACAGGTGGCAGATGTGCAACATCTCTTCTTCACAGTAGCAATTTTCATATGACATGAGTTCACAGAATCACAGAATCTTCAGAGTTGGAAGGGACCTCTAGAGATCATCTAGTCCAACTCCCCTGCTAAAGCAGGATTGCCCAGAGCACATTACTCAGGACTGCATCCAGGCGGGTTTTGAAAATCTCCAGAGAAGGAGACTCCACAACCTCCCTGGGCAGCCTGTGCCAGTGCTTTGTCACCCTAACTGTAAAGAAGTTTTTTCGTGTGTTGGAACGGAACTTCCTATGTTCACACTTGCACCCATTGCCCCTTGTCCTATCAATGGGAACCACCGAGAAGAGTCTGGCTCCATCCTCCTTCAACCCACCCTTCAGATATTTGTAAGTAGTAATAAGGTCTCCCCTCAGCCTTCTTTTCTCCAGGCTAAAGAGTCCCAGCTCTCTCAGCCTTTCTTCATAAGGGAGATGTTCCAATCCCTCAATCATCTTGGTTGCCCTTCGCTGCTCTCTCTCCAGCAGTTACCTGTCCCTCTTGAACTGGGGAGCGCAAAACTGGACACAGTATTCCAGTTGTGGCCTCACCAGTGCCGAGTAGAGGGGGAGAATGACCTCCCTCGACCTACTAGACACACTCTTCCTTATGCAGCCCAGCATTCCATTGGCCTTTTTGGCAGCAAGGGCACACTGCTGGCTCATGGACAATTTACCATCTACCAGGACCCCCAAATCCTTCTCCTCAGAGCTAGTTCCCAGCAGGTCCACCCCTAACCTATACTGCTGCCTAGCATTTTTCCTCCCCAGGTGCAGGACCCTGCACTTGCTTATGTTGAACCTCATTAGGTTCCTCTCTGCCCAGCTCTCCAGCCTGTCCAGGTCCCGCTGGATGGCAGCGCGGCCCTCTGGCTAGTCAGCCACCCCTCCCAGTTTGGTATCATCAACAAACTTGCTGAGGATAAAATCTGTCCCCTCATCCAGGTCATTAATGAATATATTAAACAAAATTGGACCAAGTATCTACCCCTGGGGGACACCACTGATTACAGGCCTCCAGCTAGACTTCATGCCACTGATCATGGGTTTATTTTCTTACACACTAAACTGAATAACAAACATCTGGGTTATCTCAGTATTAGAAGAATGTATCTGGATCTACTTTTATCAGAATCTGAAAATACTGAAGGAGGGAAATAACTGGAAATCTTATTAAATCCCCAAAACCGAAATAAATCTAAGGTAAAATCCATGAAAAATTATCTTAGCTCTGCTGAGCATTCACAATGATTCCAGGACACCTGCTGGATAATCCCATGTTGGATGGGAGGTCTACGTGGAAAAGAGAAGCTAATTGCTGTTATGAAGGCAAATACAACATTTCATTATGGGGATGAATCCAAGTATCCCATACACAACCAGCCCTCCTGTAGTCAGGCTGAGTGGAAAGTGACAGTACCCATGTCCAAAGTCCTGACAATGTTTTGGCATGCTATAGCGCAATGGCCTGTTGCAACCATCACAAGCAAAGCCACTGAAGAGCAAAAGATGCCTGAGGATCCCAGCCCTGCCTGGGGCGCCTGCTCACCCACAGGGCCACCACATCCCTTCGTTTGGTCTGTTAATTGTTCAATACAGAAGGCTCCCACATGAGTCTCAGGGGATGCAAGGGCACATCTGTGGGTGACGCGAGTGCTCCAGAAATGGAAACATGTTTGGGTAAATCATTTGAGCAACACTTGCAGAAATGAACACTTCCTCTTGCATAAAGGGAACCAATTAAAAAGGAAAAGAGGAAATTTGTCAGCTAATTTGTTCTCAATGATTAATTCAACTAACTCTAAACAATTCCATTATTTAGTCTTCCCGTGTCCCACTAATCTGAACCTCTTTTCCCCACCTCTGAAGAAACCCTGTGCAAAAAAGCAGAGGAATGATTAATTTTTTAGCATGAGACAGCCTGACCTTGTACTCCATTAAGCAGAGTGTTTCCATAGTTTCCATGTAATTTGTCATGGACGAGTTCACCTATGTACCAGACAAACTCTTTATATTACCAGACTTGCACAGAAAATAAAATCTGAGCTGCTGCTGTTTAACGAAAACATAAAACCTGAAGTGGAAGTTAAAAAAAACAAAATATGCATATTGCCTGTAGAAGGCCAAAACCCACTGTATTTTGAGCCTATCTCTGTGAGCTTGAAAGGCTTTTCGTCAAACAGATAGGTACTGCAGCATCCTTAGCATTTCTGAGGATGTGAATAAAGCAAGAACACCTTAGGACAAAGCCCAGATCCACCGCATTCAACAGGATTTGGGTGATTGATTTCAAAGGATCATAAGGCTTCATAGCAACTTGTTAGAATTTAATTTCAGACCTTTAATTAAAGGCTTAGTATCAGAGGTCCCATTGCTCAGGGCAGACATTAAAGTCTGCTGCTTGCCTAAGGATTTACAGTCTCGTATGCAAGTCTCCTTCCTGCTGCAGCGAAGGCAAAAGCTCTCCTGATAGTGCCAGGAGAGCGCAGGCAGACAGCTCGGCAAAGTCCAGCGTCCCGTCTCCCCAGGATGCATCAGATGGCTGGAGCAAACCAATGGAGGAACAGGGAAAAAGGAAAGGTAGCAGCAGCGTGGGTTTGCTCAGGTGAGGCAATGCACGCAGGCAGAGTGCTCACTGCGGTTGCATTTGCTTTGGTGACAGGTACGGCTGCTCTGATAAGCTGTGGTATGCTGCACTTGCCAGCATCAGCTGGCAGCCGTCCAGAGGTGTAGCAGGAGGATTAGAGAGTAGCTTTGGGATGAGGGGTTTATTTTTCCTCAGCTAAGCGCAAATGAGAGAGGCTGGCAAAAGGGATAAAAAGTTAACTCAAATTTTTCACTCTCTTGGCCGCTAGAAAGGATTAGTCAGTTTCCTAAAAAGTTTTTGCTAAATCAGCCAAAGGACTTAGCTGTGAAAAAATAAACAAGATAAATGTTTTGATTTAAAACAAAACAGCTCTTTCTGAATGCTACAGTCCACACTTAAAGAGGAGAGTTAAGATTTTCTCCCTTAAATTTGCTGAAGGAGAATAGTTCATGGTAAAATACAGCTGAACACCAACAAAAGCAGAAAATAAGTTTCTGTGCAATCAGTTTCACATATCCAGATGTGTTCTTCCCACATCTCCATTTGAAAAAACATATAAATGATCTTGCTCAAGTAACCTCTCAGAAAGTACCCAGGAGCACTGGGTGCATGTGGACTCGCGAATATAGAAGTTTCAAAGAAAAGATTACATTTATCTTTTTATAACGGTAACAGGAGAACAGGTTCTGCCACCCTTTCTTAATGTACTGGTAGTTGATTTAACTGATAAAAGTATTCTGCAGTCTTCAAACTCACCTCCAAGCTAGATGAAAACACCACTGAAACTAGTAGAGCTGGTAGAAAAGGAGGTATTTCTACATTAGGACAGTTCCTCAGGCAATGTAAAATGTCTTCATTCCATCGATTTCAAAAAAGCAACACAAATTTAATCAGGCAAGGATTGGTACAGGGAATAATGCTGCAGGACCCCCAGGTAGGTGCTTAGTTGGAATTGCCTAACCAGGGAGTCAACACCATTTGGAAAAGTGATAAACAATAAATTGCTATTGCTATGATTGGGAAAGAATAGGTGTGACTGCTTTCTTCTCCCAAACCTGTTCATCTGTAGGGACAAGCAGTAGCTAATTTTCTACTGCCCTTAAGAAATCGGTGCTTCCTGTACTAATTTGTGGGCAAAAGCCACTGCAACATAGATGTACAATGATGCTCTTGAGGAGAAAAAAAAACCCACAAAACAAAAAAGACCAACCAAAACCCAAGACACAACACAAAAGTATATGTATAGAGCTAACGAAAATTTCTCCACCTGCAAATTGTAAAACTTTATCAACAGTTTTGATGTGTTAAAGTTACATTGGTGAAATAAATCTGCAATGCGAGCATGTGCATGTGCACACCTCTCTAACGTCATTGTCATTTTAGGTACTGCATACTATGGTGGGGAAATGACTGATATCAGTGACAGTAACTCAATTCTACATCAGCATAGAGGCATCAGTCTTCAGGCACTCTTAAAAAAAGAGCCTGAATAATGTTCTATTGATGTTCTGTAGAGCTTCTCCTTTCTGATGTTATGTATTATTGCTGCAGCTTCTTCCAAAATTGTAAAGATTTTTATTGTTTACAAAGTGAATTATGCTTTCATATCTTTTGCCTTACTGTTTTCCCAATTGCTTAGCAACAAGTCTCCACAAAGAAAAGAAACCAGAGCACTCTTTATGTTGTACATCAGCAGCATCTCTGGTACAACAGTGACCTCAGACAGCTTAACACCCAGGATGCATTTGGTCCGTTATGTTAATCCTGATGTTCTGTAAAGAGTCTATATATGTTAATACTTAAATATTGCCTTTCTGGATCTGTAACTGTTCTAGTCCTGAGGCTACAGCTTTATAAACACTATCTTTCACATTCAACATTTTTAAAACTGCTACTCATTTCCAGTTTTTCCTTTTCAAGAGAAATCAGCCCAATTCCAGAATTTGAGGTAGGTCAGACTTGTGTTAGGTTGAAAAAAACCTGTAGTTACTGATCCAACAAGTCGACATGCGCGACACTGGAAAGAGACTTCTGTGGCTGTAACCCATATATAGTATCTACAAAGTTACCATTACTGTTGTCATTTTAGATTTGAACAGCCACAGTGATACACACCATGCAATAAACATTTATTTGTACCTTGTCAGCTACATCTCCTTTCTTCGGCTTAGAGTGAGTCTAGCGTCCTAAACTGACTATTGTTATATCCTAGATAGAAGGCCAATAGGTTTAAAACTCTTCTATGTAGGTATTCCATGCT
>NW_009649929.1:1516602-1524432 GCF_000708025.1 Charadrius vociferus
GACCAATCAGAGAACCAGAGGAAAATATCCCAATATCGTGTGAAAATAAACCACATCTTCTCAAAATAACACAAAAGTTCAAAGTGGAAAATCAAGGAGGTGCCAGCCCTACCTTGCCAAGGGAAAAGCACTGCACTGCCTAATATTATTTTCTACCTTTAATTTTAATGAACATCAAGCTGCTATATTCAATGACATACATTCCCAAATGGTAAGGTTAAATAGGTTTACAGACTTGTATTGGTTTTAGAGTGCACTGAGTCTGATGACTTCCAATAGAGGCTAGTGCAGCTCAATCAATCTTTAATATAATTCAGGAGATACACAACACATCTATAGTGTGTACACACAGGCCAGAACACCTATGCGTTAGTTTAATGGGTTTGTTAGTGGCTGGAAGTTATAACAGTAGCCTGCTATGATGTTTTGGTTTAGTGGAGGGCTTCTACTATTCAGGTGACAAAGGCCCTACGTTTTCATGCTGAACCCCCCTGCCCCTACTGCCCTGACTCCTTGGTGTCTGCGCAACACTGCTTCAGTACACTCCCAAGCACTAGGTAAAATCCTAAATGGAGTTCCCCTATTGTGGAGAAATGAAGACACTTAATTGAAAACCTATAACCATGTTCAAAGCAGGAGAAGTCCTACAAGGTTGTGTATGTTACTAAGGCATCCACATTTCCACTCTGTAAAGCCCTTTGATTTAGCATTTGGGTGACAGCTATCCCATCCCTGCTAAATTAGCACGGTGATGCCTTTTCAGCATCTGACAGGCAGCATTTATTTAAATGCTTTTGGGAGTGAGTGCATTTTCCAGATGAGCTGTTACTGGCTCCCATTGTCCATTTCCACAGCTCAGATTTTACATTCCAGGTGCATTTAATTTTTTCATGCAGAGCAGAACTTGCCAAGAAAAAGGGAATGCCCAAATATGTTAGTAGATTTGGGCATCCTTACAGGGAGGTCTGAATATTTTATGTGCAGGATGGATACTGAGGACATGGAATGATAAAGTCCTTTAAACAGAGGGAAGATTTTCAGATCCCTTGGGCCTTATTCTGAAGAGCAGAAGCCATATTTCTTAACCTTGAAATTTGAGCCAGTCTCCTCTGTACTTATTCAATGAGCTCAGTGCTTTCAGACCACAATACATGCATTTCGCCACAGTGTAAAAGGTAGGTGAACAATAATTGTAGGGGGTTCTGGTAAACACAAGATGGACAGCTAGACTCCAGGACATAATTAATTACCAATAATCAGCCTTACTAGCATTGCTTCAGTGCAGGAACTGAGATTTTCCTCTCCTGCCTTTATGATGAGTGTTATTAGTCATATTCTCATGGTAACACGTGCTTCAGTTTTGCTAAGTGAAAGACCTATCAAGTAACTGTGCTATTCTCTACAGTTCAGCTCCAGGACACTAAATAAAACATTGGGCAGAGGAGTAGGTCTGGGATATCCTGTGATTTGTTCACAAGCCCTGTGTAAGAAACACCCTCAGGTTCCATCCCTTCAGAAATGGGACAGAAAACACATTGTTTTGGGGACTAATCACTTGAAATCAAGTTTTCCCATTGTTCCTGCACGGAGCATCACTGATTGTCACATTGAGAAAGAGCCAAGAATTTCCCTGTGTCTGCTCAAGGCTCACCCATTCAAAAGGAGGGAGAGCAGAGAACAGAAGTGGCAGGTAGAAACTGTGCTCTATAGTTCTATAGCCAAAGACCATGCAGACCTGGAAGCAGGTGTGGGTAGTACAGGAGAAGAGTCTTCGGCGTGGTAGCTCTGTTCTCTGCATTAGAAAAGACTCCGGACAAGAACTGTGAAAAACCTGTGTTTGTGTCAGGAGAATTGGACACTGCTGGAGACTATAGTTCAAATCACAGTTCAGCTGTGTATGGGCTGCACAACCTCACATAAATTACCTGCATTTGTCAGGGATCCCAGCTTGCCCAGCTGTAAATGGAGATAATCACTCCACTTCTCTTCCTTGCAGAACTTGGCAAAGTCCAGGGAACACTACAAAGTGCTACCAAGCAAATGAGGACCACAGAAGCCTCTAGACAGATGGACCTCTTAACACCTTACACAGCAAGCAAAAGCATTTATAAGTACGCTTAGTGCAGTTCATCTCCGTCCATTCTGCCCATTCTTGTGTCTGGAAATGTGTCTACATATTTATGGCAAGGTATATGACTCTCAAGGATACCTTCCAGAAGTATACCAGAACAAGTTTGGGTGCAAATAGCTCTGCCCAATAGCAAAGGCATTTCTAAACCAAAACAGACATCCCTGCTCACTCCACGTACAAGGTAAAAGAGCATCCTATGCAAACAAGTCATATTCTCTAGCCTGTTTCATATTTGCCAACGCAGGTAAAGGCCAGAAAGACTTATTCCGATAACTTGCTTCAGTGCTGTAACAGTCTTTCAGACCAAAAGCTGAAAGAACCACCACCCCAGGCACATACTACACAGAGCATTTAAGCAGCAATGTGAAAGCCAATATCCTTATTTGCAAAGCAATCACAGCTAAGGAAAGTATACCTGAGGGGTATGGGCAAGGCAATATGGGAAGATGTATTATTCCCCGAGGGAATGTTGCATTCCACACGTATTACTTTTACACAGAGTTGATTACTTTCAGTACTGTGCAAGGAGGCTGGCACAGAGTACTTCAATGGCTGTTATTAGTGCTGATTTACAAGAAATCCAAAGTAATTTTTTTTAAGTATTGCAGGTTGAAAGAAGACATTGAAGTACAGCAATTTGTATGCAAAGATAAACTTAAAAAAACCACATTGTATTTCTAGCTGCAGCTCCCCCTTGAATTGATTCACCTGATAAACAACTTAGGTTTTGCTGCCTTCAATGATTCCGCCCTGCTTTTGCTCACTTATGTACGTAAGTGCAATGAGTCTGTGTTGATTCCTTACAAACTGATCAGCCATTGCATATATACTAGGTTAGGGTCATACGTAGTCCTTTCTTGTTCAACCCAAGGAGTCTTTACCTTCTTTAATGTTTCTTCAGCACAATAAACAAACCTTGGCTTATTACAGAGCAAGGCTTCCTATCTTTACTTTGAGTGTAGTGGAGCACTGGAACAGGCTGCCCAGAGAGGTGGTGGAGTCTCCCACTCTGGAGACATTCAAAGCCCGCCTGGACGCTGTCCTGTGCAACATGCTGTAGGTGACCCTGCTCTGGCAGGGGGGTTGGACTAGATGATCTCCAGAGGTCCCTTCCAACCCTGACCATTCTGTGTGATTCTGTGATCCTGAAAGATCAAAAGACACTTAGGAAAAAAACAAGCACAGAAAAACCCCATGGCCAACAAATATTTCAAGTACCTAAGAATCACTCAATCACGTTGAAATGCAGAGTCCTTTAGGACATGCCAAGCTCCCCACACACAACACCACACAAGTTTAACAGAGAGAAGGGAGGTTTGCAAACAGAAGGCTCAGAGGGAACATACTGAGGCAACTCTGAAGGCATCTTGAGGCAGCAGAATACAGTGTGTCACTGGGAAGATGATCTCACCCTTTGAGCTGTTGGGCCACAAGGGAGCTCTGGGCTGGAAGCAGAGCAAAGACTGTAGCAAATGGGTACAACAGCACTAACAAGTTGTACAACTCAGCTAGGCTTCCTAGTCCAGGCAGGACTCCAGCTAACTCAGGTACAAGATGTCTGAGCAGTGAATAAGGTCCAGTCAGTTGTGAAGGCGAGGTGTCACTTGATTGCACCTGGATCAATCTACAGGCTCTTAGTTACCCAGAGTGGGTCACCTTAAGTCTGTTTGAGACAACATCTAGAGTCTTGCAGAAGACTGGTCATGATTTTACCACCTTCTTTGGTCCGTGATATCTTCAGGAACACAAGGATGCAATACCTAGAGTGCTAACTCAGTGAGGAGATGCACTACACAGCTTGCAGGGTAACCACAATTTTTCACTGAAGGCTTACACCACTGCAGGGATCAAGCCTGACTCAGCTTGGGTAAGGAGAAACTGAGAACATTAAGCAATAGAAAAGGTATTGCTAATCTGAAGAGCTAGATTTTGGGGGACTAGAGTGAGAATGGACAAACCTGGGAGAGATATTAAGATATACTCTGTCCTAGCGGTACTTTGAATAGTTTCTGGTTTAGCCCAATACGAGGGAAGGAGGAAAGAAATCCATAGTTATTGTCCTGATTCATTGTTGCTGACTGTACACTACTGTAATTACTACAGCTGGGTGACTCATTCAGGAGAAATCAGTAATTTGGCATTGTTGACCAATTTCCATTTCACAAATCACTTCCACCATGATGTCTTTTTTTTGTTTTGTTTTTTTTTAAACAGTTACACTTCTGCAAGTCTCAACTTCTGTCAGGGTGAAGGCTACTCATGAATTATTTATTGTTCAGTACATACAGTGTACTGATTTGTCACTAACTCTAGAAGGTGACGTGGAGGTTCATGGGTCAACTACAAAACAAAAAGCAAGTCAAATTTCTTTTGCTAACTTTTACCTAAATATGTTCACATGAGACTCTCAGATACTTTACTGCTTTCACTAAAAGTGTTTTTAACCAAGAGGTCCAGTTTATCAGTAGAAGTAGAAAATTAATTAAGAAGATCATAGAAACCACAAAAGCAGGCTCTAAGACATTTGCTGAAATATGCTTGTGTGGGTTTTTATTTTGCATGTCATTGGTGGTCCTTCTCAGTCAGCATTTTTTTTTTTTTTTAACACATTCTTGGAAATAAAAGTGCATGCCAATAATTATACATCTGATTTTGTAATATTTGTATCCAAAATATCTGAGTAATTTGCCAACAATACTGAAAATATGTACATCTCACAAGCCTTTATTCTTTATAACCTATAAAGGGTACAGCCATCAATTTCAACGTTTATTCGGTACATTACTTCTTTTCCACGTTGCTATCATAACCATAAAGTGTGATTGATGTACCTTCATCCACTGTGTCTTTAGACAGGTTTATTGGCTGAACTACAAACTCTCAAACGCAAAGACTATGTTCCTTTTACAGAGGAATGTTTTATCAGTGCATGTTTCAAAATGAAAAATCTATGCAATTCCATTTCTAATCTGAATATGGCTTTAGAATTAGCCTTCAGACAAAACTCCTACAGCAGTGTATATGCCAAGTGTTGCATCTAAAACTTGTTCCATACTTATCCTTTCTAAGAATCTATAACCTATTTATTTATTTATTACAGCTGTGCCAAAAAGTCTGGAATAATCTTTCACAAACAGTTTAATTGGTTTTACTGTTGGCAAGACAATAGATCATGTACTCAGTTTTTATTGCATATGTAAATATAACTCTATGAGATAATTTGCAAATTCAAAGCATAACAGCAAATAATTATGATGATAAAATAATGTTGGGAAAGGAATTTATCACAGCCAATTTTTTGCTCAAATTATCAGCAAGCAATTTGACTTTGGACTAAAGTAGTAGTGGTCTAACTGTTTATGCTAATAGTTATGCCCTGATTTAATTGCCATTCATATAAATGGCAAAGTTTCCATAGAGAGCAACTGTGAGCAGAACTAAACCTGACCTTAGGTTCTAAAAACATGGGTCTCACCACATGCAGATTACCACTTGAAAACTGCAAAAATATAAAGGCTGGTTTTGTTGGGTTTTTTCCCCTGAGAAGAACAGGGGTTGATTTTAATTAACCAGATGAAAATCTAAAATTATCCTTTCCCTTCTCGCAGAGGTAAAAACAAATGTCCCCAAAGCCTTTGGATCGAATGTTGATAAAGGCAAGGCTAATATGTACTAAATCAACACCGTAGAAGTTACAAATGATTTTTTTTTTTCCCCCACTTTCAGAAAAGGCAGTGTGAAGTTTAGTATGAAATTAGCCTGTGGGAGTACAATTTCAGTTTAGAGCAATTGCCAGTGTCAGTCTGCAGCCTGAGGAGATCAACTGCCTTTGACCCAGTTCAGCTGGGAGATGAGCTGAAGCAGCAGAACCCACAGTGCCAGGTAGAAGAGGATGTCGTGATGGGATCACAACATGTGAATTTCAGCAAGTCACACATGGAGGATGAAAGGGGGAATTTTCCATGGGATTGGAACTGGGAGAAAAAGCTAAAGCAGCACTGCGTGGACTGACAGGAGGAGCAGCTCTTCTAAAGTGCGAAGGGGACTGGAGAAGAGTAATGATCGCTACATCACCTGTGATGACATAAGACTGGGATCAGATATGCACAATCACAAATTCCCTATTTTAAATCACTGGTAAAACTCCCCAGAAAGCACGAGACAGTCTTCATGTTAAGATTTCAGTGTGACTGAATCAGCCCTATCCCTAAACAAAGTTCAGCTGTACCACCAGAAAAAGCCAGTGTTGCTGCAGAGATTGCAGGAGCACTTTCCTATTCCACTCTAGCTGGGAATCTGAACACCAACGCCTATTAGTTTATGTCAAAGAAACCCAACCTAGCCTGCTGATCAAAGCTTTAAAGGCTTCAGCTCCATTTAAATCCCACCTTCATATTTTCAGTGGCCAGTGAGTGCTACCAAAAGGATCAGAAGCAGCCAGAGGAGAATTAACCACTGATTATTGAATTAGAGAGAATGCTCAATACATTTCAGTATCTCAAGTTAATGCTGAGCAGAAGTATGTGGGCAAAGGCGCATCTTTCATTAAAAACACTGCACCAAAGTGAAGCTTGATCTATTATTTAATTAATGGTTTTTTTTGAAGCAAATGGTCATTTTACATCAATCCCTTTTCTTTTTTTGTTTTCTTTTTAATGCCATGTCTACTGAAGGAGCTGGGGCACTAAGTATCCCTGGACAGCGTTCATTCAGCTGCAATGAGAAAGCAGGGAAAGGAAAGGAACAGTCTATTTATAAAGCTATAGAAGACACAGTAGTGGAGCCTTTTGCCCTTTCTGTAGCTGCAGACAGATAAAAGGGCTTTTTTAAAATTCATTTTTTGGACGAGACCACAAGGAAGTTATTTATGCTTCTGGCCACATTGGAAGTCCATTTTTGCTGACAATAGTGGCCTCACAGGTACACCTGCCTGCACCTTTATGCAAGGAAAAGAGAAAAGCTGTGGGAAGTAAACAGAGTCAGAGACCCTGACAGTGCAGAGAGTGAGCAGGGAAAGCTGACAAGACAGATAAAGAGTTTGCAGGTGTCTGTAAGACAAAGGCTGCTGCAAAATAAGTCTCTGTTGGAAATGAAAGGCATATGGCACGTGGTTATGTATTAAAAGAAATAGTCTGGTAATAGTGTAAACTGGAAGTCTGTCCTTTGAAATGAAAGGGCAAAGGGCTCTCAGGGCGCTGCCCGTGATGGTGAAGATGGTGGAGTAGGGTGAAAAGCAAATCAACTTAAAGTAGAAGAGCTCCCTGCCTACGAAAGGGAGAGATGGCATCAGTGAGAGACACATGTAAGCAAAGGCAGGAAAGCAGGAGACAAAACAGAAGGCAGCTTTGCAAAAATAGCTGCCAGTCAGAGACAATGGACTATCAGGGAAGTGCGTGTCTGCGTGCGCACGTGCGGTGGGGGGCTGCATGGAGCGACAGCATAGCAGTAGCTTCTGCAGAGAAATCATTTTGAAGGGCAATTAATGTGTGTATCCCAAGCAGTACCACCAGCTGTCTTAGAACTGAGGAGTTTCAGGTTCTTCTTTAGAGACACCAAGAGCAGCAGTTCACATCAGACCCTGTCCTAGAATAGCCCAGGCAGCAGCATGAGACTCAGTCATTAATCAGGAAATGTCTCCTCTTTACAGTCCAGATTTGCCACCAGCAGAGAGCAAAGTCCAATCAGGAACTGAAGCCCCA
>NW_009649929.1:1524471-1645200 GCF_000708025.1 Charadrius vociferus
GCCTTTGTAAAGGATGGAACTACTGGGAAGTGGGACACAGGGTTCAATAATGTTAAAGGACAGACACAAAAGTATCTGGCAGAAAAAGTGCTTAATGTTTATAATTTTGCAGGTTATCTGTGCATGCTGTGTTTGGCTCACTCCATCTTTCCTTATTTACCGGGCATCAGACCGGTAACAGCACACAGAGCAGACTAGTCATTCCTGGTCTGGGAAAGTTTCTTATCACAGAATGGCTGAGGCTGGAATGGACCTATAGAGGCCTTCTAGCCAAAACGCCCCACTCAAAGCATGTCCAAGGAGAGTAGGTTGCTCAGGTCTGTGTCCAGTCAGGTTTTTAATAGCTCCAAGGACAGAGACTTCACAACCTCTGTGGGCAACCTGTTTCACTCTTTGGCCAAATTCACAATAAAAAAGTTTTCACAGGTTTAAACAGAATTTCCTGCCCATTTGTGCCCGTAATGCAAGGTGTAAAAATATATTCACATAAGGGTGGCCCATCTTGGCCCATGCTACCTTGACCCTCTTGTCTTCCTCAGGATTACAGAAGGAACAGCTGAACAAATGCAAATCTTTGTGCTTCCATTAGGAAAGGCTTAATACTCAGCTAAGAGAACAGAAGAACATTCTTATGGTCAAACCACACTGTTGATTTTGCAAATAATATGAGATGAGAAAAGACCTCTGCCTCTTGAGGGAGGATCAGTTGTCCACAGCCATCCCTGAGTAACTGTCTCTGCTCGTCTGTCACGATGGGTGGTAACCATTGTGCTTTACAGAAAATGCATTTCAACCCAGAGCCTAGCTCATGACGGAGACCAGGGAGATAAGGCCACTGTACTACATACCATATATTTAATAACAGCAGCATTTCCAGATTCTTTTGACTGTCCAGGTTTCCAGGGGAAGGGGAGGAGGAGGGGAGGGGGGCAGGAAACAAAATAAAAGCTTGGAAAAAAAATTAGGTCAGTCTTGTTGGGGACTTACTGTGCCACTTTGTTCAGATTTTGCTCTATGCTATAGCTATACTGTATTCAGAGACACAGCTGAAGCCTCTGAGCTTGGCTGTACTACATTTGACTTTTTGCAAGAAGCGTGTTTGTTCAGAGAAACAAAGCTCACATACAGAACAAGCAAGCTGCAGGAAACGCTATTTCAAGGGGGACCATACTCTGAACACAGCCATCTCCATCATCCTCCATCAAGGAGAGGCATCCTCAACACAACTACACAGTTTGACTTACTCTATTCTTTTGCTCTGCAATGGAGTTAACTGTATCACATTTTAAGTCTCCTGTTAAGCACTGTGAATTCACGTCACCGGATGCATGTATATTGTGCTGTATTTAGCAGGACTTTAACTAAAATGCGTATGTGAAAGGTATCATTTCTGTCACTCAAAAGGATTACTGGGCAAAAGTTATTTCCGCAAAATGGGAACCAAGTATTGAAGACGTACTGAAGCACTTAATTTCTACCACACCTTATATGTAATTCTGTCTCCTGTACTTCAGCTTTGGATTGCTTGACTTACGTATGCAGGTATATTAAATGTGCTTTTGATTTCTAAACCTAAATAAGTAGCTTTTTCTTCATGGGATAGGAAATGCTTCAAAACACTACAGAATCTTCCCCCCCCCCCCCCCCCAATATTGTCTAACTCTCCAGGTGAGCTTTCTTTGTTTCTACATCCATTATGGTTTGGATTCCTGCAGTCAAATGCCTAGCCAAATTAATTTATTTATTTAGGAGAGCAGTAACATTTGCAGAAAGCTGTCATTTTAAAGCTTGCAGATTTAGGTCCCATCAGAAAGTGCCCTTCCCTTGCTTTTATGCAAGTCTGCCCCATTCTGGTTGTGTACATGGGACAAGGACACACAGAAAAGGAGAAGGGAAAGATTTGCAAAAAACTACTGAAGCAATAGTATTGAGGACAATCCACCCAAAGAAAGAACTGTAACATTTTCCCACTGCTGTGAATACCTTTTAGCAGTCTGCTCCAACCTGTTCCAGACACACAAGCACACTGATAAACAGCTCTTGCTGATTTTATTCCCCTAACTTTAATAATGCTTTAATATAGTGCATTGACAAGCTTGTGCCTAGTAATTATTTAGAAGCTGCCTCATGGTCAGGTTTTGTAGCTTATTGCTGCTGTATGTTTTTCAATTGTTAACAATTGAAAAGGGGCCAATATTAAAATACCTCACCTAAAGTATCTTTTCTTATCCTGCATTGTGATATAAAAAGAACTAGGGAGAAAAAAATAAATTCATTGCATATTTATGCCTTTCAAATTCTCAAATTATTGAAGAACAGGAAGAGAGGAACAAAATGGCATCCTCATTTTGCCAGTTCCTTTTATCATCTGGATGTTCAAATCAGACAGTGAGATGCATACATACATCTCTTTCAATAAATGGTTGCTCATTGTGTTTTACCACATTACGTAGTGTCTGCTTTAGGAGACTGGCACTTTGCACCTATCGTAACATTACCAGGGGCAAGATTTCAGATACAGTTTAGTTCATAACTGGAACAGAGAAGCATAACAAGATTCAAGGACTGGAAGCTGAAGTTAGAATACGTTCAAGCAAAGAGAAATGAGCAAAATGTGAGGTGTGTTTAACCACAGCCCAAGATAAAGCAGGCCAGGTGTTACCCTCTTTTATTTGAGATCTTTCAGTCAAGATTTGGTATCTTTTGTAAAAGATCTGTTTGTCTTTAGAGCTCTAGCAGAACAAGGTAGAAGAATACTTGAGAGAGAACCCAAGCTACATTTTTAAAAGCTTCAGAAATGTCCTAATTGAACTCAAGCATTGCACCAGTCAGAGCTCTTGGATTTTGAGGCCAGAATCCAAAAGGACACAGGCATGATGTCAAGGTCTGCAGTATGTAAAAATACTGTTCAAAGAATAAAATTCACCCTCCTTAGTTACACATTGCACAAGGATTCACACTTCGGTATGCTGAATAAGTGATACTTAAAAGTCAAATGTTGCTGAAGTCAAGAGGACACATAAACTGCCTCACTCTTAGACGTAGATCTATACTGTGGAATTGCAGAAAAGAACATCAGGGAAGTCAAAATTAGGTTGCAGCCTTCTGCACTAAGCAGCTGACATGGCCATCCTGATTTCTGTCTTCTGTACAACAGTACCCAACTTAAAAAAAACAAAGTCCTTCTGCAGCCAAGAACCTAGGAGCTGTAAGGTCAGAAGAAGAGCAAGGAGGGCAAAGACTCATTTGTTCGGTGCCAGGGAGCCAACAGACAAGAAGCAGATCTGCATACCAATTCCTACCTCCTTGGGGGAACTTTATTACTTCGAAGATATGCCAGACTGAATCATAAGAGACATAGTTAAATGTTTTTCTTGGTGTTTTCTCAAACAGATTTCACAAAGAATGTTCTTTTGTATTCAGTGCTCCCCTGAATTATGGCTTAAAGATGAAAATCAGATTAATGCTTGACCTTAAGCTAAAGTCTAGCCTCCTTATCGGTCACTTCTTTTTCATAATTTGACCAATATGCCATTTTTCTCCTTTTGGAATATCTTCTCATTGATAAAATACCAAGACCAAAAAAAATCTCACTAACACTTAGCATACCTCCTTACTAGTTTCTAATGTTCTGTGTAAAATTTCATATTATCCTGCAATTTTCCCAGCTCGGAACTACTTTGATGTTTCTCATCCCTCTTTTTAGTGTTCATCCCCAGACCTCCAAGCCGTCCAGTTGGAGGGTGTTTCCCCTCACTGCTTTTTCCTTTATCAGAGCTCATTTGTGATGCTTTCTGGTACTATACCAAGTGACCTGACCAACATTGTCGATAGTTTATTCTCACCTCTTCTTCCTAGGAAAGGTATATGACTTGAGGATCATCCTATTTTAAAAACAACAAGAATAAAGTCCTTGCTCTTGGAATACAGGGAGTATTAAAGATGAAAACAGCTTTGGCAGCCTTCTGGCTAACAGCGACCTTCCTATAGCTGCTCTTTGGTCTCCAGCCACATCAGTGGTGGTCGTCCCCCACATCTGTTCCTCACTATGTTCCCACAACCTAGGGAGCAGCTTTACATTTCCTGTGTCATTTCAGGAAACACACAACTCTGTTTTACAGATACTTTTCCAGTGGAAAAGTACCAACCATCACAAGAATTGATACCAAGCACTGCGCTAGTCTATCATTGTTGTTTTGGAAGCCAAATTATCCTCATTGCTCTCTGATTCCTACTCCTGTTACAATCCCCAAATTTAACATTAAATTACCCCATTGCTAAGCAGAGTGGAGAGCAACTCTCCCACTTTGAAAACCACAAGTAACTCTACTACATACCCAAACATGTTATACTTCAATTTTTCCTTCTAAAACACTTTTTGTCAGCAATAAGCCATTAGCATCCATTTTCTCCAAGGAGTTCAAGCTTATAATCAGCATATTCAGCACCTGCACAGCTTTTCTTGCTGCAGCAACCCCTGTTCTCTCATTCCCCAGCCCATACTTACTTTAATCACAAGTTTTACTAACGCGTACAAGCTTCTCTGACAGTTCTCTCTCAAATATCAGTGTCTTTCACCATAACTCACCACTTCCACTCGTTGCAGGCTTCACTAGCCCAGTAGCCTAGGAGGGTAAGGCCCAAGGAAGATTTGTACTGTTTACAAAGATTCAAATCTGGAAAGCCAAGTGACTACAGCACATAGAGCAACGAAAGGAAGAAAGTTGTTCTTTTGCTAATGTTTGAGATCCCCGTGAATGTTCATAGAGGTTTTAATAGCAATGCGGGTGAGCTGGAATGGGGAAGCGATAACTTAAACATGAAAAACTGAAGAATTTCTGTTTGTAATCAAGCAATAAAGACACTAATTCTTATTTGCACCTTGTTAGCCTAATTTCCACCCACTACCATGTCTAGAGTACTATTATTCTAGATAATAATACTAGAGTATTATTTCTGTGTACTGGTCCCAGTGGGCCAGATCACAGATATGCACCAGAAGAAAGAGGTGGTAAAGGAGGAATCCTATTCCCTCACCAGTTGGAGTCTGTGAACACATAGTCCCAGTATTCTCCCAGTCAGAACCACAGCTTTTGAGAGGGCTCAGATTTAAGCTCTGACCTATAAAAACCTATCTGAAATAAGATCTGCATACTTGAGAGATTGCTTCATTCCCAAAGCACAGCAGAGCTGGGTGGATTTGCCCTGCTAAAACCAGCATATTTCTGGCAAGAGTCCCCGGAGGACTCCCCAACTTTGCAAGCCTTCCTTCCCTGGTGTCAGAAATGCCCCAAGTCTAACTGCCTGCAGCAAGCCAAGCCAACCTTTTCAAGCAGGCGTTCACTCAAGGTTGGAGCCTGAAGTTTCTTTGGGGAAACAAAGATCTGAGAAGTTTTCTCAGTAACACAAATGTGTCAAATAGCTTTCTAACACAGGAGAGCAGACGCTGCTATTTCTGTCTTATAGCCTTAGACAGTAGCCAAGATTTTTCCAAGGCTGAACAGGGATTTGGGATGCCTCTGTTTTCAGAGACCTCTTAAAGAAATGCAATCTTAAGAAGGGAAGTAGTAAGCACTCCTTCACAGGGAGCCAACAGCATCCATCTCAATGCAGCTGGGAGGGATCCCAGAAGCCAGGGCACTTTGATTTGTATTTTAAAGGGTACCAATAGATGGCAAAACTTGGATATATAGATCCATACCCTGAATGAAAATATTGTAAGAACATCATTTAATCTCTGTCACTTTAAAGAGTTAGCTTTCTAGGAAAAGTACTGATATATTTGATAGAACAAGACAGTTACCTCACAATAATTTCCAGATGTTTTATGGAGAATATCCCTTCAGTTAGCCTAACTGCTTCAGATATAAGCATAACTGCAAGGAAAACTTACTCAAATATTAATTGAGTACTACATATAGCACATTACTGTGTTAAATATCCCTAGTGTTTTTTAAACATATTTTCAGAGATGCGTAGTCTAACAGAGTACAATTAGCTTAATGAGATTTAAATTACACTAATGGACCTCATTAGGAGAAAAAGGTTATAAAATCATCAGCAGTGACTCAAAGGCTCATGTTAACATAAGGAGACAAGGCTCCCAAGATTCCTCTATAGTCAGTGTAGAGAAACATATTCGTGTAGAGAGCAAGAGACGGTCCAGGAACCTAGTTCTCATGTCCTGATCCAGCCTCAGAGGATCGTGTCTCTTGCCATCAACTCTGAATGAGGCCTAAATAGGCCACCTTCCCAGAGAGAGAACAGACTTTGTGGTTGCCCATAACCCTCCGTAACTACTTATATATTAACACCTTCACTATAATTTCAAAACCTGGTATGGCAAGAGGAATTGTGATGAACTGGATGAAATCTATCGATATACCCCTTTTCCATAGAACAGTAGTGACCAAAGCAATTAAAAATGTCATTTACCATTCAGCGAGCCTTGTGAGATCCAATAATGGAGCTCCTGGTAAAACAGAAGACTGAGTCTTGAGCCAGATGGCTTCTTGAATCTATTTGTATAAAGCATAAAGTGAGCCCATTATACCCGGTCAATAACAGGATTAGCAAAAGTAAGACAGAGAACAGGAATCACAATACTGAGCTCAAAGCCTTCTCTTACATTTTGAGTTATTTTAAAAAGGTAAAGATTTTTTTTTTTCTATTTTCTCTTCTTTATAGTCATTACGGAGCATTTCAGAAGTGAGTAAAGAATTATTTTAGTGACTGAAAGATTTGATAAGCTATTCTACAATGAAGAATTTACTACCATATAGAGAACAAAGCATGACGAATACTGTAAATGCATGCAATTTGGTATGTAAAGCTCTAACATCATATGATTATAGATCTATCAGCTCTTGAAATCTCCTGAATTCACACAGAATATAGTTTCTTATGGCTATAAATGGCAGCTATGAAGGATTAAACATTCCCATGTTTCTTTCTCAACAGCAGCCTTTTACTCCCCTATGAATCTCATCTAATGACCAAGAGCACTCCGTGGATTAGGTACCACTGTTTTATCCTCTGTTTTGGGATGTGGCATTGTTGGGCCCTTATTCCACATTTTTTGTGGTCCCATCCTGCAGTCTGGCTTGCAGTCTGCTTCCTTCTACCAAGGCAAAGAGAAAAGCTGTCAGTACCATGTCATATGTCATTCAGCAGACGCATCCGAAAAGTCTCATTGCTGCATTGATGAATGTTTCTCCCGCACAGCCCTTCTTCTGACCATTGCATTGCTGGCAAAGACTTGCAAGCAACTGGTCAATATCCTATTTTAAAAGCCAATATATTGCCCTTCTCCATTTAGCAATATGAAAATTGCTATCGCTTCCTTGGTACTGCTTAGATCTTTCCAACCCTGTTTGTACTTGACTCTCATTACACCGAGAAGGCCAGGAACCTTCCTGTCCTCTCCTGCATTGGTAGTGCTACCTCTGAACTTTCCTATGGCACTCTCCCACCTGATGTGCCCTGGTGAACTTGGCATACCCAAATCCAGTACAAATGCAAGTGTCTTTCTGCTGCTGTTCTAGTACTTTGTGTGTTTGCTCAATCAGTCCATATTCTCTTCCTTGCCTTCCAATGCCAGATGTAGTTCCTAAAAATTATTTATTTTTTTTTTTAACAACACAGCAGTATTTTGTTGGACTTGATCTTGAGGAACCCACTAACAGCTTTATCAGGCTTTATACCATGGTAAAAACATTGTTACAGCAAGGACTGCCTATAGATGAAGAAACAAGACTTATACTGGGGTTTGTTTGGTTTGGGGTTTTTGTTGATGTTTGTTCATTTGGTTTATTTTTGTGGGTTTTTTTAGTTATCAGATGAAACAATCTAATTGGAAAAATAGACAAGCTTTTTTGGCATTCTTGGTATCAAAGGACACAACCCTGCCATCTTTCTGCTTAGTAAGATCTAATTATTTCTTCAGTTTATTAGCTTATTTCTCAGACTGATAACCCCTTAACTGTTAATAAGGACCAAAATTGTTATAGAGAAGCGTGTTCACATAAACCAAACAAACCGAATTAATCATCATCACAAGAATTTGTTTAAACTAACTCCAGCCTAAGCCCCAGTGTGTTAGAAACAAGATTAGTAGCAGGCAAGGTGCCACAGCATCTTCAGAAGGAGCTCCAAAACCCCCTTTCATCTTCACATATACTTATTAACAATGTATTGTGCATATAATCTGACAAATATGGAGGAGTTAATTGGTTGAGGTAAGTGCATTAGTTTATGTCACAGTAATATTAAATTATGTTTACTTAATTACAGCAATATTATGTAATTTAAAAATATTGCACAATATCTTTGTATATTAACAAGTTCCTTCATCTAGTCAAAAAAGGAATCCAGTTTAAACAAGCTGGTATTTTGGAAAAAAGTTATCTGCATTCCAAACCTGTCACTTCACAGTTTCTGTGATTCTATTCCCTAATTAATAAATCAGACATTAATTATTTACTCAGACATTAGCCACATCAAGGGCAACTTACTTTTGCCATGTATTCCATGTCATACCAATATTAAGCCTCTGCTTTTCTTAACCTTGTAAAGATTTTTGGTTAAAATCAGCCAGCTAGGAATAACTTCTTGTTTCTCCCCTGTAAATTCACCCATCTCCCAAGAGAAACAGTCATAATTTGTTCATCAAATGGTTTGCCAGTTTTCAATTACATATCCCAATCTCCAGTGAGTAAGATTAGCCTTATGAAATTCTAAGAATCAACCCCTTCTTCACATATTTCCTCACATCAACCTGACGTTACCACTCTAAGATCAGCCTTTGATATCTTCTTGATAAGAAGAAAAGCTACATGCTCCAAGTTGCAATATTATTCTAGTTAAAACATTGCTATATGATTTTCTCCAATATCTATAATTTGTGTATCATTTGTATATCACAAAGGATGAACAGAACCCCCCTCCCCCAACAAATGCGCACAGACAACAATACCATGGAGACATCTCCAGGTTGTGAGAAATCCGAATTGCTCTCCTGAACCAAGGTGCCTGTCTCTGTCTTGGGTGTTAGAGCAGATGGTGTGCCAGAGATGTCCAATTAAAAGAAACTGGAAGGTACTTTAATTGAAAATGGCCTGTAGGAGCCTGGAAAAGCTGCCTTCAGACTATCTCTAGAGCACAGATCTAAAACTTCAATAGGAAGTGAGAAACCTTTGCAGCACTTGCATAGCACGTTGGGCAAAGCTGGTGACGAAAATAAGGTATTGCTATGCATGCAAAGTCAATTAAAAGAACACGGAAAATGCAGAAGTAAGCACATGGGAGACAAAGCATAACGTGGGATCCAAAAAGTACCTACTGAAAAGCTTTCAGTTTAAAACAGATTTAAAGAGGAGAAGAACGTTCGCAACAGGAATAGAAATATCTTTCCAACTGAAGAAATGAAAGTTTCCAAAATGCTATTTCTGGCTCAAATCACTACCTTTTTATTGGCAACACTCTGAAGTTATAAAATGGGGAGAATTTTACCAATGTCAGAAGTTGCACAAATGCAAAGAATAAAAACATCCAGTCCTCTTCAAGCTTGCAGTGCCACAATAGTTTAGTCAAGAGATTCCCCATAAGCAGAAAAGAAAACAACTTTGAGTCCCAAAATGCATCACATCATCTGGAAATCTATCAAGATGTTGACCAGAAAGTCAGAAAACAGAGACAAATTGTCCTAGGAAATCAACTGGCATATTTCAAATAGATTGCAAAGGAAGTGCAAGAATCAGGTATTTGAGAACAGAAACATGAGAGATTTTGTTGTTTTCAGTGACAATTCTGAACCTTCAGCCAAACACATCCTGCATGCAGATATTAGTGAGTCTGAGAGCCACTGATGAAGGAATTAACACTTACACAGCAGATGTAATGCTTTATTTTGTAGTTATTTGGAGGATGAGCTGTTCTTGAATCAGATCTAGTTCCTACTGATAACTTGGAGACAGACACTTTTTGTCTGTATGTTACCAAGCAGAAAGAGGGGCCCAAGAGGACTAAACCCAGCTAAGCACTGAAGAGTACAATGTCAAAAAAGCACCTGTGCATCGGTGAAACCATCCTCATTAGAGGTTTGTTTGAACAGACATCTTCAGAAAATGGTTTGAGCACAGCTAATTATCCAGAGGGTCTTTACAGCTCTTAAGTTTCCGTTCATTGAGTATGAAGTCAGTGTTAAACTGCTGTTGCCATCTTGTTCATTCTTTCCCAAGGGTCACGCTAGCAATTTCTCAGGCCATGCTTATTTTCCTCTGCTGGACCAGAGACCAGAAGACTTCTCTCTCAAACAGAGCCAAGCCTGGGAAGGGTTGGACTGCAGTATGAGAGTCAGAGGTGGCTCCATCCACACAGTGTCTAGGGGGAGAGGTAAGGCAGGAGAGGTGGCAGAGGTAAGGTGATCTTCAGGTGAGATGAGACCCAAGACAAGGACATGAGACTTTAGCTGCCCAGCTTGAAAGGGCTCTTCCCTCATTGTCTTTTAGCACTAAGATAATTCCAGGGATGTTCCAGGAACATTAAGACTTTTTGGCTAACTAAGATAGCAATCGAATGCAAACGTTCACATTAGGGAGCGTAAGTGACAGAGCTGCTAACTGGCAGTTCCCTGTAGCTTGTTATGCTAACAGGAGTTCAGCTATTGCTATAACAAGGATAGCATTACTGACAGATCCCCCGCACACAGGATACTGAAATCTTGACCCCTGTGAAGTCAGTGGGTGTCTGTCATTAAGTTAAAGTGGGGACCTGACTCCGTCAGAACGCGCTAATGTTTCTTTTTTTATTCCCCACACACATGCATACGCACCCCTTCCTTCAGAAATATTCAAGTCTCAACAAAACCATCCTTTTCTGGATCAGTCACGCGTAGAGTACCGAGAGCAAGATGTGTCCTTCAGCAACCCGCTTTCAATGTAGGGCTTGAAGAAACAGGGCAGCCCAGTCTCTTCAGATCACGGTACATATATCCCCAAGGTTTGCTGACAGGCTTTTCAGGTGGCCAAAGAAAATTCCTAAACAAGCTGCTTCCTAAATTCCTCTACCAGTTGGGGCAGGTAACGTGCGCACAGGCAAGGAAGGACTCCAGCATGCCGAGCGGATGACAGGACTGGGCCATCTTGCAGGAAAAAGCTCTCTGTGTCAGGCTCTGTTAATCCAAAGGTCCTGTCCTGCTGGTAGCATCACTTTTCCTCCTTCTCAAACCATACAGACCAACCCAAGTGATGATAATCACACACACTTGCTAGCGGGCAGAAGAGAAACTAATATTGGGCCATGAAATCAGAAGACACAACACTATCACAGGGGAATGCAGAGTATCTAGAAGACCTGGGAGTCAGGTTTGAGGCCTGACAGGTCTCTTTGGGTGCTCCAAGTAGTGCCCGATTTCATTGCTCTTTTTCCCTCCCCTGAAGCCACCTGTGCTTTGGCTCTCCCTACCAGGGCTCCGGCTTGCTCCAGGAGCTGCTGCTCCTCCAAGTGACACCTGGCATGCCCTTAGCAGCACAAGTGCTGGCTTTCTCAGGAGACCCTCTGGGCAGGACCACAATGTGAACAGCAAAGCAAAGCTCACTGCATTTACTGAAACATATGCATTTTCCAGTTTCCACTGTACGGACCACAACTAGGAACCAGTTAAATAAGGCACAAAAGTACCTGCCACTACAGCAGAGAAACATGGGTAAACTTCTGCTCATTGTACCTGCATGAGCTACTCTCTGCTCTTTGTGCTTTTAATCTAAACTTTGGATAAAAGCAACATGCAGAAAAAATGTCTGCTGTTCAGGCAGTGCTACAATCAGCAGTTCTGAAGCATTTGAAATCAGTGGGGGGGAAAAAGGGATGTTTTTATTTCTGTCATTCCCATGCTGAGGCATGCCAGAAAGGCCATCCCAGAAGTGTAGTCAAGTCAAAGTGGACTATAAATTTTAAAAACAACTCTGAACCCAGCACCCCAAAGCTGAGCCGGAGACAGCAGCCCTCTAAAACTACTTTTCAGATGTACAAACTATTGCTCATACCACAGGAAGTTACTACAGAAAAGTATAGCATTTTTGTTTGGCAGATTCCAGGAGGAGCCTTTGTTATTGACAAGCAGCCGTTATTATGTGAACCACATGGAGAGATGGCTGAAATATTATGCAATTCCAACATTAAGGCAATGAGTGTTTCAAATAGCCTGTTGTGAGCTCAGATCAGATCCTGAGCAGCAATCTGGTAAAACACTGATCTTCTGTTTTGAAAACTGAACTCAAGCCTGGATCCTCCCATGTTCAGGCAATAGGTAAATCAAGTGTGTGTGTCCCCCCCCCCAATCTGCAAGGGACCTGTTTGTAGAGTATTGTATTCATCACTAAATCTGATCTTCTGCCTTTTGAAGTCAAAGGGAAGCTTTTGGTTACTTAGTCTCTGCATCATATCAGTTCTAATAAAGAAGAGCAGAACCAGCTGACTGAATATCAGACTTTATCATCCTGCATGTTTCCAACAGTATGACACAGACAGCATAGCACTAGAGGTTATTACCAAACATGTCAGATAACATGAGGGGAGGAAGTCTTGCACCTACAGAATTTAAACTTATTACGTCTCTAAATGCAAGGCAAACTATTTTTATAACTCAATATGTTTTCAATAAAAAAAAAATATCATTTTTCTCTTCACCTGCCAGAAAATCAATTTAACAACACAGCAGCAACCAAACTGTCTGCTTGTAAGCACACCAAGGTCCTGTGCTGTTCCTTCTCTGATCTCAAAAAGATTTTATCATCCCCACAGCACATCCTGTAAAGGAGTTCAATCCATCTATAATAGACTGGTTTTGTTAACACAAGCCAGGGATTCACAAAAACTGCCAATTTTTCTTTAGACATGGTCCCAAAGCATATGCTTTTGACAGCAATGTCTTCTCTACTCCAGCAGTGATTTAATTTTCATATTTCAAATGCAAACCTCATCATTCATTCAATTTTGGAAGACAAGCATTTCTCGGTCACCATTGCCCATTTTTGCCTTCACTTCCAAACAGAATTAAACTTGACAACAGATGCCACTTGGCAGTGTGTGTACATACACAACCCCTCAGTCAATTCGTTACAGGAGTAAAAGACCTCAAAACATAAGATTCCTACAGTTTCAACAGTAACATGCTGCAACATCACAGAAGATCCCAAAACAGCGCTGCCTTAACATGATCTCCCTTCTTATTAGACACCAGGACACTGAGAGACACTCCGATTTGGGGAATATCAGAAATATTTCTAAAAAATGAAAAGCTTCACTTGCTATTTCTATCTTGTCAGCCACTAAAGTACTCTTCATAGGACAACAGTCTTTAAGCTACAGTCATAAGGAGGAGCAAGGGGAAAGATATCTATCGATCTGTCTGTCCATTGGAAGTCAATTACTTCCTTTCGTTACTACTGTGGTTCTTTACCTGTGATCCTGTATCCGCACCAGAAATACGCTGAGAGTACAATTAATAAAGAGCACCATGCATCCATTTGTATCATCACTGTATTTGGAAATCAGCATAGGAAAAAGTTCACCTTCTGGAAGACGGAAGCTTTATCATCACTGTCTGCATGTTAACCAGCCCATTCCCAGCTAGGTTCAGTCTTGCCAAAGGACCATCCGAAAATCCAGAGCTTTTCCACCTTTAGATTATAACCAAATGATATGGAAACTGGATCTCTGTCTGCTGTGGATCTCTGATGTTTTCCCTGTTCTGATGCCACACAGAAGACGACAAGGTGTGCAGGCAGAGTAATGTATGTAAGATAAAACCTGACATTAACTGGAGCACAAACCGAAATTTAGAGATTTTCCTCTGCACCACTGATGCCCAGACTTCCCTCTGAAACCGCAGACTATTTTGGGATTTGGCCAATTGATATTTAATTCTTCTGCACAAATGGGATAATTTCACCATAAGTCAGTAAGAAGTCTTATTCAAAATAGGCCTTTAGCTCTATATTTCCACTTCATGCCATTTTGAAAAAAACAGGTCTAAATATCTCTCTGGCAGTAGATGTAAAGAAAGCAAAGGTGAGCACCTCCTGGACACTGGCTCTAATTGCAGACCTATTTGAAACGGTATGACTGGTGCAGTCGATGCATCTACACATACAGAAGGAAAACGCTTTTTTGCTCCTACTGACATCCACACCACATTCAACATTTTGACTCCTGAGCAGAAACTGACATCTATTTGCAACCCAGAGTAATACCCCAACCTTCCCCACAGCAGGAAGGTGTTTGCTGGCAGGAAACACTACGGAGGGTGATGTACTTTGCTTTAGACCACACTCTGTACAACTACAAGCAGCACAGAGAAGGCAAGCACGGCCCACCACTGCTCTCAATCCAAGAGCCAAAAGGCATCAAATGAACCTTGCTGGCATCAGGCTCTAAAGCAAACCAACCAAAGCAGTTCTCAAAACAGCTTAAAATTAAGCTGTGTAATACCCTGCCATTGGAGCTACAGACATCAGAAGGATGCACAGAGTTCAAAAGCTGCTAGAAAATTTCGTGGAAGGAAAATCCACTCTGGGCTATTAAAGATGAAGACATCCCTGGTGGCTAAGGGACAGTAAGGACCCAGGACAACTTTCCCCTGAGCACCTGCTGCCAGAGGCAGGATTAGGAGTTAGACAGGTCCAGCACAACCACCCTCCTCTTTTTTCCCTGGCTTTTCATTTTTAAGTTTATGACTCCTTTCCTAGTTGGATATAGAGGATGTGTGAATGCATGGTATTAGGAGGAAATTTTTCACTGTGAGGGTGGTGAGGCACTGGAATATATTGTCCACAGAAGTTGTGGATGCCCCATCCCTGGAGGTCTTTAAGGCCAGGTTAGTAATGTTTGCAAGCCACAGTGACCTGCGCTAACATAAGCAAGTAGCTTGGTGGTGCCTTTTGTCAAAGAAAGGTATTTGGGATCCATCTAGCCTTGTAAGTTGCTCCACACTATTCCATCAGCACTCTGAATAAAAATTAAATTGGCTCCTATCTCCCACTGGATTAATTGCTACTCTGGCTGTAAGTCAGTGAAATAGAACATCAGAACCAAAACATGCATTTTTCACATCTAAAACAGGCAAGCAGCAGTGGGGAAAGGAAGTGAATTTTTCTTGACAAAGCAACAAAAGACCACGGAAAGTGCCAGGACAGAGAGAGACAGGCAACCTGGCTGCAACAGGTTGTCACTGGCAGAGACTGCTGTGACACTAAAGCCACACACCCTCTTTGTCCTTCCAGCACAAATACCGAGACACAGCAAAAACATTCACTGGAAGGCACCAGCTCCCAGAGGATGATCTGCTACAGCTTCATTTCAGGTTAGATATAACACACTGGGATGGACATGCATGTAGCATAGAGTCCCTACAGAGTTTCTTGTCAACTCACATCCAAGTTTTGATATGGGGCAGGATGCTTATTTTGTAGGATCAAACTATGTTAAAATGGTCCAAGAGGGCACTGGGATTCTCACTTACTGTTTCAGCATGAAGCACTGCCTTGCTTCCTCTGTGATAACCTCCTGGCTTTTCAAATAAACAGTCCCCCCCTCAGTCGCCGGAATTGGTCTGCTAAAACAAAGCCTAACCAGGAATAAAGGCAAACAATGAAACGTCTTGTGATTTCAGGTATTGCCTGTCAATTCGATCCAGACACTAAAATTCACTGGACAAACCCAGGCCTCTCCTCCACAATGCCAAGTTCAGCTCTCAAAAGCACAATTGGAAAACAGAGGCTATTGCACAGTGTAGAAATAATACCAAATGGAAAGCTGCAAATAATCTTATTAGGCTTAAAAATATGCCACCTAAAACTTGAAGAAAAACTTTACATCCAGTTTCTGCTGAACATTTCCTTTTCCCGTCACTGGGCTGAACAGATTTTGCATAAGGACTACTTTTCTTGGAGAAGTCCCATCCCCTGGTTTCCACCTCTTGCAGATGGCTGTTTCTTCCCAAACCAGAAGACAGGATATGTGAGGGCATCTAGAAGGAAGAAACCACTTAATAGGTTTCTGTACTCAAAAGCATGGTTTCTGTAATGCTGCTTAACAGAATATCCCAGACTAAATACCACCAGCACTGAGCTTTGTCTGACGCCAGTCCATATTCACTGGATATGGATCTGGTTTATTTTTCTAAAAACCTACACAACTAAACCAGTGCTTCTTTGCTGTTCTGTTTGATCTTTCTCAAATATTTATAACATTCCTGAGCAAAACACATACCAATAGTATACGTTCTTTAGTTTTCCACAGTGACAAGAGAACTTCAGATGCAGGAAATGTCTTCTGTATCTAGGGCCTTTCCCCCCCCTTTACAAACACAGTATCTTCCAGTCCTTTCTCTTAATGAAGCCTATCATTATGTAAGGTATTTCAGGCTGAATGTGCAATAAATCATTTCATTGTACTTTTTTCTTAAATGCTATATCTGGATATCCAAAACCCAAACTAGTTAATAATGCTCTTGGCAGATAAATTTTTATGCTATTATGAAATAAAAGCAAATTGATCTAGGATTAAGGTACCAGCCTACATTTCTTTTAAAGTCTTAATTACAAGTTCATTGATTTTTTTCTGTAATGATATAGAACTGTACAATAAAAAGGGTTTCCAAGCAATACACTCCTGGTATTTGCAGCACCAATAAGAAATGCACCTGTGATGCATGCTCCATTATGCTAAGTGGAAATTAATATATGAGGCCTTTTTGACATAAAACATTTAAAATAAAGGAAAGTGAAAGATGGGCAAGAGCAAAAAAGGTCATTATGCCTGTTTTGTGAGCAAAAACCTGACACAAAAAGTTTAGATCTCAGTTTCAAAGCCACCAATGTTGTCGCTCTCCTTGTTATCTTTCAGATTAATCAAAAGCTCAGAACTACTCAGGAGCCAGTCTACGGTGGTTGTGATTTCAAACCCCAGCAGCTGTTAATTCCTCCACCATACTTCCTCCCACATTATTAGCAGAAGCTCCCTGTAGTCTTCCAGGGAACCACTTTGGGCCTCTCCTCCCTCTTTCTCCATGCTGCATCACCTGGGGAGGGTTACAGAAAACAGCCACAAGCACTTGCAAACTGTCTTACGGTAGCCAGTCAGCACATCAGCTTACTCCACAGAGACTTTGAGGCAGGAATGTTCTTTTTGCTCCATGCCATAGCAAAAAGTGATTCACATTATCAAGTTTAGGGTCTATCCAAGTCTGGTAATGAGCCTCCCCCCCACCACTATTCAGTAAAGCAACGCAAAGGAAGTTGATACTTGCAGACAAGAGTTCCTACTCCAATTCACAGCATGTTTAGCAAGAGAGGATAGATGTGCATTCTACCTTTCTTCTCCATACATCAACTGATGACTCAGCCTGACAGTCCCACAAAAAGCATCTCAGACTAAAAGCTAATGCTCTAGCAGAGAGCTTTGCACTAGCTTGTAATTTATACAATTTATGATACGAACTGGCCGAAGTTCTGGCTCTGACGGAGTCTCCAGGTGTACATTCACATTCATGTGAGTCAATATTGGGTTCCTCATGGAGAGGTGATGTCTCACCCACCAAATAAGAAGTGGCACATAGGGGCTGCAGTTGCTTTTGTTGCTTTGTACGTTTTCAAAGCTTAGCACCTAGCTTCTCAAACTTCGTGTTTTAAGAGAGTAAAACTTGCATAACTTTTTACGTGCAGCGTTGGGATAGGTTTTGGAATGACCTAGTGCATACTGAGGAGTTTTTTAATAACATATGGGAAAATTTAATTCCTAGTGCATCTTCTGTCCCAAAAGTAAGTATTATACATAGCTTATACGGTAAGCAGATGAAAAGAAGAGAAGCAAAGTCTTGGGGACTTGTATAGAATAGAACAGAAATGTGAGTCACAAATTGAGATCCAAGGCCTACTATTGAATACACAAACAAAAGAAATCTCAGTTTCATTTCCAGCTTCTTCTCACGTCTCCTGAATTCAGGTGAGTGTAGAAGAGATAGATGGCCTCTTTGATATCTCATTTGATGGAAACAAGCTCATTGGCTCCCACCCTCCTGAAAAGCTTGTGCTGTTGGAAAAAAGTAAGAAAGTGTCCATTTGACAAACCATCAAACTGCACATGGCATTGTTCTCCCCTCAGTGATTTTGGCAACTACGCAAGTTATGGCAAAACAGCTCTTAGTTTATTCTCCCTCTGGTCACACAGTGCACGCAGAATTTATCACTGCTCTTCTAGGTCCCACAGACTGCATGTTCCAAAATTAATTCAACTCTAGAGCCAGGCTCAGCCAAACATTTCCCCAGACTTACACTTAACCCAAACCCACTCACAATGTGGAAAGACAGAGCTAGTGGAGGAAAGAGGCGGTCAGATGCCTCCAGCTGCAGGAAGGAAACAAGGAGTAGGAAGCAGGCACAGGCTGATGCAAAAGTGTTTAAGAACAGCCACTCTGGAGGATGTGGGATGGCTTCAGGCAGTGAGAAGCAAGTAAGAGCAGAAAGGTGTTGTCCAACAGGCTACGCTTCCAAATCTTGCACGCTGGTAACTGGGCAAAGATTACAAACCAATAAATAAAATACAACTCACATCAGCATAGAAAAAACACCACAGTACCAAAGAATTATGATCAAAGCAAATGTCCCCACCTCTGCAGACTGGCATAGCCAGGACAGATGTCAGTCAGACACAGCACTTCTCAACACAAGGACATGGATCACTCAACTTGCTCACTGGCAGGTTGCACCCTGCCAAAGTTCCTGGCAGCTGCCTGAGAATACGGTAGTGGCCAGACATTGTGTTGATGCCCAGAGAGGCGAATATTTGGGTCTGCAATACTTCCAAGTATATACTGAATGAGCTCTGTAATTATTGTCTCCTAATTGATATGGGAACATCAGAATTACATATGGAAACATGTATTTGGTTAAATATAAACTGCTGATCTGGATGCCAACAAGAGCACATTATATGCACAGCCCATGAGGATATGAAGTTGGCATCAGTCCATTACAGCCCACTAGAGAGAACTCAAAGCAGATACAAAGGTCCATGAGCTTAATTCCTGCACAGCTTTATTTCTGCCTCCCACATCAGCTTTTGCAAGACCTATGCCTTCATTTCTGATGATTCCGTTTGGCAGTGACCTGGGGAATCATAAATCTGCTAGTTCTCATCAACACTGGCACCCCTGTGGTAGCCTCAGGTTTGGAAACTCTCCTGCCATTAGGAGATGAACCCTTCATGAAATATTAAAGTGCTTGCTTACTGCGTGTGCAGTCCTCCTGTACAAAGTAAAAGTGCCTTCGCCATTCATATCCCAGTACCTTTCAAAGCAACACATTTGGGGAAAAAAGAGTGGTACTACTGAGCATACATTTGGAATCCTTGGGCTACAAAAACTCCTTTCCTATTCCAAGTCCCATCAGTAGAAACTGATTTGGGACAGACGGGAGTGTTTCAGTGTCACCTTCTCAAGGAGAGTTAGTCTTGCAGAGAAGGAACGAATGAGTTAAGGGAAGATTCAGAGAATGCAAGATTGACTGCTGTCAGCTGAGCTTTGCATGGGGAAATAAGGTCTCTTCAGCCACTCAAAGGACAGCAGTACATACCTTGGGATAGGCACATACCTAGTGCTGACCAGCATTTTGCTAATCCAGCCAAGAAACAAACAGCCCCTCTCCATCACACATCTCTCAGCTGTATGTGGCTGCAAGTCAATTTGAGTTGCCAATTACACCAGAGTAAACATCTGAGCTCTCCTGCTTTTGCCAGCATAAGCACATAATTTAAGGTTGTGTTTTTCTTCTTTTGCCCATGACCAGCAGAGAACCACGACCTCTAAGATGTTGGCTGCAGCACTTTGCTGCTCGGAGCCAACCCACATGCACTGCCCTCCCCAGGGCAAGTGACACTGCCAACGTTCATGTGTTACAGCTGTTTAGAGCACAAGAACATTCTCTCACATGAGGGCACATGTAGCCCAGCTATTGATTTACATTTGTATTTAGGAGTTTTAAATCTGACCATAAAAAGTATGGCTGGACAGTCACATGGAAGCAAAGAGAGCTTTAAATAAAGGAGCAATGAAAATTGCAGAACCCTCAGACCTCACGTGGAGACAGAGCCTTTGGGCACGCAGGTGAGGCCTGTGCTATGGTTGGGTCAACACATTTCTTGCCTCTTCAGCTATAGTAGGGAACTGACAGCTCTACCTTGGAAAATGTTGACTCTAGGGCAGAAAAATGAAACAAAAACCTGACAGCTTTTGTCTAGGAAACTGCATTGAGCTCTTTCCTTCTGTGCCTCATGGGAAGTGCATTTCAGACCCTACAAAACTCTGACTCACTTTCCTGCATGGACTAGACTCCTCAGTTACGCTCTCAAAATACATTAGCTACAGCCTCTTCTCACTCCAGTATTTTTTGACTCATTGGTATTTCTGCAAGTGCCAGACCACAATCTCTGGACAACAAGTTGAATTATTTTTCTTCTTCTTCTTTATTAAAATAAAGGGGAGGAGGGAGAGCAACTTTCTACAGTAAAAACCAAAAAAAAGCCTTCTATAATAAAAAACGAGTTTTCTGTCAAAACCATTTTTTACGGAAATATTTTAGCAGGCTTTAAAAGTAGCATGATGCACCTCTTGCCAGCAACCTTCTATCTTTGCATTTACAGCAGTGCTTTGTCTGTGTTTGCTCCAATAGAGACCGTGTCTTTGCTCCAATAGAGACCGTGTCTTTGGATTTCAATTCTTCAAGTCCAAGACTTAAAGCAAAATGTCCTCTTTCACACAGAGTGGCCATTTTGTGAAGCTTTCTGCTGTAGCTTTTTTTTTTTTTGCTAATTTCTAACAGTTACATCGACATTCTGCATAAAAATAACGTTAGAGGTCAAGTCAGATTAAAAATAACGCCCTATCCTTCCTTTTCTAGAAAGATATTTTTACCTGGATCATTTCTTTAACACAGTGTAGCTCCAAAAGACCATATTGGTACAACTGAGGAAGCAGGAAGAAACAACACAGGAGACAATAAGGTCTTAAGATGTCTCCAATCTAGACCTAAGATCCAGCCAAGACCTAAAGAATCTCCACTGAGAATTTTCACCTGACTTTCAGAGAAAAGTTATTTTTAGCAACTTGAGTCCTCCCAGGAAGAATTGAGGAGGGGGAAGGGGCGGGGGGAGGTGGGGATAAAAAAAAATGGGTGTTGAACTTCCATAAGCATCCTCCACCCATATTCCTGTTTGGCAGAAGAATGATATTTATGTTTACAACCATTAAAAATCAATCTGAACACATTTAATATTAAAGATCACTTCTAAATATTTCTGTGAGCCGCCAGGCAATTTTTACCTCCACACATGTGCCAAACAGCAGAAAGCAGAGTTATTTCCCAGCTCTCAAAAGTCTCCCTGGACAGCTAATTCAATTGATGTCTTCACTGTGATACAGTTAATGTCAGCAAGCTGCAAATCTGAAGATATCATGCCTGTATATAAGCACTAAGATAATCCATCTCAAGATTTTAACTGAGTCATATAATCAATTTCTGCTGAAAGAAGGGCATGACACGAGACATCTGGCATCTCATGGCTACTTCTAAGCAGCATAGCTTTGAATAAAGGTCCAGGACGTATAAGAGATCTATCCATGCACAGTCAAACCTCCTTACTTTCCTACTCCAAGCACAGCAGACTTGTAAGTTTGGCTGAAACACAAATGTAAGGCTTCTAAAAAGAAATATAACTATGTTGGCACCATGGGGAAACAAGAGACCAATGCACAACACTGTGGTATTCAAATATCAGAGCTCATACTAAGAGACGAAGAGCCTGCCTACCTTACCAATTCAGGGGGGGGGGAGGAGGGGAAAGAAGAAAACAAGAAAAAAAAAATTACGGTTTGTATGGTTTGACTCTGAGTTCCTGCACAAAGAAGCAAGGACACAACACCCCAGCACCCTGTGCTGCCCTCCACAGAAGACATTTGAAGACAAGACAGGAACTGAATCTTTATACTTCAGCTCCTATTTTTTCTCATAGCTGAGGAAATACTCCCTGTTTTTCAGGGTGTCACTTGCAACAGGCTTTATTAAAGGAAAAAAAGAATCCCCCTCCCCAAACACCTAGCTGTTTTATCTCACCCCCTTTTACTGAAAACAGAGACTACCTGTCTCTCCCTACTTGCCCTGTGGTTGGGGTGCTCTAATCTTTCCTTGGACTCTGAGGCAGAGCTGTAACAAAGAGTGAGTGACTGATTTCTCATGGACATGCTAATTTTTACCTCAAACGGTGCTAAATTTTCAGTTAGAGTGACACATTCAATTAAATGGACTTCAACGCTCCCCTCCCCCCTTAAGTTCTTTACAGAGCTGCAGATTTCAGCTACTGTGTGAGGTGTGGGCAATGGGAAACATCTCTGGTCTGCAGGTGGCTATTCAATACAATTTTGCATAGCACCCTAGGCACTGGAGATGAAGTATACAAATGTAAGAGGCTCAAAGAAAGAGCTAAATTGAGATCACCAGATAGAGGAGAAAGACAGGCGGAATTCACTGAAGGATGCAAAGCTCAATTATCCATCTTGGCAGGCTTGGAGAATATTTTCTCTCTGCACATTCACCCTATTTGATGCAATAAATATGTGGCACGTTCTCCAGATAGCTCAGCATGTGAATACATGCTGTCTGCCAAAATTGGCTGAAGATTTTCAGATGGAAGAGATTTCTGTCAGAGAAATGCTCCTACAGAAGGATCAAGAGTGTTGCACAGGAGCATGTTGATGCCACGGAAGCTTTGACAGGCAGCAGACAGCTTCCTCAAGAGCTCCAGCTACTCAGAAGCCCTCCTGCAGATATGGCCAGCCCAGGCAGCCCACCCACCAAGCAAACTGCGGGAGCCCAAGGCAGATGAACATCTCAGAGTTTCCGAAACCATTTGTTTCTGGAGGAAACAAGTAGTTTTGAGCAGTGAGATTAATCTTTGCCTTTTTTTAACTGGATTTTTTTGGGGGAGGAAAAACACACTGTTTCCTACCAAACACTAAAGCTGGCCATGGGTTGATATTTTCCAAAGCTTCTTAAAGTATTTGGTCACTTAATTACCACAGCAATCTCAAGTGGCTTTCAGGGGCTCAGCTGGTCCCTGCAAGTATTCACAGGCAAGCCCATGTTCCTGTATCACCAGAAAAGCTAAGGGCAATATGTGGTTAGCAAATTTTGTCTCAAAAACAACAAGTGCAGAGCAGTTCATCCACTGTCAGGTGTTAGCCTCCTGTGAACAAAATTTTGCTTAGAGTAATAAGAATACAGATTTTAAGATTTAGATTCAACTGGACAAAATTTAAATAGGCAAAGAAAAAGTTAGTTGTCTGGACTCCATCATGACCAGTGAAGAAATAGAAACTTCTAAGGTTCATCTGAGTGATTTTGGATAGCTGCCATGGAATGAAATAAACTGTCTCTTAAAAATCTCCATTTCTCTCCATCAACTTTGAAGGGAATCTAGACAAGAAGTCAGATCAGCTGCTTACAGTGCAGATGTCTACTAGCTGAAGTTGATGAATCCCAGCTCAAAATGTCATCCCAGCCTCAGGCAATTTGCTACAGTACCGGAGGTAAAAACTATGCTAATAAAGACAGAAGCATGTTTGTTACACTGGAAGCCTGCAGACAAAGGAAGCTTCCAGTCAACTGTAGTTGTCATTTCTAGTAACAAAGAAGGTAAAGCAAACTCTCAGTTGGCAGTTTGTTTCTTCGTGAAGCTTAGGAGTTGTGTCTTTGCAGACAAGATACAGGGTAAGGTGAACTTTTACTCAGCTTCAACACTGTTGATGTTTTTTTTCCTGACAAAGAAGACACAGATCTTAACTGCTATTTCCAGAAGAACCCTGTGATTTCTATAAGTCCTCTAGGGTGGCCAAATTATCACATATAGAATCATAGAATGGTTTAGGTTGGAAAGGACCTTGAAGATCATCGAGTTCCACCCCCCCTGCCATAGACAGGGACACCTCCGACTAGACCAGGTTGCCCAAGGCTATGTCCAGCCTGGCCTTGAACACCTCCAGGGATGGGGCCTCAACAACCTCTCTGGGCAACCTGTTCCAGTGCCTTACAACCCTCAAAGCAAAAAACTTCTTCCTAATGTTTAATTTAAACCTGCCCTCTTCCAGTTTATATCCATTCCCCCTCGTCCTGTCACTACATGCCCTAGTAAAAAGTCCTTCCCCAGCTCTCCTGTAGGGACCCTTTAGGTACTGGAAGGCCGCAATAAGATCTCCCCAGAGCCTTCTCTTCTCCAGGCTGAACAACACGAACTCTCTCAGCCTCTCCTCATAGGAGAGGTGCTCCAGCCCTCGATCATCCTCATGGCTCTCCTCTGGACACGCTCCAGCAGGTCCATGTCTTTCTTATGTTGAGGACTCCAGAGCTGAACGCAGCACTCCAGGTGGGGTCTCACAAGAGTGGAGTAGAGGGGCAGGATCACCTCCCTTGACCTGCTGGCCACACTTCTTTTGATGCAGCCCAGGATACGGTTGGCCTTCTGGGCTGCGATTGCACATTGCTGACTCATGTTGAGCTTCTGGTCAATCAGCACGCCCAGGTCCTTCTCCTCAGGGCTGCTCTCCAGCCATACCCCACCGAGCCTGTATTTGTGCTTGGGATTGCCCCGACCCAGATGTAGGACCAAAAAAAACCCCATACTAGTGAGATACTGTCTATAGCACGCATAAGTGACACAGTAAAACCCAACAAGGGGAAGCTGTAACTAGTCTGATGCCAAATCAAGCAAGGATGCAGGAGACAGTTGAGGGATGACAGCCTCACCCAGCTGAATGTATCACATGACCTAAACCAGCAGTGCTCAGAGTCGATGCTCAAGGACACGCAAGCATTGAAGCCACTGTCTCATGTTGCTTGCATGGCCAGCATAATTCTCAAAAGCCCTCTCTTCTGCAGAAGGGTTTCCTGACAATCCCAGGCATCCTACCCAAGCCTGCTCCACCTTCTGACTCCTCTCTCATTGCCTACCAGACCATACCCCTCACACACTTGCACTGGAGCCCCACAGCTCTCCACCCCTTTGGCAAGAGGAGGAGGACCGAGTGAAGAATGCTGCAAGGGAGCAGAGGTAGGCATATTCCCGAGTAAGGAGCCACTCTCAGGAAGTCCCACTGATCTTGAGCCCAGGAGCATGAGTCCATGGGGTCCAGCAGCAGTATGGCAGCCTTTCTTATCAGAGGTCCAAGTGCAGCCCTCATGTGGCCTACTCAATGATTGGCAGGCCTGCACATGACCAGCTAAAGCCCATCTTCCACCCTACACAAAGACTTGAGAAGGTCAACAGGTCTCAAAAGATAAATACAAAATCAGTTCATGGAAAGTAGGACTCCATTAGTTCCATGAACCAGGAGAGAATGAGACAAGGCTCAAGTCCTGTTCAGAAAAATCTCTTACATACATTTCACTGCCTTGGACCTGGGTAAGTTTTCTACTCCACATATTACCTCCAGGTGATTAAAACCAGCTATGCAGTAGTTGCTTTCAGATTTTTGTTAAGTAGATTTTGTTCCTTAACTTTAAATTTTCAATGCTAAATATGAAAGCTGAAAAATTGCAGGAATTCCCCCAGCAATGGCCTCATTGAAAGAAAGCGATATGCTTAAAACACTATTGATTTAACCTCTGAGGTAGCTATACATCAAAGAGAGCTGACACTCCCGACTCACTGCCAAATTGAAATGAAACTCAGCAAGCCACATAACGATAGAAGGACAAGGGCAATAAACTCTAGAGGAGTTCCTTAGCCTCCAACAGAGTCAAAATCTCCATAAGACATATCTGTGGAGAAGAAAGCAAACCCCGAAGGGTGCCCACCCATTAAACAAATAATTATAAATACTTAAACTAAAGACTTGTAAATTTGTTTTTCATCATTGCCCAAAGATAAAGTGTGTATGGGATACTAACAAAAGTTCTGATGCTTCAGCAGTTACCTAAAAAAGTCAACACTGAAACACAGTTAATTTTAATCAAAATAAATTAAAAAAAAATCTGCCTGAATGCAATTTAAAGCCATCAGGAGGAAGATATTTGCTGCCTGTTGTAGTTTAAACATCACAGGCAAGTGCATCCAGCTCAGAGGACCCTGGGCACCATGTTCCCAGCACAATACAGGTGTACGGATTTCTCCAAAGCATTCGCTTTTACACAAACATTTTCAAAAAGAGATGATTAGAAGAAAAATCTCACTTTGAGCTGGTATTTACTATACCCACTAGATAGTCACTGAACAGATGGTAAGTATACAACACCAGTAATAACATTATCAGCAGCAGAAATATAGAAGCAAATACCAGAAGCACTGATACTTCAAGGCCCTGTCCAGGAACATACATAGTCAATTTTTTAAATAATGTATTAACCATACAAACTCCCAAATGCTCCCAACAATTTATGTGCTTCAATCTGTTGTCTGGATCTTTTTTTTTATTTTTTATTTAAAATCAGAGTTACTATTGGATCTTGGGATGTGCATTCTAATTGCTATAAATAAATCATGAATGATTGGCTCAATGTATTTTTCCATGGCAACTCCTGCGTCACACACAGCGTTACATTTTTGAAAGACAGCTATGGTCTTTGAGAGAGAGGCAAAGATTCACACTCAGGATGGGCTCAGTCTAGTTTTACAGTTTCTGTTTGAGTAGAACATACACTAGCAATGAAACAGAATTATTTTCAACTAACTGTAAATTAATTAGGCACCAAAGCCTAGTGCCCTCCACCAGTGCAGAGAGATGTGTGGTAAATTCCCATACAAACTGCAAGGCTTCTTGCTTCTTTGTGCACAGATCCTCTGTGACATCCTCAAACATGCAGCACCACACACAAGCAAAATCCTGTTCCAATTTTGTCTCACATTTGAGTATTAAGAAACCTGCCTCCTGAAGTTGCTGGCAAGGAGGGCAAAGAAATTACATTCCCAAGGTCTATGACCTGGTCTAAACCAGAAAGCTTGACTTCTGTGCCTAGTAGGTGGGGCCAAGAAAAACATAATGAGCTCCTTGCAACAGAGAATTTGGCCCTTGTAAGATAAAACAAGCAAAATATGAGTCGCGGGATGCATTTTCCCCCTTCCAAAAAGAGACTGTTCTACGTTAAAGTCACCTATCTGCATTGGAAAGGAAAATTCCCAAAGTGAAGATTTCCAACTATTTTCTGAATGGAACACATGGAATATTTAGTAATTTACAGAACCAACATCAATTTTTCATTTATGAGGTAAGATTTTTTTACACCAGTTTAGAAGTTTTGATATCTGAAGCTTGGTAACCTTCAACTATTAACTGAAAGATACCAAGTTTAAAGACTCAATGGTTTTTAAAATTTTCAAAATCCTCCCCAAAACCTCATTTATAGCATAAACCAAATTCTATAGCTCAGACAATACAATTAAGATGCACCCCCTAAGAGAAAGAAGAAAACAGTTTTAACTTCAAAGCTACAAAATAACGTATTCCAGTTCCAGTGCAGGACAAAGCCTTGAAAAAGAACCATTCTCATCAGACTGTATCTAACCAAGAATTCATAAGTACACCTGATCCTAGGCATCCCTCCACTTTCTAAGTTTCAACCAGAGTCTCCCAAGCACCGAAGTTTTCAACCTGACTTGAAACCAAACTGTGGTTTGGCTTTGGTTTCAACTTACAGAGGTTCACATACTGACATCTTAGAGCATCACTAAAAGCTTACATTAAGCAGAATCCAGAGAAGCCTATTTTGAAAATTAATTGGCAAGACTCTCTCAATCAAGAAGCTCAGGCTCTTCTTATTTCATGGTTGTTTGCCTCTGAACAAAGGTTTTGACATCAGTTATTTACTCTGCATTTTCTAAGCAGTGTATATTTATGACAACCACTGCCTGTATTACACAGTTTAATTTCCATTTATTCAGCAGCATTCATGTTTACATTCAGTAACCTGCAGGAAACGACACATACCTTTGTTAAACAGCCAATTGTGCAGTAAAATTTACAGTGATGTGCAAACATGCTCTGATATTTCCAGTTCATGGTGAGCATAAGAAGAGCAGGGTGAATTATCCATGCTGGGTAAAAATTCTGCCTAAACTTTTTCCTAAGAGGAAGCTGAGTTTTCACTCAAATGAACACCTATTTTCTGTTTTCCAGAGAAAAGGTTGAGCTGTTATTGAATATTTTAGTCAAAACTTTCATTTTAAAATTTTCCTTTTGCTCGACGAAGAAATCTGCACTTTCCATGCCCATCTGTTTTCATCAACTGTTTCCAAAAGGGAAAAACAAAGATAAATATACGCCTCTGCAAAACTGCACTGGATAGCATGTTCCTTGGTGTTATCAGTTTAAAAAAAAAAAAAAAAAAAAAAAAAAAAAGGAAAGCATTATATTTGACAGGAGAGATTTTTTTCATCATAATAACCTACCTGATTTCAAGAACTGAAATGCGGGAATATGTCAACTGTTCAGTCTAAACTAAGCCAAACTAACCACGTGGTTCAAGAGATGGGTAAATGTGAGATTTTGCATGGATTATATAAAAGTCTCTTAATAATTACAAATGATTGTTAACGGCAGCAAAGCTATCTGAAAAATAACAATCTGGCTCATGTTAATTATTACAGCTCTCCTGCTAAGGTACCTTACTGTCTCAGAGCTTCTAGACATAAGGCCGAATGAGAATGGCTCGTACTTCATCACGCCAGTAAATCAAAATCACTTTAATTATTCTCCAGTGGGACTCCAAAGATTTCAAGTCAGCATGGCACGAGCCATATGTTTCTTTCTGTTTGGGCAACGCTGCTAATTAGCAAAGTTGGGAAAATCCTATTTCAAAGTGATAAAGCACAAACCACAGCATATGTTTACCTGAGATGTAGTAGTAATTTTAATTGCCATGAGTACATTTACTGCTGTACTATCAAGGAGGCTTTGAGGTTAAAGTATAAAACAACTTGGTTACAATCCTCAGCTGGTGCAAGTCAATGTTGCTTGACAGAGCAGCTATTGTGAATGAGACCACTCCAGGCTACAGCTGGTTGTGTTGCTCATCCTTAAGTACTTACGACCACTTGAAAACCTCAGGGTCTAACACCCTCCCCCACATGGGACAGCCTGATGAAAGACTTTGCAAGAGGAAGAAGGTCACCCTCCAAGGCTTGAAGACATCTGCATTCTTTGACCTGGACCTTCCCTTCTTCTGAAGGCAAAAGGAAATATTTTATAAGCCAGAAGATTCCCGTCACCAGCACTAGCGAAAGGGTCATTCCCTACAGCAAACTTTAGGACAAAATTTGTTGCCAGCCAGGTGACTAGAGATGGGCTAAAAAGCAAAGCATTGACACCAAGGCTAACTTCATACTAGTTCAAACAGTGCTGAACCTTCCCGGATACCCTCATCTTCTCATGAGCTTCAAACAACAAAGAGATAGATCTATTTCAAGTGAACTATGTCTGGATTTTTCAAGCCAGTTGCAATACACTGAACAACTTCCTTAATAAATTCCTCTTTAAGATTGCGTTTAGAGAGCATCATGGGAATGGCTGAACCCCACTAAAGGTGTGAAGCTGAACACGAAGACTGCAAACCAGAACCAACACCCCAGCATCCGTTCATGCTACTATGCAAAGCAAGGAGAAAGCAAGTAGGAAAACCCACCAGCACACCAGCAGATGGAGAAACCTGACACTCTCCTGCCTGGTTTACTTTCTTAATCTCAATTCAGCTACCACAATAGTGCCTTTGAAATTACATCTCCTTTGTTTCTACTCAAGAACAAAAAACAGAACAGATAAAATAAATGAGGGGGGACGCGGTGGGGAGCTTTGCTAATAGCATTGTTACTTCAGCAACTTTAGAAAGAAGGGGGTACTGACGAAAGAAGGGTATTGATGATTGCAGTCATCAGTACTGCTTAGAGTGACCTTCTTAATTTCTTATCTGTTCAGTCAGTTCCCCAAATATATACAATTTCCCATACAGTTGCCATTTCCCTGCCTTAAGCAACAGCTCCCTGTGGATAGTTGTTCACCTGTAGTCTTTCTTGGGAATTTTCCAAGTACGTATCTCACGTCCCATACCTTCCTCAGAATTTGGCTCCAAATGCCCCATTTTTACCAAGCTTCACTTACGAATTAGCAGAAGGGGAGGAGAAAATTATTTTAGGGGAAGAAAAAGAAGAAAATCCTTGAGTTGTTTCAAGACACTAATTATAAGTTAGAATGCAATTTTTAAAAAGGTTTATATCTGCATTTAGAGCTTAGCAGGTCTAAATTATGCAGTTATGAACATTACATTAGCCTAATTAATAACTTACGCTAAAAGTACACTTAAATTATGTAGCAACATATAGTGGATATTGTACATAGGTACCTCTTACTCAAAGAGACTTAAAAGGGAAGTTATCGATTTAAAATTAGGATGCTTTGATCTGGAAAACACTGCATTGTTTGACAAACCTAAGACTGACCATTTTGGAATAGAATAAAAACCTGATGTATCAGCAGCCACTGTGGGCGAAGTAAAATTGCTTCCCAGTCAACTGCATTCACCAATGCATTTGAAAGGGTTTTACATACACATTTTATCTTGCTTTGTTCTTGGAAGGATGGGAGGGAAGCACAAATAAGCAGCATAGAACAATCCTATATCTATAGGCATTCACAGGGCGTTAATTTCTCTCATCTACTTTCTTTAAGGAATAACACAACTTAACTCTGATACCAGACTCAGAAATTTACTGGGGAAGAGAAATAAATCAATGAGAAGCCACCACTACTACCTGATCATGACCAGATTTCAAGGCATTTCCATGCTTAAAATTACAGGGCATCTCAAGGAGAAGGTATATTCCTCACTGTAGAAGGGTTCAAGTACAGTTACTAGCAAGATATACAGCCGGATTTTTCTTGGGGATCCACAGTAACAGGACAAGAGAAAACAGACACAATGGTAATTCCAATTAGAGACTGGGGACATACATACACACATGAAAAAAAAAACATCTCAGTGATAGTAGTCAAACTTTGAAATGAGTTGCCCAAACTGGAGTCTCCACACCTGTAGATATTCAGAACTGAACTGGACAGGGCCCTGAGCAACCTGAAATAACATGTCCCTAGTTAGAGGAGGGATTTAGACTTCCAGAGGTCATTTCCAGCCTAAATCATAAATCATATATTTTTATGAAGCACCTATGACTTTCATTGATCATTAAAATCTGGACTAAGGTTCTTCTGAAATCAATCCCACACCTCAAACACTGTCCCCCCAAATAATGTTTGGCACAATAACATAATGAAAGAAGTTAAATAGACTACAACATTCAGCAAGGGTACACAGTCCTTCATGCACCTTTGGAGAAGACATTATTACAAGCATGTGGACCAAAAGATGAAATTGAAGCATTCCTAATGAAACCACATTGTGGCAAACACCGAAGTCAAAGAGGAAACACTAAAAAAACCAACCCAAACAACAAACCACAAAGAAAATTAGAAAAAGAGACAAGATGCTTCAGAGAAACCCCAAACTATAGCTGTACCTTATGCATGCTGAACACTGTTGAAAACATGATGTAAGGCCCTTTTAGTAAGCTGGGAAATCTTCAGCATAGTATAAAAGGCTTTTCCATGTACTTAGAGGATGGTGCAGTGTGGATATATAATCATTTTCCCAGGGTCCTTGCAGTCTGCTCCAAACAAGTGAGAGAAAAATTCATGAGTTCCCCATCCCTTTATTTCAGCAGCTTCTCTAGCAATTATTGTTGTAGCAAATGTATTTTGACCTGCACTTGAATATGCAGTAACCAATCTACATAATATTCCTTTTCACCAGTTTTTCAGAATCCTATTGGAAAGGTTTTTTTAAAGTTATTTTATGGATGGTGTGAAAAATTTACTCTTTTAAGTCACTTTTTGTGCCTTTGGTGAATCTTCATGTTTAGTAAGCCTCCCCATCCCTTCATAAGCCTTGTTTTCCTTCACAATTTGCATGCATAATTTCTTTATTGGGCACGGTCATTCCAGCCCTTCTAAATATTTCTTTCCAGAAAGAGCAGGTTCTGCTGAGCCATTATCAGTTACAGTCTTACCTTCATGCTAACCTCCCTGCCTCCACCATGACCCTACACTGACAACATCCAATTATATATGCCCATCAATTCCCTCATTCTGGGGAAATTGGGTCTTTTAAATTCAGAAGCCTAGCACTTTCCTTCACCTCCACAGCTTCATATACAAGGTCAAATCTAACTGTTATGCAATTTCTATTCCCAAAAGTCTATGACCTTTACTACTTCTTTTCCCCAGTACCTGCCATCTCCAGGATTGCCTCATATCCACTTGTTTCTTTTGTAACTTCCATTAAAATTCTAGTATCCCAAATTTATCAAAATCCTCTATTTTCATTTCCTCCAGTTATAACCTGATAAAGCAAGATACTAGTTCTCTTAATTTCTCTACTGCTTCAAGAAAAGCATATATTTAAATACCTTGCTTAAAAAGGGTATATTTCAGGATAGGTGAAATTCCTTCTCTGTGTGAAGCTATAGTAATTCACTAATTAGTTGCATAGTCTCATTCAAGTCAAGATAAAGAGCACCAAAAGATGCTGTTCTTCCAAGCCCTTCAGCCTAACTTCAGGCAAATAAGCTGTGGTGATAACCACAGGTGGAGCCTATTATTGTAACTTAACTCCCCACACAAGCTTGAGACAAACAAGTAGAGATGAGTGCAATGCTTTGGTAGTAGTGACTTAACATGTTTTGCCACATTTCCCATGACACATAGAGAAATAGGTAATGTGTTGTTCCCAATTTTCTCAAACAGTATTTTCACACATACACACAAAACAGTTTGCAAGAAAAATAATCATCAATTGTCAGCCAGCCAACTCTTCAGATAATGGATTTTTCATACTTTCAGACTCTGAACTACCCCAGTCGCTGCTGAAAGATCAGCATTTAAGCAGTTACAACAATGTTATGTAAAGGGTTGTGGGGTTTTTTTTGCAATTAGAATATGAATTAGTTATTGTTACATTGTTGGGTAGCTGCCATCCTCAGAGACCATCTGATTTATTGCTTTACCAGCAAAGCTTTGCTTTTAATAGAATACTCTCCAATTCTTTGGAAAGTCACAGATTTATACATCACAAGAAGTCACACAGCCTGGCTGGGACTGGCAGGATAGCTGTCTGCCATTCCTAGCTCTCTTCTTGATCTCCTCTGTGACTTGAGACAAGTTGCTTCACTCTGCACTGGTTCTGTCTTCTCTGTAATCAGGGCATGGACCATGTCCCTGGGAGGTGTCTGTGCAGCGCCTACCACAAACAAGGCTTTAAGTCTTAGTATCCATAAAAGTAGGTGACAAAATGGTATGACATCTGAAATGAAGTGCCATATACCACTGTTTTGTAGAGTATAAGAAATTTCACCACTTACTACAAGGGAAAATAGTGATAATCATTTTAAGTCCCATTAAACAATAGGGTAAAGCTTTCTCCTGCAGAATTAGCATTAGCAGTATATCTTAAATATGCAGTAGTTATTACATTTAAAATACAAAATTATTTTTTTCTAAGAAATGCACCTACACACATATGAACAAGATGTGAATATGTATTTATTTTCAGCAAGGAATACTATATTCCAGTTCTGGACAAACTGCAACACATTTAGTATGGGAATCAGATCCAAACCAAACAAAAAAGCATGTGTGGTTTCGTAGTCTCTATAAACAATACAACTGAATATGAAAATCAATATTTTACAGCAATGAAAAGGAGTAGATACATTTTTCTATAGAAATAGAAAACTTTAAGAGCTTTAATATTTTTGGCATTTATATTCACTCTGCAATACATCTACATCAGTCACCACCCACGCATGCTTTGAAGACTGAAAGTAGATAGTAAGTCTAGCAGAACTTCATGGTGGGAGTGTGCGGGTTTTTTCTATCAAGCCTTAAAAGTGGGCTTGTAAAAGGTAACTTCAAAAATCTGGTTAAATCCCAAGGATTTTAAAATTTGGGAATGACTGTTATGTCCCAGGCCTTAAATCAGTGAATTCACTATTTTAAGTAATTCTTAACTGAAGATTGGATTATTTAATTTTTTTTTATAATTGTTTCCTCTAGTTTATGTAATTATTCAGTTTGGGAAGCATTATTGACTTTATTATGGGAGAGATCAGAATAGATGACCAGTTATTCTCCTTTCTGGCCATGCAGATATACAAAACCACCGCTGAATAAGAGCACGGAGAGAGGGTGAAAAAAATAGTTCTCTTTAGACCTTGGAGAGAGCCCAAGATGAAGCAAAGATTGACCTTTCAGCCAGGTCTAACTTCCAACCACCTGGGTGACGCTTCGCAGAAGTTCACCCAAACATTCACATGATAACCAGAGGGCTTGACCCCTTACACAGCTTCCAGAAAAATTTCCAATCCTGATGCTTCAGCTTCAAATGAGAGAGAAGGCACCATGTGAAGTCAGTGTTTTTTCTCGTTTGCACCTGGGTAGAGAGTAGCCATATGAGAAGTTAATGCTGCAAGTCCTCTTAACAGAGCTAAGGAAAAAGAAAACCAAAACAAGAATACCACAAGGGTTTAATTTTGATTGATCTGAATTTTAGAGGAAGATGAGAATCAGTTCTTTTTCTACGTGGACCAGTGCACTAACACCAAATACAAAAGCTTGTATGGCTAAAACGCTTAGATCCTAACTAAATTGTCTCCACATGTATACCACTGGGGCAAGCAAAGATCCAAGATGGGCACTTCTGCTGGCATATCTGAGCATCCAGGCCTGAAGACAGGGCTTTTAGCAATTGACTCAGTAGCCATCTACTCAATATTTTCATTTCCTTATCGCATATTGCCTTCTTAGAGCAACATTGCAAGGAGTCTTTATTCTCTAACTTATACACGATGAAGTAAGGCAGCCAGGTCCCTTGTGAAGGAGTATCAGATGATAAAGTCACCCATATTAATGCAATCTGACTCCATGATTGCTACAGACTACAGCAAAAGCTCACAGCTGTGGGCAGCAGTGGGGGACCTTTGTTCTCCTTGAGGAGCTCTTCTGCCTGGGGACACCTTTAAAGAAGATTCTTCCTGTTCACACCCAGTGGTTAGCCCCTGCCATATAGCAAATAACTTTAATCTCCAAAACTGGTGGGTTGGAGGGCTACAAATTGAGCAATGTAATCTATCGTGAAACAGCTTTGCAACAACACTATGCCCCTCCAGCCTTCTCAGCCCTGGCCTTGTTGTGGCTGTCAGGCACACTCAAAAGCTGGTCTACAGATTCACCTTGAGGGGTTGTCAGGGGTGATGTGGTCACTGCTAGCCTTTTCCTCAACTCACACAATGCCTACAAATGACATGAAGGATGCAAGAGCAGGTCCTGTGACAACACTGCACTGGGAGTTACGAGCTTGGGGCACCACCTAATAATAATTCTGCCTGTAGATGCCATTCAAGGCCCAGAGGCTTTTTAAAAGACATACTAGAGTAGTACCCTATGGCAGCAAGGGTCATGCCATGCATCTTGCTACAATATCTGTTGACAGACCAGGACTGCCAGACTGTAGGTCCTGCAGAATATAGGCAGGACCCCTCAGAGACGGTCTAAGTATCTTGAGCTTGTTCCCAGCCCACCCAGCAGAAGCATCTAGGAGGGTATGCCAAAGGATTCATGACACAGACAGTCTGAGATCTTAGTTTTTAGGACACTTGTGACAGAACAGCATGAACACAACCACCAAGCATACAGAAACTTGCTTGCGCTACACATTATTGCTACTTTCTCAGAGCTTTTAAAAGCATGAAATGTTGTAAGAGGATAGAATGTTTGAACTATTTTTAACGGTGTCTCCTTCCCCTAGCCTCATGCACACCAGTGCAGTGGCAGATACTCAGTGCTCTCTGGTCCCTTCCTTTCAGACAGGTTTTCCAGCCCTACGCAGGTGGAGGTGACTGCTTGAAGTGACTTCACTGTCACACTACCCTCCAAGCAGCACTTCACTATGTCTCTTCCCATCACTGGCCCTGTGGGGAATTCAGCTTAGACTTAACAAGTGCCTGAAGTTTTAGACTCTGGTTTTAGTTCTTGGCTTTTGTTTTTATTGGGATTTTCGTTTCAAGGTGCATATCAACATACACAAAAATACTGCCAGGCTATTGTCATAATAATCTTATGGGAAATAATGCTTCAGAAACTGGAAGGTATTCTTCCCACACACCCACATGCACTGCTTTTAAAAAGGCAAAGGAAGAAAGAAACAAGCAAAATGCCAGCCACATTCTCTATTGAGCACAGATTATATAGGAGAAGTCACAGACAGAAGTGAATAAAATGACTGGTTATAAATTCCTTTTTTTGAGAAGTTTATCATAAAAAACTTGAACTATTGTTGAATTGACCCATTTTGATTTTGAACAAATTAAATTCATCCAATGTTTTTGGTTTTGATTTTGCTTAGATTTTACCAGTTTATGTCCCACAGAAGGTGAGAGAGTATATTCCTGCCTTCTGCAGGCTTTGCATAGCAATATAATGTTGTTTTCCCTGTCTAATCTCCAATATATTTCTCTGAAACTGCAGGCACACTGAATCATCAAGCTTTGTGTTTATTCGCAGGGAATAACAAAAAAATTTCAAGCACCGGTAACTTTGCAGTGCTTTCCTTGTATTTTCAGTGCTTCTGAACTATACAGTTTTAATCTACCTCATTGATTCCCGATGGAATTAACAGGTAACATTTCTAGTCCTAAATTACTTCCTTATGCTAAATATGCAAGACTGTTAGAAGTAGGAGCAAGCAAGACAAGCTGCTTCTCATCTCTGATATTAGAAGGTGGAGGAATGACTCTGCTCCAATCCCCCACTAAAAATTTTTCATCAGCCTGGGAATGGCTCCAGTTCCAGCTCTGAGCTAGGCAGCTCTCTGAAGAGCTTCAAGACAGCAATAAAAATAATCAACAACCTTGTGGAGTGTATGTCACATCCAGTAATTATGTTTACAGAACGAAGATGGAATACCAGTAACAGGTTCAGCTGAGTCTTGACTAGGTGGATGCAAGAGGAGCAGTGGGGTGAGAAAATCATACCAAAGAACACTAAAAAAAAAAAAAAAAGTTAATTTCTGTCTTTAAAACCTCAATCTAACAGAATATTTCAAAATGGGAGACACTTTTTATAGTAGTCATACCACAAGAGGATAGCCCACACACCACACTAAAACCCTAACAGGTATTAAAAGCTGTGAAGTTTATCCGCTACAGAACAGAAGGACAAAGACAAGGTCATTCACGGTGTGCAAGTGATAGAACAAGGCTCCAAAATCCCCAAACAAACAGGGGCAGAAAGTAATCTCCTTGGCAAAGTTTTGCAGTATTTGAGCATCAGGAGAAAGTCAGAAGCAATATTATTGACTAACCAAGCTGACATTTGGCTACCGAAGATTTAATTCATGTAGTTCCTACTAGATAAAAGGACACCGCATCCATCTCCAAATGATGGCTTGGCACAGTCAACCAGAGAATACAGAATACCAGGGGTTTTTTTTAGGGGGTTGAGAAAGAGAGGACCGTCCCAAAAGTTTCTCATTTGCCCGTTGCCCTTTATCTTGCTTGACTAGTTGAATTTCAGCATCACCTGAGGTCAAGTTCTGCTAATCAACCATTCCCATCTACTTTCAGTCTTTTCTGTAGGGACGTGGGTGCAGAGAAGGATGCCCAGGAGGACACGTGTGCTGAATGCTACCACCAGTGCTGTCCACAGTCGGGTCAAACCACAGCATCCTCAAAAGAGGGACTGATAAGATGGAGGAAAAACTCCTTCCTGGGGAAAGGAGCATGCATGGCATAAGGCATCAAACAGGAGGTTGCAATGGTGGCCGAACACAACCTAGAAGGTGGCATATCCATCTCCCAGCAAGCGTTCATGTTGGACCAGGTCTTCTGATCTGGAATAAAATGATGCAACACATCTTAGTCTCATGGCAGAAGCTGCTGAGGAAACAGAAGACAAATGTCAACCCCTTATAGAGAGGTAAAACAGATCACCTGGCACCTAATAATTGCAGCATGTCTTTGTTGGCATGATCAAGGCCCAAAGACTAAAGAGTCTGAATAATTATATCTGTTTTCTGAGAAAGCTCCAGCTGGGTGGCAATTCATACTCAGCTATCTCTATTTTATTGGCAAAGCTGCAGCAGCCCTTTACAATGTTCAGCCACAGATAATGTACTACATCCCAGTGGATATTTCATAGTAAACTGCTCAAGTTGTTCTCCACCCCCCTGCTCTTCTTGTTTGCAAGCTACCTACAAGCAGAGTACAGATTTTTTTCCATTTTACTCAAAGGGTGTTTGCTAAGATTTCCATGCACAATCTTTGATCTGTGGATTGCCGCACATATTTGAAGTTCAAAATTTGATCTGCATCAATTGCTAAGAGGAGAATTTCATTTTATAGTGCAATTATTGAAAGTGCAGTATACATTTAAGAAATAGTAGTAACTTTGGAAAACAGTGCCATGAAAGTCCCTAGGTTTAGTCCACGGGTGCAGTTACCAAGGATCGGTAACTCATGTGGGAGTATTAATTCCAGTTCTCATTTTTTTATTCATTAACTTTCTGCTCCACCTAGCATCTCCCTATTTTTGAAATTAAGGAAATAGAAAATCTTGATCAATTTTCTCATGATTTATGGTTTCATGCCTCCTTGCCCTGTTCTCTTTTGTTAAAAAAACTCTTTTTTTTCCAATCTAAACAGCCTCCCTCCCAGTCATCTCCCCCACAAGAAGCTTTCTTGCCTGTAAAATACATTCGTTGCCCTGCACTGAACCCCTCCTAATTTCCCTTAATCCATCTTTTGTGGTGACCCATACATCGGATGCCTGCAGATGAGCATCCACGCTACAAGCCATGCTGGCAGTTTCCGACATGAGCACCCAGGGTGCTGGTCTGATGCTCAGGACCATCCTGTCCAGGTGATGACTCAGGTGGTGGGGGAGAGGACAGGTACTCAGCAGCCAGCTGTGTCCCTTCCCCTCTGCACTCACGGGACTGCAGTCCCTGGACTGTCAGGCTCAGCACCTTTCAGGAAAACTAAATTTACACCTACACACTTCCCCCCTCCCTTCCTCTAGACATTATTAAAAAAGCTTCATTCCCTGATGATTCACCAACACCTGGGAGCAAGTTCTGCTTTTTGTTCATCTCCAACAAAATCTTTTCTTCCCCTTAGCAACCAAACTGCAAGCCTTCAAGATTTAAAAGAAATGAGAATGAGTGTGTAAGTGTACGCTTGCTTCCTTGGAGTGCGTGAAAGGCTAATTACAGAAATTAAATGCTAATTTCTCGAGATTAATATAGGCAAGTAAAAGGCTTTTGCATTGTTTGCATAAAAGGCTACTTCAAAAAGATTTCTTCCTTTTGCTTCTCACCTGTAATTTCTACCCTTCCTCCCCATGCCAGGTTACACCAGGTCAGGTTTTTAATTGGTGCTCATTAGCCAAGCTGTGGATGCTTCTCTCTGGTCAGTCCCTTTGCCCACAGGCGACTGCTGGTTGCATCTCTGTAGTTCTAGGAAGGGGAAACCAGACCCCCCCTCCCAGTAACAGCAGCACTTTGAGCTCTGTCACCAGTGGCTTTCCTGACACCCTGTGGAGAAGTTTAAAGGCGAACAAAATATATACCACAGCAAAATTTTGCAGTCCAGCTCCTTTGTCTGCCAAGAAGATGCAAAATCCTGAACACCTGAGTTCCTGAAATCTGCATTATTTTGTTGTGCTTATTAATGGCACTGACTTCTACAATTTACTGTCACATTTAGCCATGCTCAGAACACTCCTGGTCAACATATCCCATAAGCTGCCCCTCAAAGCATAGCACTGCAAGTGCCTCTGTAAATTGGGGGTCTAATATATATTTATACATACTTATATATTTATATGTTTTGTCATATAAAAGCTTTCTCCAGCACCAGAGAGGGTCTTGGCATACCACACTCTGATTACAGGTCAGACTGATGAATACATGTAAATGAACATAACTTACATTGACACTCTCAAACACAAGAAAAAGAAGTTGAAAATACATTACTTCACTTTGATTCTCTAAGCCATCTTTCAGCAAGTTATCGTCTGACCATGCTGACCCGGGCTCTCTGGCAGGGATGACGACCCTAGCAAAAGCAGCAAGACCACATCACAGCACAAACTGTATATTTGGTTAATGTCCAGGTTATCATTAGCTCTCTCTTAAGCAAGGATAGAGAGGCCCCAAACACATCAGGGACCCAATCCATCATGTGCCAATGAGAAAACAAAGAGTGGGATGAATGTAAAATGTATACATTGCTGCTCCTAAAGCACCTTGGGTTTTGATGCACTGATCAAGGAATTCAGTATTGGGTTTATGCTGATGATCCTCACCCATTAAGAGCTACACAACTACTCTCAGGAACTTCACCAGAGAAAGAATAACAGAACTGCCCCTATTCAAGAGCTATAATAAGGTAAGGAAAGAAATGGAAGTAATTTGGCATACCTACTTGCACATATTAATTAAAGATAACAAGAATAATTATACACTTGGGAAAGGCAAAGACAGGTCCTCAGAATATCAAGAGGCCTATAAAAATTCTGGTGAAAGGCACCAAAACCTAAATAAAAAGGGGTGCAATTATTCCCCACCATCCACCTCTGCTGAGTGTGGGAAGGGACAAGAATCACAGCAAGAGAAAGTAAATGTCACAGATAGGTAATAGGGACAACAGCTAAGAAATACTCTGTAAGGTCTTCTCAAAACAGTACAGCTGAACTGAGAGGCTGCAGCAACAGGATTTACTCACAGAGCTCAAAGTTAAGGGGCATGTCACACCTCTCCCTCAGTGGTGGGAAACGAACAGGCAACTCTTGAAAACTAATTGGAAAGGGTTAAGGCGAGCAAAAAGTGGAATGGGTTTTTAGCAGGTTGGTGACGTTTGCATTTCACCTCTTTCAAGATCAGGAGATGAAAATAGAGAGAATTCCCTACGTTCCCCACCTTGTTTAAAAGTTTGATAACTCTTCCCTGCAGTTTTCCTGTAGCAGACATCATGTTTGATGCTAGGCATCAGAACAGGAAAATATCATCTACAGTAAAGCAAGCGTCTTTTGCCTCCAGCATAAATGCATGAAACTAAGTAGACCCTAGCTGATAAGCAACACAGCAAGAAGAGGTTTATTGAGCTGATATCCTGCACATGCCTTTCTACCTTAATTGTCCAGTAGCTGCAGCTGACTCCACAGGGACAGTGAGGCAGCTGGCATCATTAAGAAAGGAGAAAGAAGAGGCTTATAAGAAGATATCCACTGAGTACCAGGTACAGAAGCGTTTCAGTAGTAATTTTAAACTCAACCGGATGCCTACATTGGGTTTATCTCATGAATAACATACAATGGTATTGCAGTAGAGCCCCCTCATTTGACGTAAACAGTGCACAGCTTCCCAAAACATTTCGCAGAGCAGGGAGAGGTGACACAGCTCAATATGAGAGCCTCAGGGACTCCTGTTGTTGCAGAGCAGACAATATACTACAGCAGTTTTAAAGCATGATGCCTTGACACCTCTGCTGTGAGCAAAAGGCAACCAATATTTAGGATATGAACGTGGGATGTCACATGGCTCTAATAAAATTTCAGAATCTTAATTACATTAATTCTTGATGCCAAATCTATACACAAGGAGTAATAGAGCACTGCCATTTTAATCTATCTGAAATACCAGGATATGGTTTATAAATCATGGTTTAATCGGAGAATAGGCTAAACCACAGAATTACAGAATCACAGAATGGTCAGGGTTGGAAGGGACCTCTGGAGATCATCTAGTCCAACCCCCCCGCCAGAGCAGGGTCACCTACAGCACGTTGCACAGGACAGCGTCCAGGCGGGTTTTGAATGTCTCCAGAGTGGGAGACTCCACCACCTCTCTGGGCAGCCTGTTCCAGTGCTCCACTACCCTCAAAGTAAAGAAGTTCCTCCTCATGTTAAGATGGAACTTCCTATGTTCAAGCTTGTGCCTGTTACCCCTCATCCTATTACTGGGCACCACTGAAAAAAGACTGTTCCCATCCCCCTGGCATCCTCCCTTTAAGTATTTGTACCCATTAATAAGATCCCCCCTCAATCTTTTCTCTAGACTAAAGAGACCCAAGTCCCTCAGTCTTTCCTCATATGAGAGATGTTCCAATCCCCTAATCATCTTTGTAGCCCGTTGCTGGACCCTCTCCAGCAGATCCCTGTCCTTCTTGAACTGGGGAGCCCAGAACTGGACGCAGTATTCCAGATGCGGCCTCACCAGGGCAGAGTAGAGGGGGAGGATGACCTCCCTCCACCTGCTGGCCAGTCTTCTTGATGCACCCCAGGATGCCATTCACCTTCTTGGCCACCAGGGCACATTGCTGGCTCATAGCCATCCTGTTGTCCACCAGGACTCCCAGGTCCCTTTCCACAGAGCTGCTCTCCAGCAGGTCAGCCCCCAACCTGTACTGATGGGGTTATTCCTCCCCAGATGCAGTACCCTACACTCACCCTTGTTGAACTTCATAAGGTTTCTTTCTGCCCAACTCTCCAGCCTGTCCAGGTCACGCTGTAAAGCTGCACAGCCTTCTGGCGTGTCAGCCGCCCCTCCCAGTTTTGTGTCATCAGCAAACTTGCTGATGGTACACTCTATCCCTTCATCCAGATCATTGATGAATATATTGAACAGGACTGGACCCAGTACTGACCCCTGAGGGACACCACTCATAAAACCAAAACTCATTTCCCCAAAATGTTGCAGAGAAAGGCTAAATCCAGCATGAAGATTGGTAGCTCTAGCAACAAATGGCATCAGTATACTTTTCTGCTCTTAGTCAATCTCCACTTAGTAAGCAAGAGAATTTCACTGCAGCCTTTGGGTTATACTAACAGCAAGAACAGAAAGAAAAATCCATAGGTGACAGAGCCTTGGCAGGACAGGTACACGTCAGCTGGAGGATTATGAATAACTTATTTGCTTTTCTTCAAAAGACTCACAGACTAAGCTAATGCACCACAACTGATTTCCTCACTTTCCAAGCTTTCTACTCAGAGTTTTCCTGTGTCAGGCCTACATGTCCATTAAGTACTGCTGCCTGCAGACATTATGCATAGAGGTTTGTCAGATTCAGTAAGTATCTGCCTGAAGCCATGGCTCAACAACCACTTTGCTAAGAGATGCTGATTGATAATAAACATCCTAAGAAACTTCAGGTGCAGGGCACCATACTGATGTACTATCCTTTCACATGAGAGGTAGTAATCTAAATTCTTTTTCATTAATAGTATCTGCATGCTTATTCTGCCATCCAACAGAAGACTCACGATATAACAAAGGTGCATTGTTCAAAAAAAGCATGCCAGAGCTCACATTCAACAGTGCTCTCAGTGGCATCAGCCACAGATACTTCCACCCAGCTGAACAACACTTAGAGAATTAAATTCTGCTTTAAAAAGCATATACTGGATCTCCTCGGTTTACATAAGGACCTATTTCAAAACAAAGGGCAGAATATGATACTGATGTCTGATTGCTAAGAGATTGCAAAAAAACCATGAGAGTTCTGGAAAGGTTTTTCTCCAGATTACTGAATTGCTTTGCTTTAGAAAGTAACTTAGAATCCTTTTTTGGCAACAATTATACGGCATAACATACAGATGAGCTGTGGTACACATTCCACCATATGGGCTAGAAAAAAGCAGATGTCTAGGGAATATCTTCAAATAAAATATTGAGTCTTATCTGACTAAGAGAATTGTAAATATTTTAAAAGATAGTCAGAATATTTAATTGCAGTCTTTGAAATACTGGAATTTACATGAAAAATAAACTGACAATTAGATATGTCACCTTGAAAATGTATTTTCCAGCGCTTTTCTGTGATTGCATAACAAAAAAGATATATTCAATGTGTAAAAAAGAGCAGAGATCTTCTGGACCATCTTCGAGTAAGAGCAGAGGCAAAGGGAAATTCTAAATTCTTACAAGGCAGATTTTGGTTGCCTTGTGGAAGACAGTGAGAAAGACCTGATGACCCCAGAAGGCCTCTTCCCAGTGTTCACAAGTGTCTGAGCTAAAATTACTTTCCCTTGGTAGCCAGCTGCAGAATATTTGAGATTCCATGACTTAACGCACATCACCCATACGCTAATTTAGCAGACAAGCAAGATTGTCATGGAAGATATCAGAGTGAGTCACACTTGAAACTGAAAATCACTTTCTACATGATGGTGCCTTGCGGAAACTGACTTCTGCCACTCCAGTGCCTGGGGACACAAGGCTCAGTATACATTATACAACTCTAAATTTTTCACATGCCAAGTGGTATTTGTGCAAACAAGGGAATTAGGAGTCTTAGTCATTATTTGCTTAGGCAATGATCTGATTTGCATGTGAAAGCCATTGCTTGTAGATGAAGGCATAGGACCAAAGATAGTTGTAGACTTCAAATAAGGCAAAGCAATTGTATATATTTCTATTATTTCAACAGCTAAGCTGGTTGAGAAAGACATTAAGATACAAATAAAATGCAGCACTAACTGAGCACAACACCCCCAGATCCCTACTCTTCCTTTGTAAAGTGGTATTGGACATGTTTCAACCAGAGATGAAATGAAATGATCCCAGCTGTCCCATGGTGGGGTGGATATGGGAGGGAAGGGGATGATGTGTTGTCAGAGGGCTGCCAGCATGTCATAACCCTTTACATCTTCTGGAGAGAGGAGATGCTGCTCCATGTATCTTCTGCACTAGCTTCTCTTCTCTCCAGTGAACCACTGCAGGGCAAATGCACCTATAAATTCTTATTTGAGGTTTTTCAGTTTAATGTAATGGTCTTAATGGCATTTGTCACTTTTGGGCTCAGAAGTGCCAACACTACTTCTCTCAACGGTGTTTCATCCTCTGCACAGCTAGGCACAGGAAAGCAGAAAAGATTGCCTTTGAGATCCCACTGTATTTCCAGATGTGACCTTCTGATACTCTGCTGTGCATCCTGCAGCTGTGACAGTCTCTGATGTCCCTCCCTGCAGCCCAGTCCCCCTGTCCACAGGAGTCTTGGCTTCAGTACCTCTGCTTCACACCTGAGGACCAACAGTGAGGCCACAGCAGCAGCTTTCTGTATGAATAGATACACTCCTGATGAACCAAAGCATCCCAGTACCAAAGTATCCAGATCCCAACCACACTGCGCTGTGAGTTTATGGATGCAGCAAGACAATTTCTAGCAATGAGGACGTAATTAATCACCACAAACATTTAGTATATACAGTCAGCAGTTTGCAAACCTGTTTTCTCCATCCCAGACTCTTGTGTTCATGGCTCAGAAGATTCTCAGGGAAAAAGGTTTGGCAGAGTTGCCTTTTGCCACAGTTACTGCTTGCTTAAATATATGGCTCATTTACCAGTGGAAGGAGCCAGATGGAGAGTAGTCTCCATGGTATTATTTTAACTAGATGACTTTGTCCACGTGGAACTCCCTACTTAACAGCTCGCTGTAGAGTATCTTGTACCTGGCTCAGATATATCCAGGCTGAGAAGAATCCTTCCTGTCCCACTTCACCTTTCTTCAAAGCAGGCTGCTCATCAGGGAATCCCAGCTAGGAGTTTCATCTTTTTAAGCTCAGAAATTTGAGACAGGTGAAGCTACTGCAGCTTCAACATGTTATAAAAATACTCTATAAAATGAAAAAAAAAATACATTGGCTAAAAGAATTTAACAGCTCTTGACTGCAGTTTAAGACATGCTGTCATAAAAATGCAGCAGCAGTGCAAAATACCGAATTAGTAGCACAACTTCAGGACAGCAAAAACCAGCATCTAGCATGAAACTTACCCCCTCATTAAAGGGAGCAGTTCCTGCATCACCTATCCTTTCTGTCCATCTACTGGAATTCCTCTGGTTTGTTTGATTAAGGCAACAGAGACAAAATTTAACTATGCACTGTTATGAAGCTAGTACTCACACCTTCTCGAACTCTCACTGGTTCAGGTGGTCAAGCTTTAACTGAGGACCTTGTAGAATTTGCTTCCCCTCTTTCCCACCCTCAGATACAAGCATTTACCCCACTGGGCAAACCTCAATTTTGGGAGAGTCAAACCACATTTTTCTTCCTAAATTCTTGGAAAGGTGTGCAGATCACCACCAGAAAGGGTGAAGCATAAGGCACAGGAAAGCCATTTTAGTCCCTCTCACCTTCCCCTGTATTATACGACAACGGAGTTGGTGAACACTTACTTTTTCTTCACCAAAATACACAAACACACACTTCAACATTTAGAGATGATCCCACAATTTCATCTTAAAATTCAGAGTGAGCTGTCCAGAAACAGCTCACCCCAGATGTCACTGTAGGAACTTCGGAAATCCACCACCAACATTAATCTGTCGGATAGATGAGAACCCTGGGACTCGGCAGTGGCTGTTCCTGCATAAAGTGGAGCAAGCTTTCAGCATCCCTACAGACCTGCTTGTGCATCTAAGTGGGCCAGGGCTGTTTGGGAACAGAGGATAGGATAACATCCACAAGAAAAGCAATTGTACAGCCCTCCTTGGTGCTCCACGCAATGATGCACTTCGCTGGTGTGTTCAGCACCTTATCAGAGCTGGACGAGATTATTTTATCAGGGGTAACATCCAGTCTGGTCAGTAATACCAATAAATCCAAGGCCAATGCTCAGGAACTTAAAATTTAAATCCAATGTCTAACATACGAATCCCCAGTGACACCTTATGATACTCCATAAAAAAGGCAGGCATAGATGAAAAACAAATTCAACACTGCCAAAAAAAATATAATTAGAAAGTTTTTTTCCATCCTGGTATACAGAGCACAGACCACTTCTAAAGAAAGAGGTGGAAAAGATAGGAATTTTAAATACAGTTTTGGTTCAAAACAGAGACTTTCCATCAAGTTTAATGGGACAGGAACAAAAAAAAAACCCCACGGTATTTTGAATACAAAAGCATAAGATAGAAACTACAGGAAACTAAAAGAAATAATAAATCAATCCCAGAAAAAGTATCTGAAATACAAATTAAATAAATGGCAAAATTCTTCAGAATCTTGAGGAGGAAAATATCAATGTGATTTCATGAATGATTCTGGTTTTCATTACATCATGTCTTACTTGAAAAGGCTTTGTTATCAAAAAAACTGGCTGTTCAAGAGGAGGTTTTTCAGCAACTAAGATTAGGACTGGACCTCTCTGTACCTCACACACACTAGTTTCACTTTGCATAACACCGAATTCAAGAGGTACCTCAGACCTATTTCTGTGTTGTGTGATGCAACAAGCAATGTCATCCTCTACAGCAACAAAGGGGAATTTAATGTCTTTCAATTTCGACTGCAGATCCCTGAGTCATTACTGTTCTATTATGTTTTCAGGGAAGCAAATTAATATGGTTTAAAGCAATTATATATAAAGTCCATGAAAACAAGTCTGCTGCCTATGTAATTTCTTACTGTGTTGAAAAATCTCCAAAGGTAACTGAATGAAAGACTGGCTCAGACTGAAAAAAAAAAAATAAGAAGACAGCATTTCTTGAAGCATTAAGTTGTTTTCTTAGCCCTGCTTCTGACTTTTCAGTGCCTGTTCCATATTTATGATGGAAGGAGGCGGTGTAATGCACTGTGTAGCTCAGGTCCTCTGCTATTACCATAGGAGCATAGAAGGATGAGGCTGGAAGGCACCTCTGGAGACCATCTCATCCAATGCTGCTGCTCAAGCAGGGTCAGCTCAAGCAGGTTGCCCTGTTCAGATACTCATTTTAAGAGACCTTAACACAGGACTCTTAATGCTTGCTATCTCCACTTGAGATTCAGCCATGCAAGGTTTCATCACTGATCACTGAAATCCTTCCTAACCTTCTACGGGATTTCTCTTTGCTTTCACAAGATTTGTTCTGAGCTTGGTGTCCAGAAGCGCTGCAGAACCCAGCACTCTCTGCAATGGCAGGTGCCCTTGTCATCACATACTTGTCGTGCTTTAGGCCAAACCTCAAACCAGGACAATACTACATGAAGAAAATGTGATCTTGGAGCATCATTGGTGCTGGCCTTCCTTAACCGCAGGAAGATGAGCTTTAGCATCCATAAATTCTCAGCCAGGAGAAAGACTAATTCTTCTGGGACAAACTGTGCTCATATCTTACTGGTTTTCCCAAAACTCTCAGCTTCTCTTTGTGAGGTAAAATAAGAAGCTCACATTGACTTATTACTTTCATAGTAACTTCTGAATTTTTTAAAAAAAGAAGTGCATTAACTCTCTTGCAAATGGATTAGGCAGACCTTGAACAAATTGCTAACACTTTTTTAAGAAACTCTTTACCATTGGTAAGAAGCCAAACACTCTTAGTAAAAAGTACCTTTACCTAGACCACTTTTTCCACTAAACCAGAGGTGATACATGCCATTAGCTTTCATTTCAATTATTTGGCAAACTGAAACCTTCCTTTAAAATCCACTTGCTCAGGAAGTTCCTAACAGAACTGCAGCACTGTATATGACTAAAAAAGGAGTGACTGAAAATAATAGGGCTGATGGAGGGATCATACTATTCCTGCCCGAGAGCATCCTGTACCACTATACTGCTCCACATAACCAATGCAGCAATTACGTGCTGGCCATCAGTGAAGTGAAGAATCATTACAGTTCTGTCCGCCACAAGCAGTCTGACCTTTTGCAATCACAGATCTGTCTTCTATTCCCAGCATGGTGGGTCCTGGAATTAGACGAAAAAATCTGCAACCGGATTTGTGACACTGTAGGTGTAGCTTTTCAGAGCTGGCAGTCAGCTTCTCCTTCCTATATTTCAAATACAGAAGAGTTAATGTATGTCAGTGTTTGAATTTCAAGTACAGCAAAGCTTGAAGGTGTTTATAGCAAAAGAAATTGCTTTATTTGTAGGTGAACAGTTAGCCCAACACTTGTGAATATCTGATTGACAGGATAAGGCACTGTCCTGGTTGCAGTCTGGTCACTCTCTGCTGGCTGCAAGTCCTGAGTTACTGACACCACTTTTCCATGCTTGATGCATCACAGACAATGGCATGAAGGATGTTACCACTGAGGTTTTGATCCCTTTACCATCAAGTTATTGTCCTGCAACTGAGAACCTTATTTCAAAATTCCTGATGGAAATCAGACAAGGAAAGTTCTGAATCCTTCCCCATTCCTAAATCACTATGTCCCACAGGCCAGGTGTATGAAGTCTTGCCTTTCCCATCAATCTGGTACACAAAAGCTGCATTACACCATCACAGCTACCACTTCCCTAATATTTTGCTACCAACTGTATCCCGCAAACCAGTGTAAATTTGGCCCCAGCTCAGGTGCCAGCACAGTACAGACTAGAGCTGGGGGGTCAGGAGGGAAGGACTGAGGAGTTCTGCTTTTTTCATGGTCATCCATTTTTTCCTGCGGTTGTCATTGCAGCATGACAGGTATCAAGAGCTTTAATCACTATGCCTCAAAACACACAAGTTAGTACTTTACTGTGCTTCCAGACAGTAGATTAGTGCAGCCTGGCTGCCAAACATGATTAATAACTCTGCAAGGGCCTTTGTACTGTACGCACTATTTGCCAAAAATGGCAGAAATCAGAAGAGAGGAGGGTGCACTGCAATGACAGTTATTTCAGAGCCAGATGACTGTTTTTTTGTGATTAAAGAACAAACTCAACTACATGAAGAAAACTCGGTGACATAAGCTCTCCTTTAGTTCCCTCCTCCCCAGGCCCCTTCCCCCCTCCTTCTTTAAAGTGTTGCTTAGCATTCCTGAGATTAATTTCATGGCTCTAAAATAAACACTTCCAAAAATAGTAAGAGGAAATGGTAATCTTGCAAAGTGGAGTTTGTTAGCTTATTTTCCAGAAACCAGAAGCCCTGTCTGCTTGAAACCCATATTGCTCTGCACAGCAAGTCACAAGAAGATAAATGACTTTCTGTATCAGCAAGGACCAAACACACTGCTGTTCTGGTGCAGAAGCTTAGGCTTCAGTGTACGTGAAAAGCAAGTGAGCAACACGGGGCTGTGGGGACTGGGGCAAACCCCAACACAGAAGACAGTCTATCAAAACCTAGTTCTGCTTGATGAACAGGTAGGCTATTGCAAGCCCAATCCATTCTTCAGAGCCATAGATGGTCTCAGAGCCATAGCTGCTCCTGTCAGCATCAGCACCAACTTCGCTAGAAACATCTCTAAGAAGCCTTTTAGCTTAGTCTGCAAACACCAGTTGTACAGGTCAATACTCTCCATATTCACATGCACACCCTCATTCCCTACCACTTTTTGGGGATTTAAATTCTGCCCCTCCTGGTAAGCACAATCCTGGCACTGCCTGACGCCCCCATCCTGAGTTCATTATGTCTAATGTGGGAAAAGGACTCAGCCTGTGATGCCAGTCACTCCGTCCTCCAGGATATCCAGCAACAAGGCAGCAATCACTGCAACAAATGTGAAGGGTGACACTGAAAAATGTATGGTGACACTCCCTGGGAAAAGTGCAGCTTCCTAGCTCCTCTAGCCAGCCACTATCTACCACATGATTACTTCAATCAGAAAAAAGAAGAGAAAAAAAAAAAAAAAAAAAAAAAGAAGGGAAGCAGGGGCAGGGGGAGAAGGCAAGGGCTCCTCCAGGCTGTAATTTCTAAATTGTCATGTTTCTGCCTCAATGTAGACACACAGCAGAGCTCAGATAAGCTGGGATGATATTTGATAAGCATCAGATTCTTTGGGATGGGGGTTGACATTTTTGTCTGAAGTCTAAATAACTGCATAATTAATTCTTCATCACATTTTGAGGCAGTAGGGAGGATCTGTTCTGTCAATGGAGCATCCCCATCTACTGTTGGAGAGCAGAAAGGGAGCAGCACATCCCCCACAAGGAAGCAAGCTCCAGAAGAGGAATCTGCCACCCAGCAGGATTGCCAGGAGCCTGTGTCAAAAGGGTGGAGGAGCGAGTGTGACTTACAGAGAAACATTGCTTCCCAGTTCTGCTGTGGCCTTCACCAGACCTCTATTCCAGTATCTGTTATGGAAATAAGTTTGTAGATGCCATCATTTAAAAAAGCAAAATTTTAGAGAACAAACTTGCATGTAAGCCAAAGAAAATCATTGCTTTCCAAATCTTGCAAACAGCCTCTAATAATTACCTAAGGAAATTTGAAATCTCTAAGGGGATTAGTTGATGGTGACAGTTCAGATGCTAAAACACATTTAAATCTTTCACTGCTACTGATGACATGAAACCTACAATAGCCAATACACTTTAGCCAATTTTTTTACAACACTCATCAAGTTTCAGACATCTCTAAAATTGAAAAAAACAACTAAAATCACCTATTACTTAAGTTCCAAAGGATTTCAAAATGTATCTAAATATGGGGTTTTTTTTATCCTTTTCAGGGTTCTGAAGATTACTGAACTCACTCTCTTACCTTTGGTCATCTCCTAACTAACAGGGAGAACATAATAAATGATCAGACTCTGTACTGCACAGCAAGGCATGGATTTAGCAAGGGGCAATCACAAAACTGAAATTAAGACATTAATAAGCCTGCCTGTCAGAGAAGATGTGGAATGATTCCAGACTAAAAACTTCAACACAGCTTTCTAATTACAGATTATTCTTCATTGTAGCAGCATGATGAAAACAATCTTGATAAAGTTGCCTATTCATCAGTTACTGTCATTTCCCCGTAATAATAATACTGTTTCTTACCTAGAAAGCAAGAGCTCAAGATCTATCATTGGTACAGAAATGAACAGCTCCAGAAACGCGAGGGATGTATTCTGAGAAGGCAAGCTATTCGTCACTTTTCTATGGCCCTTTTTTCTGTGCGTGTGAAGTAGAAGTGGGCTAAAAATTAATGAGACAAGACTACTCCCATGCTGCAGAAGTTAAGCACCCACTTTAAAAAGCGTCCAAAGAAGAAACAGAATTATTTGCACACTTGAAAAAGCTTACTGAGTTCAAGCTTATAATGCTGAGGGATGGCTGAAAGCATCCCCAGAAGATGCCATATTTTCATGATTGATTTAATTTGGAAAAGAATATTTTCATCTTTAAAGTGATCCACTGCGATACTGAGGTTGCAATAGCTGTGCATGTGTACACAGCCACAACTTGCAAAGGAAAATCCAAACACTATTTTTACTGTATAGACAGCACTTAACTTGTTCCAAACCCATGTTTGGAGGTCTGTTTTTGGCAAATATTAACATTTTCTTTCTCCTCTGCCTTACCATTCACTCCCCTCCAAAAAAAGAAGAAAAAAAAAAAAAGAAAAGAAAACATATGGTTATCCCAAGGCCAGAAGATGACAAAGACACATGGGCCAGATTCTTCATTCATTGCTCCCATCTCTCAAGGATGGATGGTTTAACTAACTCCCTCCAAGTGACCAAGAAACTTTGTTGTCACTCCTATAGTAAACCACAAAAAAAGAAGGGATCTCGTTCCATTTATAAAATCGGGAAATAATTACCTTTCAGCCCTCTCAAACAAGAGCATTGCATGACAGTTTGTCTTTGGGCTAAAAAGAACAGAGGCTGTCCACCCAAAGCCTGCTCTTGTCTCTCTCCTCATGAATACAGGGTTTCAGTGGAGGGACATGAATCCTTGCACATGCTCCATGGGTCATCCTATGCCGGCGTTCAAGTCCAGCTGTTATAGGCCCTTCCTCATCACAACCCCTTCACCTTCCCTGGTTCATCCCTTGCAACCGATACCTCTCTATCTTAGGAATCCTCCTTGCTGCGGGATGCTCCCCTAGGTTTTGACAGAGAGCCCTAGCTTTACTTATACATGGTTTCTTCTGCTCCAGGAAGACTTCACCTCCTCCAGATCCAAATTCCTATCCTCATGCCAAGGATCAACCTCACATTCCCTCAGGGAATGGGAACGCCTCTGTGGCACACCACAGCTGTCAAGTATCACACACTGAACAGGAGGTTCCCGCAGTGGACTCCTCACACATTCCTCCTACTCTTGTAATTTACTGACCAGTAACTCTGGACCACAGGAGCACAACATGAAGCCCTGTGCTCCTAGATGGTCACCTAGAGAGCCAAGAGGCCCACCTCTGCTCCTCAGGGAACACAAGACAGAGTCTTTTCAGATGTCTGTCCTGCAGCACACTTAAAACAGGGTCTCTCCTTAAAGACATTACTAGAACACCTCGTAGTAGAGAGGATTTGCATGAAAAGAAGGACACAGCATCAGAAAGCTGGTTAAGGCTTTGATTCCTCAAAAGCTTACACAGGGACAGTCCCAGTGAAATTAATTTGTAAAATTAAACTCATGCATAAATGCTTGCAGAATTTAGGCCTAAGAGACAGCAAGTGCTCACGTAGTCTGGGAGAAGCATATCCAGCAAAGGATATCCTACTTTTGTGCCAAAATAGGTTTCAACAAACTTACCAATTCCATATAAACATTCTTACAAGACCATATCCATTTACTGCTGGAAGGATATAAAAGGAACAAAATAGAATTGAAAATTATTATTATATCTTTATGCCTTAAAATTGATTGTTAAGAGCATCCAAGAAGTTGAGAAAATATTAAGCTGTAAGTTTTATTAAACCCTGAGGTAAAGTCAGGAGGCCAGAAGAGACCAGAACAACTGGGCAGAGGCAAGGAGAAATTCCTAGAAACGCAGGGGCTGAAAATCCAAATGAGCAAGTGTTGGGCTAAAATAATCTCATAATCTCTCTCTCCTGGCAAATAACAAGGGGCAGGGGGAGAATTTCCAAGGCTTCCTGAAAACTGAAATTTTTTTCTCCTTTTACTTTGGGGGGCGGGGGGGAAGAAGAAGCAGCTGGTTCACTAGCTGGGGAAAATGGGACTTTGCTATAGAAATGGCAATCCTCCAGCAGTGGCAAACTAACACAGATGGTGAAACATCAGAAACTTTTTACCGAGAAAAAGAAAAGGAAACAGAGAAGACTTTGAACCTACAGTGGGCACAAATCAGCAAGTAGTGATCTTCTAAGCCCCTGCAAGGGGACTTCAAAACCCAGAGCCCATCTCAGCACATTTAGGCCAGGGTAGCTTTGACAACCAGACACTACCACTTTAGCAAGAGACAGGCCACAGTGAAAGTGGGGACCAGGAAGAGAGAAGGGCCCTAGGCCTAAAGACGCATACAGGGGTGCTATGAAGAATATCATTAAAGCCAGACAACAGATGCTTCTGGCACCACGGGAGGTGCCTTAAGCAGCATAAAAGTCTCAGTAAGGAGGAGTTGCCTTGCTCACTTATAAACTCCGCACAAAAAAAAAGCCCTGAGCTCTTAAATGTTAACCAGTATCAGATGCCTTTGCTTTGTGTGAGCACATGACTGTTAAAGCAGAAAGGAGACTTTGTTCTTTGAAGAAAACTACCTTACAGACCATTTAAAACATAAGATATCAGCAAAGAACTCAAAGCAGCTGGGATGCGATTACCTCCAGACAACTGCAGAAAACTGCATGCAGACAGGTGACGATCTCCCTACTGCAGCAATTTAGCAGATTGTTTAAACAAAAGTGCTATTTCGATAACTTCGCACATTAATCCAAACCACAAACACTTTCCAAATCTAAGCAGTTTTACCAATGAATAATTAATTAATTTTCATCTCATTCTGAATATTCTTAGGGGGATTCTTAATAAATCTGTAATTTATTAGACACACACTGCATTTCTTGATGAGGAACTCAGTCTCTCAAGGAAAAAATGATGGTCCTACTCTCCCTTAAGCCTCATTCAGATGGTGAACCATCCCCACCCATGCCCACACTCATCCCAACTAATTCACATGTGAATTATAATCTGGGGCACAGGTAATGGCATTTACTTCACTTCAGCAGCAATCTCATCTGGTAAAATCTACCACTTCGATGAAAGCAAATTCCTCATGGATAAGGATACTTTACTGTGTTACATACTCTTCCCCTATCTGCTAAGAGGTAGAGAAGGAGAGTCAGAGCAATTAGAAGTATGGAGATATCAGCATGAATTAAGTCACCATCAATAACACTTGCCACGTTTGTCTTAAACATTTTCATGTCACTTGAAGTGTGCTTCTCCCCTAAAGAACAGAGCTACTGCCACAGAAGGTTCACATATGAAAATAATAGCCAAAAATCGAGAACATTTTTATTTCTGAGTAGAGAGTGCTTTTAGGAATGAGAGAAAATAGGATCAAAACTAGAGGATTATTTTTTCCGGCATCCTGGCGCTACCGACAGCAGGTACCAGCTGTTTCAGCAGATGATACAATGGTGCTAAAGTCATAGAATAACCTACCTACAGGAAAAAAAATAATTATTGTTTGATATATAAACAAGTTCTATTCTATTATATTTTTGCCCTGTCCACTCTAATTCTGGTGGTCTCTACCAATGATGTAGCTGTCCAGCATGACTCAGAAAAAGATTAAGAAATTATCTTGTCTGCATCCTGGGATATGTGGAGTTTGATATATTAGGTGCACTGTGTAATATAACCAGTGTTCTCAATAACTACAGTATAGTGTCAAACATGATTTCTCTGTAGGTAATGAAAGCCTTGAAAACCAGCAGCAGAGCAAGATTGTTTTTCTAAATTGTCAGAAAGAAAAGGCTTTAGATTGTTGTGGATTCTGAGGAGTAATTCACCTTTAGGGATCTCTGCTGGGCACATTAAAATTCACAAACCACACAAGCTGTGGCATTACAAACATTAATATTTATTGCTGCAAGTGCAGCAGCAGCACTCATATTTAATACAGTGATAGTGACTACTGTGACCTCTAACAATTTCCAGTGACGTTAATGGGAGTTGGGGCTTTTCTTCCCCACATAGAGATAGGACCAACACAGATCTTCCCATTATTTTCAGGGGGAAAGACTTTTATCAGTTATGCTGTGGGCAATAGGGAATGGAAGTTAGAACAAGACCTAGACAGGTCCCTATTCATGTTGATGTTAACTAGTTTAATATTAATCTCTTAAAACTGAACTTTAAAAGAGAGGCAGATAATGGCTTAAGCTGCATAGCCATGCGAGGTAGCAGGGGATAGAAATCACTCTTCCCTTTCAACGTGGAATATCTTTCCTAGCAAGCAGGAGACCTGAGGGAGCAGGGCAGTCTTTGTGAACCTTTCCAGTCCCCACCGAGGCTGACAATGGCAGAAACCAGCTGGGGATGTGGCATTTAAGCCACAATGTTAATCTGCAAGCAAAAGCAACACCCGCTTCTTCCTTCTCCACCCAGCCCTTCATGCATGCCACCCCAGTGTTCATGGTAGGGCAGCCACTTCTGGTGTAGCCTAATGGAGGAAGCCATCCAGAAAGGGAAATGGACTTCTGACAGCCTCACTACTTCTTGATTTCAAATGGCATTCAGCAGCCTTTAGGAGAGCAAGTTTACAATGCTCAGCAGCTCAGGTTCAGAATAATTTGGGTTTTATTTAGTGTGTTTTCACTAATGCATCAAAACACAGGCACACCACCAACAGATTTTCACCGCAGCTCATTAATGTTTTTTTCTCTTGCCTGATCAGATCATCTTCCTTTCTTAAAGAATATTGCTCCTCAACAGTGAAGGGACCACTCTAGCAATACTTTTGTGTCCCTTATGTATATATCTTTCTTTTCCAAGACCATAAATTATCTCCTGTAAAATTTTTAGAAGCCTGTAGACGTTTCAACAAAAGTATGATCAGTCCAACTTGTACTGCTCAGAGGCTTCAAAACAAAATTTCACCTCACAGGTAAAATTCACCCAAAGAGAAAAAAAAACCCTGCAGTTGAAGGCACAGTAATATCAACCTGAGGTTAGCAAATGTTCCTTAAATCCATTGGGAATGACATCACTTAATATCAGCTGAAGAACTGACTCACTTCACCTACAACCTGACCTCAAAACCAAACTGTTTTTTCATTTCTTCCATTCAGGAATCTTAATGGATACTTTAACTCCAAGTTCACCCCAAGCGAGGCACTTTCCATGACCAAACCACAGCTCAGGTATGCAGCTCAACCTCCATTTCAACAGCTAGCATGTACCAGCAGCCTGTTAGGGGCTGATGTTCAGATCACCCACAATTATTTCACAGCAGGCTCCCCTGGACAAACTACATCCATCCAAATCCACCTCTTAAAGTATGCAAATCTTCGAGGACTCTTCACTGGGTAGCACTGCACCACATTGCATTGTAGTATCTAAATGTAGGACTCTTCTTCCTCAGCTAGTGGCTTCCAGGTGTCAGTTTCTCATCGCTGGATAATGTCATTTGTGTAAGGGCCCTGAGAGCATCTCCCCGCTGGGAGGTCGGCCACTGCCCTGACATCTTGTTGTTACGCCGAGCCCCGGTGTCCCTTCCCTCACTGCAGTCAGCCCCGGCATTCTCTATCCCTGAGCCAGCACAGGGATGATATACTCATCTTTACAAACCAATGTGTGTTGTTATTAACGGAGATTTTTAAGCCACGTACTTATATCTACAGATAACACTGAAATTTCATGAGTATTCACATACATGCGAACATACTGAGATGGAGTTGCTCTACTCCCTCATTTCCTCTTTGGATTCTGCTTAGTATTTTGAAATTTCCATTCACTAATTAAAATGTCTTGCAAAGTAGAAACACCCCCCAGCTGGTTTTCATTAGCTCTGTTTCACAGGTTTATTATCCTGTACCAATAAATAAAACTGACCATGTGCAGTATTAATATTCATATGCAGAAACAACCTCTGGACAGATGTTTCCCAGTGCCAGCAGTAAGTACATGTGAATAGCGGGTCAGTTTGGAAATCTTTTTGACAAGTTACAAGTTTGACCGACAGAAATATTTTCCTTCTATGTGCTCCTCTAGATGGCACTCAAAGCTACATTTTCACTGTAATCAGCAAAAAAATTAGGGGGGAGATTTTGCAGAAATAAGGATGAGAAGAAAACTCAAATTTGCAAGTGCTCAATAAGTTGTTTGGTAGGGCAGAGTTTCTGGGCAGGCTTCACATGAAGACTGTCTTGCGAGCAGGCATGAAGTGCTACTAGAATGGGATGTCCCTCCTTACACACCTTACATTTCCTCAGCCTCTGTTTTCCTGGTTTGATTGTCATTCTCTTCTTCAGTTCTGGTGTATGCCATTGCTGTCTGTCGTGGCAATTTTGGGTCTGTTGAACAATGATATGTAAAGAGGGAAAAATTTCAGACAAATGTTGTATGATCCAAATAAATGTTACATGCCTAATACTTATTCAGAGAGAATATGAGGAACACAGGCTGCCAGCACTCCTCATTAAAATATTTGACCCTGCCTCAAAGAGGTAGGAACAAAGAATGTGTCAAGTTAGAGATGGTCTGACAACTGAATACACTTCTTTACAAGCCAACCTCTAAATATTTTGCTGTGTCTGCTTTGCCTGTATGAAGTAGAAGAATATGGGGAAAGACAATACAGGATGCAAAAAGAGGCACATCTGCACATGTACATCCATAAAACTCAGGATTGTAATGGGTGAAAAGTTTCAAATCTGCTTGTAACCCTTCCCACCACATCTAGACACTGTGCTGTCATCATGCGGACATTTCAGCAGATAGTAATGGTGATTTATTTCCTTTTGGGAAGGTATGAACAAGTCAATATAGTTAGTAGTGCACACTGTAGCACATTCATATACTTGAGAATTTATATGCGGTAAATGCTGTAATAGTGAAGTGTTTATAAATGGGAGGTTTGGGTGTTGCTTCATTTTCATTTCCTTGAAAATTAAGAACATAGATTATTTTTTTCTATGTGCAGATTCTTATTTTATTTTCATTGGAGATTGATAAAAGACAATCCTCATTTGGTCATATCTCCAGGAATATTTGATTGACTACCTTTTTCTTCCTCCAACAAGATCAGTTCAGCTCTTGCTGAAGTTATAATAGTAGTTTGAGAAACTGGAACATTAGGTGGGGTCCCACCAACTTCAAATTTTTCAGTCTGTTGTTGTCTCTTTAGGTGACAAGTTTTCTTGTGTTCTCTCTGTTACACTCTTCCGCTCCTGCAGACACATCCTTTTCAGCACTTTCCACTTGAAATTCTATTTCAGGATCTACTCTAGCACTTTTCACATCCATTTTCACTCCTGAAACTTCTACCATTATATCTTCCAGTTTAGCTGCAACCTAAGCAGCATCTTCTGATCCCTTTGTTGTAGACCATTCACACCTAGGCTTTTTTAATCAGCTTCATTGCCCGTCTTCTCCTATAATTTTCATCTCACCCATAATCTTTCCTGTTTTAATTGCTGAGTCTTGACCTTAAGTGTCCAGCTCTTCCTTTGCAAGACTAACATCTATTTTCTCCTGTTCTACTCCCACAGTAATTTCAGCTGATGATTATTTAAATTCTACTCCTGAAGTTTCTAACCCAGTAGAGCTGTCTACTTTGGCAACCTCTATATCTTGTGATTTGACTTTGTGCTCTTGAAGAGTCAGGGCACATGTAGGGAACTATTTTTGGTAAAATGCTGGCTTTGTCAATGTTTGAAATGTTTGTTTCTGTTTTAGACAATTCTGCCAAAGAGACAGTGAATTCTGAAGACTGCATTTTTGTCGTTCAGCACATGGTTAACTATATCTGCACACATTTCAGTTTTTTGAATATTCACCCTAATTCCTGTTGTCTTTGCAGGTAATGAAATATCTCCTTCCACCTCTGGCAAGTTAACACCAGAACTCTGAAATCCCTCTTTTTCCAATCAGAATTTTGGTGGCTGCACAGGGCAGTAGGGCAAGTATTTTCAGAAATACTTGTTTCAATTTGTATTTTGGCAGAGGGAATCCCTACATGAGGCTTCTCCAGACTTCTTTCAACATCAGAATCACCTTTCTTCCCGCCATGCCCTCTGCCCCCATGTTTCATGGATGTCAAGCCCAATGCAAGTATTCTGTATTTTGGCATTTAAAAACATCCCTTGGTCTCAACTTCTTGAGCTTTTATCTCATATTCTTCTTTTAATTTGATTCCATTCTCCTCAAGGCTCTCAACAGCTCCCTCTCCTCCAGGATCTGACAAATCAAATTTGAGTTCTGATGCTGGAACTCACACAGAAATATCAGCAGCAATTTTTGCTGTCATTTTAGCTGGGGCAGCTCAGTTTCTGTTTCTTAAGAGCTGATCTCAGGCTCTGGCCCTTTCCTTTTTCTTAAGGACATTCCAAACTTTGGCTCCTGGAATTTGAGCATTTGAGTTTTCCTCTGAAGGCCTGAAATTTCATCTTTCTCCCATCCAAAAACGATGATTCTTTGGTTCTTATTTCAGGGCTCCTCAGTTCAGCTGAAGCTTCAACTTTGGGGAATTTAATATCTGGTTTTGGAATGATATCTTCATTAGCAGAACTTGATTATTTTTTTTTTTCCCTAGGAAGTTTCAGATTCTACTTTAGAGCCAATCTCACTTTCTGACAGTTTTCCCTTAGAGCAAGAAATTCTAAATTTTGGGTTTCAGGATTTATGTATTTTAACTGTACATTCTGTGTCACCCACAGATATTTCAGGAGCTGGTGTTTTTCCTTATGGCTTCAGATTTTTTTGGGTCCAAAGAACCATCTTCATTTAAAGTTTCAGAATCTGTTGCAGAAAGATTCATATCAGTAAGAGATGACATTTTTGGTTCAGATTCTGGAATGTTCCTTTGCTGTTTAGTCAGAGTTGGTAATGCAGAATGGTGTTCAATTTTAGAAGAACCAAGACCAACTTTGGAAAAACCTAAACCAGAAATTCTAAATATAGTATTTGTAGGGGCCCTATCTCCGTTGCAGACAGAATTTTAGATCTAACACTCCTTGAAAGAGTAGCAGGAGTTGCCTGCTTAAGAAAGATATTCTGACCGAAAAACTTCAGTTCCCAACCTACACTTGGCTATCTTGAAAGGAGACATGAAATTATCTTTGCGTAATCTCAAATGTCCAGTATTTTCGGTTTTCTTCGCAGAACCACCATGTGATACGTAAGCAGGTTTCCTATCTGCTTCCTAAACATTCCCTCCTAAGTTTTCTTCGTTCCATAGACATCATCCCCACACCACCTCAAATATTCCAGATTTCTTTTTCTGAATTATTCACATTTGTGTGTTATCTGCCACTTGTTTCCAGTGTGTCAGGTGTTGTATGTAATTAATTAGCAGAGCATTTTTCCAGACATTTTAGCTGTATGGATTCTCGTGCTGTGTGATCCATTACATCTATGTGAATTCCACCTTTTCCTTCTCTTTTGTCTGTTCTTCATTTCTGGTTCTTTTTTTGGAAGTTTGATGAGGCCTGTGGTGTTTGTTTAGCTGGGCTCTCCTTCAGATCAGGTGTTTCTAAACTGGGCTTTGATATCTGTGTTGTTATAGCTGGCACTTCTGGTGCAGTAAACTTTGATGTTGATTCCTCATCTTTGTTTTTTAATGCTTATTTCAACTTCAGGGTGGTTTTTTTTGCATGGGTTGGAATGCTGTTTTTCATTTCTTTCAAGTCTTTTGTTAAAGTTTCAGAACACTGTTTGGATTGCTAAAGCATTTACTTTTCAGTGCAGCATTTCAAGGCTAATTACAGCACTGATCCCTGGTGGCTGGCACTGATTTTGCTACTGGAAAAGAAAAAGGGCAGAATGGCTAGGAGGATTCCTGGGTTGGTTCACTGTTGTTTCTCTTGTTTTACTCTAATGTAACTTCTTTGGTGACATTATAGTTGTCTGGAACTGGAGCGATGCAATTATGGGGCGCGCCATTCTCAGGACTTGAATCGTCCTATGTAGTTTGTGGTGGATTCATCTCACCATCCAGTGGGGCACATCCTTTGAGTCTAAGACACTGCAGATCTCTTACATGTTAGAAGAGACGTAAAACTTTTAAAACCAGGTGCTTTAAGCAAAGAATACTTAGAATGATTAGGTGACTAACACCTTTGAAATGTTCCTGCAAATAAGACTGGGCAACTCCAAAAATCCAAGTGAATTAGACACTCCACCACTTCACATAGTGAAACCTGGAGACTTACTTCCCGTCAGGATGACCTTTTAAACAGTAGATTACACTGCAAAGCCTTCTTCAGTATAGACATACACAGGTAGACCTGGAAGCGATGACATCTTATCTGGGCTAGGATCAGGGGAGAAGTTTTTAACTTTCCACCAGCCATTGATCAAGCAAAGTAATGCTGTACAAAGCACAAATGTAGCTTCAGATGCTTGGCCAGGACCTCTCAGGTGATTGGTCTCCTTGTACTTGTTAGAGGAGCTGTAGATCAAGATTTGCCAAAATGTTGCCAGATACATCCTGTGCTGTTGAGGGGCAAATATGTCAGCGTAAAAGGCCTCTTCCACCCACATCATGGTTGGTAGGAGGGGGAAGAGTCCTCCTGCGAAAGCCCGTAGGAATCTTTCCTACAAAATGGAGCAACAGACTTCTGTGTCCAGGTCTAATGCAGATGCAGTGGAGATTGCATGGAAAGCCTGCACTGAGGCCCTGATTTCCCCAAGCTCTGCCTACATGTATATTAATTATCCCCTCTAGTGTAGTTAACCTCATGTCATAAAAGACTTGTTGTGTCCCTTGATTCCCCTTACAGCCTAGGCCTAAGGTTTCCTTCAGATTTTGTTCCAGTTCAGATTACATTAAAACAAATGTGTAAGACAGAGGAAATCCACTACACTGATTAATTCAGTTTTCAGCAAAGTCTTCTTGCACTGTATGAAAGACTGCGCCAATAAACTACAATTTATATGTATGTCATTCTCATGCTCCAAATAGCACTGATGCCAACATTTTACAGGCGTTATCTTTTTTTTTTTATAAACAATCAGTGCTTTGTTCAAAACATTTTCATGAACAAGATGGAGTTTGTGTCAGTGACTACTTTTAATAGCCTCTGGGCTGACTTTAGATCAGATGAAAATTTTTTTGAAAGCAGGCAGCAGGAGTTATTCAGGACAGAGCATTTCCATATCACATGACTGAAGATTGTATTTGCTTTTTAAAATGCAATTGTTTTGGTTATTTTATCTCACATTTAGCAACCCAAGTAGTTTGTTTTTGATACAACTGCAAAAATGTAAAACCAGCTAATTGTTCTAACATTTACTTTCGGCAGGTAACACTCTCCAAAAACATATTTGAGACATCAGTTTAAAGTACAACAGTGTCATCTAATTCAAATCACTTTTGCTTTAATGTGTCATATAAACTGAATAGAAACCTAGCTTTAATTGAGAAGTTGGCATACAAATTTACCATAATCTTATGCTTAAAAATCAAATTAAGAATAAAACAGCAAGAGTATATTGGAGATGTTGTTAAAAAAAGGACTTGTGTTATTCATCCTGTCTCACTCTCTTCCAAATTATGTTCTTTTCTCTGCACTTCTTATATTTGGGCTTTTTGCCTTTTAGGATTCAATGCAAAGATGCATTTGAAGGTGGGAAATTGAAGTAGTCTGCTCTTATTTCTAAGCATATAACTTTCCTTTCCGTAAAATTCTTAAGCATTATCTTTCCTGCTAAAAAGTGGCTTTGTTTTGTTTTATTTCATTTTGTTTCACTTCTGTGGGACACAACTGAAATGCAGACGTTGCCTTATTTTTCCTGGCATTTTGACATAGATCACTGTAAATTGACAAGACTAGCAACGGTTACACTGTGCTTATTTTTTGACAAAGAAGCAGGTTAAACATAGATCCTTTTCAGGCAGAGCGAACTTCTCACCAGAAGAGGTTTCCTCTCGCCATGCACTGACTGACATGAATTATCTAACTTTACTTCAGCAACTGGTTTCTCTTCACAGACAGAAATTTGAACTGTGATAAACGTGTGTTCAGGTGAAAACTTTTGTGCTTTGCTCACCCGTTTATCATTGTTTGTTAATAATAGGAAGGCTACAAACTGTGCCTTTGCTTTACTATTTACCATTTCACTATTTACCATTTCTTAGCTATGATAAGAAACAAGCCATCCTGTTTGTCTGGTATTGGTCTGCCCTTGCAGAGATGAAGAGCTTTGAGTCCACAGCCAGCTTGAAGACTTGTGCCTAGACACATACTGAAAAGTAACACTTCTACAGCAGCTAAATCTGCCATGTAAAGTAGATAAACATGTCAAAGTATACAGCTTTATCAGAACTTCTGCCCTGCGTAAAGAAGTAGAGATATGAAGGGGAGAAAATAATGCGGGTCAAGTTTAGTAAGGGATTATTTCATGCAATTGTGAACCATTAAGAACGGAGCATGACAATTCCGAGTGCACAGCCTGTGACAAGCACCATAGGAATTTCACAGTCTGTGTGCTCAGAATGATGCAGTAACAGCTAATGCTCTAGTATATAAAATTATCATTCATTAAAAAAAAGAAACTGCTGGGAGAAATTGTTTGTTGAACAGAAGTCTAGGAATGGAAATGAGAAAACAAAAGTATCAATCGCTGCTCAGTTCCTGACAGTCATGGTGGCATTTATTTTTCACTCACATTAGGATCTCTCAGAAAAGGGAACGTGAAAGGGGTCTGCCATTTCAATCAGCTTATCCCCCAAGCAGTGCAAACAAGCAAATAGTCCCACCTTCAAGCCAACTGAGAACTTGATGTTTCAAAGAACTTGAATAGAATTGGTTTCTCACTGAATTGCCTTTTGAAGATAGATATGCAGATAACTTGTTTTCGTGCTTAAGCACCTTCTAGAGTACAGCCAATTTTTCTCACTAAGGCAAGCACCAGGAGTAATGCTAAATGCTAAAATGTGTATTTTTTTTTTCCCAGTGTCTGATGTACTGAATCGTCGTGGCTTTGGAGAGAGCCCCAGACAATTCTCAGGTTTGACTGCGAAAGCTGGTTAAAAGCATGCTTGACTCAGAACAGCTCCCCAGGATTTGTTCATCAAGGATCCAGTTTCTCCTCTTATGTTCCTTTAACAAGTTCTTCCCTGAAACTCATTTGCTATTATTCCTTTGCTTCTGATGGTATACAATCTGCTTGAGACTTTTTTTTACCAGTAGCATGCTGCGCCACAGAGATTTAAGTTCATTAAGGATTTTTCTTTCTTTTTCTAAATGCAGAAACCTATATCAAAAACTGGGTTTTACCCCTCTTAATATCCAGATCCTGCACTCTGTTCCCTTATGTACAATGAGCAGATTCATGCAGCTCTGCCACAGACTCTAAGGATTCAGACTTTCATAAAAGTTCAGGGTTGTGGTTAATAGCGACTTGCCCAAACTTGAGGTCTGAAATTAAGAAAGAAGGGACCTGATTTTTGCTGCACCATTGTCCCTAATGAGTTTTGCAGTCAGACAGCAAATCAGCAAAGCCAAGTAATGTGTACTAAGCAAGTACGCAGATCGAACAGAACACTAGAAAATGAATGTTTTCTAATTAGATAGTTTGCCATTGCAAGGGAATTCCAATTGGTCAGAAGATGATTTAATTTATTTATCTGGCATAGGACTAATTATCAAACAGAATTCAACCAACCTGCAAAAAAGGCAACTTCCTATCTAGGAACAATTAAAAGACCTTTTTGAGCAAGACTGGAACCCCAAATATGACATAAATCTGGAATATGAACATGGACAGAAAGACTAACTGGAAAGACAGACTCTGAAGTGAACTGAAGTGTACTTTTACAATAAAAATAGAAGTATATTTGAATCTTGCTTGCTGTGCAAAACAAGAAACTTTCTTCCTTATGTCTGTGCCAGAGAAATGGCTTCCTCATAGTGTCCACACTGTCTGATGGCGTGAAAACTTCTCATAGTTGAGTCTGCCTGTAAAACCTTCAGTGTGTGACATTTCCCTTGTTGTGTGAATACCCCTCCCATAGTTAATGAAATACATCCGGTGGTACAAGACAATTTGTCTGGTATTGAAGCCAACGTGGAAGATACAATCAGATCTCAATACATTAGAAACGCAGAGCTCCAGCCCCAGCATGGTCATGCCGTGTGTGTGTCTGACCACAGCATGGATTCTGCACCCACATCCCCTTGCAGGCTGGTGTCTTGTCCTTGGCCCGTCATTCCCTTCCCTACCAAGGTGCCCAACGGCTGGTGTGGTGGGATAGCTGAGATGCCCTGTCCTGCCATCCTGGGGAGCCCCCAGCCCTTACTGTGCCCTGACAATTACAACAGTAAGCTGTAAGTGAGTTTAAACAACATGAAGTGGTCTGGTTGAGGTCAACTTAAGCTAAAGCTAAACAGTTTTTTTTATATTCCTCACCAAAAGAAACTGAAATAAACCTGTAGCCTTATAGTCACTTTTCTGCTGTTTGATGGCAACTTAGTTTTCCTTTGAAGAAAAAAAAAATATTCTGGGAGAAAATCTTCTGACCAGCTTTCTTATAATCCAGCTGAATTCACATAAATGAGGGCTAAACTGAAAGTTTCCACATAACCTTTTATACCGGTTTGGGGTTTTTTTTGAAGTCCCTGCTTACAAGAGTAACTGTACAGAGACATGCCCCAAGAACTCTCTGCCCCATCAAGAATTTAAAATGATTTGTTAATTACTGAAGATCTATCATTTACAATTATGTTCACTTCAGCCTCTCTTTAATTTGAGAACGAACGTAAGGCAACCTTTGAGAAGCTGGGAATTTGCCTGACCACATCTTGTTCTTTTACGCCACATTTTCTACAGAAATCTGTTACAGAGGAGCCATCCTACAATCTCCCAGGGTACATTTCTGCAAAAGTCAGCAGAACAAATTATAACAAAAAGCTTGGCAACTCTTTCGTTTATAAATTGCATCTTTGCCAAGTGCTTCCCTGCTGCATAAAGCAGATTGTCACTTCTCACTTCAGTTCCTTGTGCTTTGTCACACAGCTTGATAAGCATTTTTGCAAGTGTTACAAGATGGGATCTTATCCCTTCAGACAGACAGACACCTCTTTCACATGCAGAGCAGGACGTGAAATGAACTCTCCGCAGAGGGGTCTGCCAGTCCAAAAGCAGATGTTGAGTGAAATCTGCGGTTTCAGATACCACAGAAAACCACAAGTGCTCTTAGACAAAAACAGAGATCAGGGGAAGAAGACACTGAGTTGTCCATCTTCATGTTTCTTGTTGCTGCCACTACCACAGCATCCAAAAGTTTTCCACATAATAAGAACTAGACAGTCAAACTGCTGTACTATTTGTATGGGTCCCTCGTCTCTTTTTTCTTTGTCCCTGGCAAAGCCTTCAGTGCCTGAAAAGGGTGCTTGATAGCAATACCATTCAAGCAGAACAGCTTTAAATCAAAGGTATTGCAGCATCTCTCCTGGTTATTATATCACTGCCTCAACTGCTCTCTTCTTGAAGCTGGTTCCACAGGCAAATCCAGGAGCGTTTCAGTCTCTCGCTCTCCTGCTCCTCTTTGAATCCTCTCTCAGAAAGCATCCTTGTCTCAGCACAGTCCCGCTGAAATAGGATGATTCCCCAAAGAGGTCTCACCTTGAACATACTCGCCCTACATGCACAATCTCATTTCTCTGTTATTGTCAGTGCCAGGGTGGTTTTTTTTTTTCCCTGCAGCAGGAGTTTTCTTTTTAGTTTTCTGCTTTAAACAGGTAAAGACAGAAGTGTCATGACTAAAGTGCCCAGAGAAAAGTCCTGGGATTTGCTTGGTGATAGGGAAGAGATTAGAACAAAAGAGTCACAGGGTTTCAAATTCTGAAAGGAAAAAAAAATAATGTTCATAAGCTTATAGAAATGTCACAGGAATTATGGATTTTCACAACGACAGACCAACTAAGAACATAAATACTTCAGTGCTTGTCTGTAGGGGCTGAGCCCATCCCACTTTTTTGCATTCTCCCCATCTCAGCTTCATCATTCCTCAAGCTTCAGTGCCAGGGAAAACAGATGCTAACACCACGCACAGACTGACACTTCAAAGTCAGGATCAGACCAACACTTCTCCAGGCTAAAAAGCTGTTCCCGTCACCACTTTCCAAGTCATGGAGAATTTTGAATCAAGGCTAATAAGTGTGTGTTTTAAAAGGTACCTTCTACTTCAGTATCTGAAAACCCCTGACACAGCATGTCCCTGGGACTCTTTTGGGTACTTTGCTAAAAAAGAAAATAGAAAAAAAGATAAAATCATCCCATAGAGCTTCCAGTCCCTAACAAAGGAATCTACTGACTATCAGGTGGAAAGGAAGGGAATGCCAGAAATTCAAGTGCAATCCAGCCCTTCACGGGTAAAAATTACCACGAGCATCTTCAACACAGATTAACAAGACTGATTGTATTGGCTGATGTATAAACTACATCAGGTAACAACTGTAGCTCCAGCCCAAGATTCAGCTGCCTGCCTGTGCTCGTTTACAGCTGTGCAAAGTTGGCTCTTCTTTTCTGGAAAACCATTGGTGAGCTGCAATAGTCTGTGTGCTAATACCATGCAAGGAAAGGAGAGGAGGGGGACACAGAAGAGAAGCTGCTGAGATAATAATAGTAACTCGAACACCCAAAAAAATATCAACGTGAGAAGGTATAAAACCCTAAGGACCACACCAGAAGATGGAAACAGAGTGGGATTGGAGATCTACTGTTCCAAAAAGTGGTACATCTCCACCTGCCTGTCAGACTGCCTGGCCAGCAGAGACGCATTGGGCACCTGCATATCTCTCTAGCATGCTGTGGATATCCTGCCTGCAGAGTAAATAGTGCCCTTTCACAGCGTGGACACAACCAGTGACATTTCTGGAGTGCCAAGGAGCAATGCTGATGAGGAGACAAGAGTCGGGAGGGGCTGCAGGATCCTGATACATAGGTTAAATCAGTTTCCTAAGGAAAGACAAGTCAAAAATTTTAGGACAGCAATGAAGAGAAAGATTGTCTCATTTTCCAAGCCTGAAGAACTTTCTCCCCTGCAACAACACTTTATAAAGCTCTGCTTTTGCACAAGTGCAGACCTGATAGAGCACCGAAATCCCTGGTGGTGTCCTGTGCCATTCTGGGGATGCCACTTCCCAAAAGGAAGCCACACAGGTACTAATGACTCAAAACCAGTGCACTGCAAGAGCAGCAGGCTGTACAGTGTGGTACCGAAATGTCCAACAAGGTCTCACCAGCAAACACCTGCCTTGCACACACAAAGACTTATGCTCACGTGAGTGCATCCATCTGCGTTACTTACAGAGCGTGCTCTCTTCTGTTTTTTCTGAACTCTTCAAACACATCATTATTACTGGATTTCATCTAGTTAGTGTTGTCTGGGAGCTTTTTCTATTTGTATGACATCGGTGATCCCAGATCTTGACAAAGGAAGATTACTGCCTCTTGTAGCCACATGAAGGTTTCAAGTGTGACTGTGTCTCTGTGTATTAGGAGCGGTACAGAGAAAAAATAGTCCTTGCCACTAAGAAAGTACAATCACACAGGTTTCCTTTGGACCTGTTCTCTGAAGGATAAAGATTACTGTCCTCACCTTGATGTACTAATGCGTACTAGAGAGTTACTCAAGGTAACAGGATAAGCCTGTAGCAGAATCAAGAACAAGATTCAAGTCTCCATTAAATATAAGCTAATTTTTTTCCACTTCTTATAAGGGAAGGTTTAGACACTGGTTGCCAAAAATCAAAGGAAAACTCCCAAATTTACAGTTTCATCCTAAAAAAATAAAGCCTTTCCTCCATTGAAGGCTGTCATTTCAGAGCATGACCCCACCTAAATAGAGATGATTTGAGAAAGTACAAGGTAGCAAAGCTGAATCCCACTCTTAAAGAGGAAAAGAAAAACAGATATAAATATCTTGTTGCTCCCCTAGCAGCCCTCAGCAAAAAATAAGGCTGGGGAAAAAATAAAATGAAATAAAAAAAAAATCTAACTCTGCCTGAGCCCTGCTGGACTGATTTTGTTTGAAGAATTTAAGGACAGGTTGAATAACAGAGGCTCCACCTCCTATTCCAGTTTTTTGCTATTCTTAGAGCCAAAATTCTTATGCTAATTTAAACCTCCCTTGTTTTAATTTAAATTCATTATTACTGATTCTACCCACCACTTGAATAGATTATTCCCCCACTCTTTGAAGCCACTTACACACTTGACACAATTGAGGACTCCTTTTCTTCTCCTTCAGTTTTTTCTGTTTTCCAGAGACCCCGTTCTTTCCATCTTCCCGTGTAACAAGTCCACTTTCTAGGTCCATCATCAGCACCACACTTCACATGTAGACCACACCTCACTGATCTCATCCCTCTTGAATTGCAGTGCCCCCCAGGTTCGTAGGGTTTCCCTGCTTCCTACCTGCTTTCCCTCCCTTGCATTCTTGTTTCTGAAAGGTCCTGATCCGAGTCTTTAACTTGGAGCCTGTCCTTCCCACTGTGCCTCCTCTGCTGATGTACCTCACAGGGCATCGGCACCGTGTTGGTAACACCTGCATTTCCCACCACACCAACACACCTCCCTAGTCCTGACAGATCCGTTATGTTCTTTAATGACCAACACCTGGGCACCTCCAGAGCTGCTGCAACTCCTTTAGAAGTCAATTGAGAGAGTGACAAGCAAAATTACATGACCTCTTTGGTTCCAGTGCCAACTCGGATGGGTGACTTCCCCAGGGAAGGAGGCGTGAAATCTCAGACTCTGCTTTAGGTAAAACTGGTTTTAATTTCAAAATGTTGGCACGCTTGGGAGATGCTGCTAACTCTCTCCAACTGTCAGTGCTTTGGCAGGGGCACTGCTTGGCTGTCGGTGCCAATCTGTCTTTAGACATCACAGCCTGTAAACCTGCAGATGGAGTTTTCCACAAGCAGAAGCTGACCTGTCAGAAGCTTGATTGTAGGATCCACTGGCCACGATCCAGCAGCACAGTGTCTCCCTCTCTGTGCCTGTGGGATGTGGGTTGAGCGAACAGGCAGCTAAAGCTACCTCTTTTGAGGGTTTGGACACACCACAGCAATCCCTTGTTCCCTCCTTTCCAAGAGAGGAAACATAACAAGCTCTCTGCAGGAAAGCTAAGAGCATAGGGGTGTTTACTGGCATACATTTGTTGGTAATAATAATTGGCAATATCAAGGTCATACCCTAAGCACAGACTCGTAGACTCATTCCAGCCTGTTGCTTCACTACACTATATAATAGAAACAAGTTCAGTGGTGTTGTGGGAATTTGGGTGTTTTTTTAATTAACTTTATTCAACTTTGGCCTTAATACCTTGTTTACCAAGTGCTTTACTCTGCTCAAATCAGGAGTGACCACGTCAGGTTCAGTGCGCAGCTCGTGCTTTACTGGGGGCAATGAAATAATGGTGCAAGGGTCTCCTCAAATGTAAAACCAGGGATGTGCGAAAACATGTGTGAAATATGGAGTCTGCTCCATAACCCAGACCTGATATCTAGCACTTCACAGGCTAGACATTAAACCTGATCTAGAAAACAAGTAGCTACAAGAGTTTGGGATAAAGGCAGCCTAGAAAAGCCAAGATGTTGAGACCCATCCTGAAAACTGGTAATGAGACAATGACAAAGCAGCACATTTACCACTTCTCTCTCAGACCGCCTAGTACTGATGCCAAGCTTAGCACAGCCCAATCTGTAAAAGGGAGGGCTGAGGGATATACCAGTGTTCTTCCAGGCTGCAAGAATATTAGTTTAGAAAATGTTTACAAGCATTCCTTTAAGAGTGTCTTATCCATTTGACTTTTGAAAATAATTCAAATACTTTTAAACTACTACACTTCAGCGAACAAGTTAAAAACAGCCAACAAGTATCACTACCATAATAGCATTTTGGAACGTTCATTTATATCTGTTCTTTCTAGTTACCAAATATATACACATGTCTAAATATTCAGCAGATAATTTGATGTTTCTGGATGTGACATTATGAAGAATATTCCTCTCAAAGTGGTGGGAATACATTATGACTCACACATGACATCTGCCTTAAGTCTAAGGAGTAATTTAAACTGGAGTATTTTATCAGGGGATTATTAATTCTGGAACCTAAATTAATGAGCATTAACCTGAGTGAATATCTATAAAATATTACAAATGGGTGGGAGGGGAGAAAACCTACTTGATGACTCAGAACAAAGTTTAAAATATCATTTAAGGGGGTATAAAGAGTACAGTAATTAAAAAAAAAATAAATAAATAGGCTGTTCATGAAAAATTGAGTCAGATTATGTCTGAGGTAAAAGTCCACTAAGGGTAACAGCAGTGCCCTCCATCACCACAACAGGCCTTGTACCAACTCACCACAAGCAAGAAACGAAAGCACCTGTTTTCCATCAGCCTAAGTTCATTATGATCTGAATGGGAGAATGCCACGATGCAAAAATTTTAAGGATGCATAAGCACTTTGAGAGCTTGAGTCAATGAAAAGGATTTCTTAAGCTAGAACACTTCAGTTCCAACTGTAAAAGAAATTTGACTCAGTTGTGTGTCACTGCAGCAGACGCTATACTGGGGTGCACAAATATGAGCACTGCCTGTAGGATGCTAAATATTTCTTCTACCCCATTCACCAGTGACAAGGCCAAGACAGCATTTTCCCATCTGCAGCACCACAATACAGTTGGGATGTCGGCTAACTGAAGAGAGGCTGGAGGAGACCACGAGATGCAGACATCTAGAATATGTGACCTCTGAAGAAATACAGAGAAACCTAAGAGGACACAGAGGCATGTTCACGTACATGAAGGCAGCTGAAAAGACAGGGGAAATAAACTCTTCTCCGCATCCAGGGTGGGGAGGGCAAGGAGTAGTAAGTTTAAATTATAGCAGATGAAAATTGAAGCAGGCATAGCTTTAACATTTCTAACACTCAGCAAAGCAGCTGATCGGATGGTGAGGAGGTATTAGGGTCCCTTTGAAGAAGGAGTTTAAGCATGATGTCAAGCAATTCGTATGTCAGGAATGGCAAAAGTAGAATTGATTATGTCTTGGGGGAGAAGGATGCCCTAGATAGCTGTTTGCTTATCATAGGAGATAAGGACTTTGAGCAGCCGTTTCCTATGATTAGCAAACGGGCAGAATTCAGTTCCTGCTTATACCAAAACCGTTTCATTTGGCAGCATGAAAGGACTGCAAAGGACACCTGGAATTAAAAATCAAACATGCAGCTTGGCAGGTAGTAATAGGTAGAAAGCATTTCCAACAGTCTTTAGAGAATTTATGAAGTGCACCGTCAGAGGGCGATTGCCTCTCTCACATAAGGGAATATGTCTAATTAGAAATGTTTAACTTTTCCATCCTACAGTCGGAATAGCCCACCCAGGGCTCAGAGCATAGGTACCATCTGACAAGATTTTAATGGGAACCCAGCAAGCCCTTAGTTGTTTGGAAGCAAAACTAAACTGAATTTCCAAACTATGTTTCTTGTCCTTTATGAAAAAATAATGAAGTTTTTCTCTGTGAGTATTTATAGTACTTCATGAATTTGGGATGAGTAGTAGCAAATAGTTTAAGAGCCAGTGAAACAACAGTAAATAAATGCATAAAGGCTTAGACTTAAACTTTTGATGCAATGGTTTCTCCTCCCTTGACTCTAATTAGCAAGGGGCAACTCACATGCCAGGCCTTGAAATGTGTGGTCTTTTACATGACACAACCATTAACTTTTCAAGGACTCAAATGGAGCTCCCATTCAGCTTTTTGCCTGCCTCGATACCCACCAATTTGTAAAGCGTTAAGGTCTAGGTTGGTTGTCCCATCTGACCTTCTGTTTAATTTACCTGGCACTAGAATCCCCAAAACACAGAGGTGGTGGGGAGCACCAGTGCTTACAGACCACAAGGGCCCTAAGCAAGGGCATGTGCTCAAGGGATTTCAGGTTTGTTTGGCCAAGCGAGAACTGTGGTTGGAGCACTCTTGAAACCAGTCCACAGTTCCCAGCCTCCCATTTAAAACAACCCAGACTCCATCAGCAACCTGCACACAAACCCACAACATTTATTAGGATCATTCTGTCTAAAAAAAGCATAGGTTGAGACTAGATCTGTGGAAGGATGGCAACACCAGTCAGAGGGACGAGCAATTAAATAGACAGGTGATTTAAGCCTGGAAGAGAAATAAGTGGAAGAGGAAGGAAAATTTATATTGGATCTACAGAAATTTCAGGACTACCTCCTCTGTGCCAACCAGTGACAAATTGTTTCCCAGTTTTTCTAGCATGATAGTGGCTACCAAATGAAAGATCTCTGGACAGCAACTCACACAAATTCATGGATGGAAAGCTTAGTCTCTTGGAGACAGTGTGTCATCTCCTGCCTGGAGCCTCTGGTGGAAACCTGTTGAACAGTGTATGTGTAGGCTGTAGGTTGTGCTGTCTGCCTGTGGGACAGAGAGAACGTACCGCTCTGTGCTGTATTTATCAGAAACTACCAAATGCAGTCATACAAAAAGCAAAGTCAGCTCAGATCTCTAGCAAAGAAAACCTTGTTTTAATTCTTCCAGCAGTTACACACTTCTTTCACCCCTGTCAGAAAGGTATGGGGGAAGATTCATCTTCATCTGACCCAAAAGCACCAATCTTAGTTTCTTGCTCTCTGCAATCCAAGTCATAACTTTGGCCCAAATATTCAAGAAGATAAAGTATATTTCTACATAGTTCCTGGGGCTTTTCTTTGGGAATAAGATGATGAAGAAACAAAATGATTGCTTCGGTTCCCACCTTCCTTCTCCCACACTTCTCCTGGGAAGAAAAATTGCTGTGTATTGTGCATAAACCCAGCGGCTGGAGAGGATAAAGCCTCAGCAGAGCTTGCTTTTATTCTTGTGCTGGAGAGCAGTAAACCAATACAAGTCCATAAGGGACATGTTTTGTGCTCACTAGTGCTCTGGTGTCACTACCGCAGAGCACAGTTCAGCATAAGTCAGACAGAAAGACAACCCTGGAAGGCAGAAGTGGGGGTCATTGCAATTTCCCCCATATAGAGTTGCAGTGACAGGAGGTGCACTGAGGAATGAGTTCTCACCCTTGTCCAGTCCTTCCTCAGTAGCACCAGCTTGAATCCCTCCAGGGAAGGAGCACAGCAACCCTGAAATAAATGCCATATGCTCCTGATCTGACCAACCTCAGTCCAAGCCCTATCCAGATCTCCACATTATGAAGAATATCACCTGCAGGACAATTTTGTATAAACACTTTGAGGAACGAAATTCAGAGCTCCAGCCACAGTATGCAAGACACTCTTTTAGACTCCAAAATAGTCCATCTCAGGTAGGAGCAGACACAGGTGGTGCTTGCTGTGCACTGTCTTCCTGAGTGCCTCCCTTATTGGCACAGAAATCTCAACAGGTTATTTGATTATTACAAAAAACATTTGTTTGCAATAGCAATGGTGATGTCAAGTTTCCACACAGCCTTGTTTCATTTATGAAAAAATATTGGTTTTGTTTGGTTTTATGATTTTTTTTCCCTGTGAGTCATGTATCTGGAGCATGAGCAACAGCAAAACTCTCTTAAAGCAGGAAGAGGAGAGCAACTGAAGCACGAGGCTGTAGACTGGAGACAATTTTGATGTGATGCATTGTTGAACACAATTATGGAGCATTACCTCTTTTTTTAAGAAAACAAGGCCTAAGGAAATGTATTTTTTAAAAATAATACCCAAGCACTTTCATGACAGAAGCAATAAGTGCACAAAGATAAAACATGCACAAATATCTCTCACGTACTCGCAAGTATGTCAGAGCTCCCGGGGGGAAACTGTTACTGATCCAGTGACCTTCCTCCAAAAACACCCTAAGTTATTTGCATTATGACAGTGTGATGATTAAAACCGAGATGAGGGCAGGCTCCTCAAAACTACCTGTTATGCAAGGCTGAACGCTCAAACCCCATTTTGTAGATCAGCTGGCATAGCTGCAGGAAGGAGCAACAAATTTCTGAGCCCTGAGCCTTTCTCCAAAGCAAGTAGTGGGAATCACTGCCTACATGCCTGGGACATCCCTGTTTGCCCTTATCCACTGAACAGTAAAACACAAGATGGAGAATTTTCCCCTTTTGTATAACACAAAGTGACTTTAGCCAGGTTAAGTGAGAAACAAGAAGCATTTTGCACCCAGCATTGTATTCACCGTTGGCATCGCGAAGTAGAAAAAACACAAATCTGCTCCACAACTAGAAGAGATCAGTAATATCCACAATATCAACTCATAAGCACTGATGGTATATTGCCGACCTTACTGCCTCCTCACCAACCTGCAGGCATGTAAACAGCCACTCTCTGATTTCAAAGTGCCGGTGGCGGCAGGAAGGACATCTGGCAGAGCTTTTCCTTGTTGGGAAAGGTTGGGTGTTGGTAAAGCTCTAACTCTCCTCTTTGCATAGCCATGTTCAGGTACTCTTATTGATAATTTTAAACCACTCATTAATATTTTAGCTTAAAACATGTAGTGCAACCTTTTCTTGGTGTGCAAGCAGGCATTTGACTGCTTGCAAAACAGCAGGTGAGTGTGCAAGATGGGCTGAGCACCAAGTGTTGCAGAGAGGTGGCTGCCAATGCCCTCTACTTCGCTGGCAAGTGCAAGCAGTGTGAGCAACCTACCTCAGGAGGAAGCTATGGAAACCCTATGGCCAGGTCAAGTGCATTTTCATGGCTTACAGCTACAAGAAAATTCTTGCCTCTCCATGTTGACCTGAGAGCAATCTGTATTTAGCAGGGCCTGAATTTGGGGATACATTTTCAGGTCCTGCGAGTCTTGACAGAAAACAATTGAAGGCTTGACAAAACAGCTCCAGTTTGGTCTCAATATGCAGTTTAAACATACACACTCTCATTAGCTTGCTAGTCCTGACTAATTCCTGAAAACAGAGGAGTTTACATAAAAGAAGAAGTAGGGAAAAAATAAGACTGTTATAGAAGAAGAAATTTTTCCTCAAACACTACATGCCACCAGTCTGGTACTTCTGCCACAGCCAAGTCCCACTGCTTTAAGTGGTAGTCCAAGCAAAACAAGACAAGCAAAGCCAAGCTAAGCAAAGCAAATGGAGCTGGCAGCGCTGCTGACAGAGGCAGGTGAATCCCAGCACTGTCAGCACAATACTGTGCTGCAGCCCTTGCTTCAAGAGCTAAGCTTGCACTAATTTTTTTTTTACACTCTCCATTTTCTTTCCCCCCTCCTCGCCTGGCATGATTTGCTAAGTAGTGTCCTGCCCAGAAGGAAGGGGAATTAATGAGGTTTCAGCTTTTCAGGAATCCTTTTCCAAGACAGTCTAAATTGTGAAGCTCAGCCGATGCCCTCCGTCCTACCCACCTCTCCCCTTGCCCAGCTGATCGAACTTAAGAAAGCAGAGATGCTTGCCTTTAGCCATTATGCTGCTAAGAGCCTGGGCCTAACACTATAAATATCCAGTATTCAAACACTACCATTGAGCTTCCAGAGAATAAACTACCTTGATTGAAGAATGGGCTCATTAAGGTAACAAAGTGACAACTCTGAGCAAGCTCCCTTTGCAGTTTCTAAATGCATCTGCTCTGATGGGATTAAAGATGCGTTCCCCGACTGGGAGGAAAGAATGGCCTTAATGTCAGGTCTGCTTCTGGCTACACCATTAAGCAATAAGACATGACAGGCAGTACACTTCCAGGGGATTTTTTGCATACTTAGGTATGCAGTGAGGTATAATGGTCAAAGCAAAGCAATTTTAGCCCCCAAGAGCTGTGATGATTGCACTGGTACTTATTATATACACCTCTCAGCCAGCCAATCACTCCGTATTTCCAATGCAGTAATACTAGGAACCAATCAGAGAGCACCGTTTTTTTGCATCCCAAACCATTTTGGGTGAAATTCATCCCTGCTGCCTAAAACCCAAGTAATCAGGCTTTAGATTAAACACACACAAGTCTCTGTATCTATTAAAAAGGATTTGTGAGCAATCACCGCTTTAGAACTGCTACCTGCTAATAACAGGCCAAATCCTGGAGAATTCCCTGAGCAAGTGCTGTGCCAAAATATTCACAGATGGACAGACAGAGCCAACACTGATGTCACAGGTTTTTGACACGTCATCGAGTGCAATTGCAGCAAATCAAGCTGTATTCCCTTGTGCATGACGCTTTAAAAGGCCTGGAAGAGTGGTACGTACATTGACAGGTGACTACATCATCTACTGCCACCTTGATGTAGGTTTGCTCTTGGGTAACACCTCTTCTGTGTAAGAGTCCCACCTACCATCACTGAAGCAAATAAAATGGTGTTAGAGCTGTTCACCTTCTACTACTGGATATATGGGGGAAGAACGTTATTTTTGACCATGCAGGAGGTACAAGTGCCCTGCCTACTCACTCCTGAGGGTAGTAAGCAACTCCTACAACCAGGGGAAACCTACATCTGACACAGCCATGATTGCCAAATAGATTAAGACAGATCCTGATGACTGGCTTAACGGTGATAAACACATCTTGAAATTTCCAACGAGTCAGTCCTTCTCCATACGCCAGGTTTTGTAGCTGTCCTTGCCTCTGGCCTCAGAATTGCTGAAGTCACTACTGACCGCAATTGCCTGAGTTTACCCATACCCTGTCGCTTACTCAAATAAATTTTTCAGAGCAGAAATTCTTTAAAAAGCTCTCAAGCCAGACACCTAAAAACAAAGATGCTGAAAATACCTTGAGGATGCTTTCCAAAAGCACACACGCTTTCTTTTGGACTGCTACGAATGCAAAATACAGACTACATATTTCATATCTTCACAAACCAAAAAGCAAGACTGCTCTTTTTGCAGTTTGGTGGTGTGATTTATACACCCTATGCAAGCAATTTAGGAAAGAAAAACTATGCAAAAAGACAGTCAATGTGAAAATTATTCCTTGGCTTACAAAAAGCTAAGCATGTGATCAAACACCACGCACTGAAAGAGCCAGGTGCTCACAACTGCTAACGTAATCTGACCGCAGCAAACGTGCTGCATCAAGCAAGCATCCTTTCTTGAATTTGTAAGGGTTTATACCATCCCAGCAAAGCTATGAACTATGTAGGGATTTTCTTACAAGCTAAGAAATTTCTGTAAGTTGCTTAAATGAATGAATGTGAACAGGCTTAGGGCTGGCCTGCCCAGCACAACTACCAGTTGGCAGCTTTATACTCATCTAATACAGCAAGAGGCCACCTGCATTATCTCAGGGCGTAGGACTTGATTTCTGAGAGAGGCTTAGCCAGAAAAAACAAAGGCTGTTTCTCTACTGTGTCTGAAATTTGTAACCAAAGCATTTCCTCTCAATAAGATGCCTCATAAATGGGGAAAGGAAAACAAATATGACCCATTAGCCCTTTTTTGGGCTTTGGACTGTCACCATCACCTCTCACTGCTCTGCTCAAAAAGGAGAAGTTTCACTCCTATGTTTTAGTCAAGTTTTCTGTTTCTACTTTCTTACCTGCAAGGGACATTTCCAGCCATACAGCTGATGAACTCAAATTACACCCTAGAAAGCCACCTCCCCTAGCCCTCCTGTATGTTTTTATCAGTTACCAAGGTTGGTGTTCAAGTTCCAAACTAAATCTTCCCATGTAGTGCAGCCACAGCCTCCCATTAAAGCATGAAAATTTAAACTCATCATGTTTTGCAATATTTACAAATCAATTAAAGTAATGCAACCAAATGGCAGCTGTCTAGGGCTGAGAAAAGCTGCTGAGCTGGGATGCTTTCCACCAGTAAATCTGTTCCCATCTTTTATTTACAGGAATTTAAGATAATTCAGTAGTCATAGAACAATTCATATTTTAAGACAGATGAGAGCCACACGAAGTGTACTACACTCAGTATCTCCCCCAAACCAGTATGTGCTCCCACATTTTTGAAGGAAATGTGGACGCCAGAACCTTTCAGGCTAGAGAGCCCCAGTGAAGAAACCTAACAACTAACTCTGCAGCAGAGTGTCTCGCCCAGGTTGTGCTATGCAAACCTCTGCCAAGTGGAAGGTGGGCTGGTGTAGAGCCAGGAGCTGGCCCTGCAAAGAAATCTACCCCTGCACCGTCATCCTTTGCAAACTTTGACAGTCCCTTCTCTACTGCATATTTCCTACCGGCCTATTCCCAGAAAGAGTACAGCCTGGCAAGGGAAACAACCTTGCTAAATTCATATCTGTCCAACTTTTTCAAGCCCATGTCATAGTGGATTGTCTTGCAGCTTTCACTTGGGGGGTGGGGGTGTGTGGGGGTGTGTGTGTGTGTTGAAAAGCTGTTTAAATTCTGTGCCATGCAAACCCTTTTTACATGTTCGCAGCAATATTCCTAGAAACAGAAGGGCCACATTACAAGAATATTCCCATTTCTTATATTGACAGGTAGCTTTGTGTTACAGGTTCCTTTAGCAAGAAATACCAGTAATATGTGGGATACGTTCTCTACCACCAAATGGAAATAGGATTTCCTTGGTAGCAATCACAACCCATCCCACCATCATCTTTTCTCTAAATACATACCCTTTAGGAACCAGGCAATGGAAACAACCTGACTCGTCCCACAGGCAAACTGCCTTCCTGGAAATTACCTTACTCCGCTGGATGTCAGTTTGCTGTTAGACAGGATTAAGTACTCTGGAAAGAGAACACTGATGAAGAGAGCTACATAAGAAGTGTCTATTTTCCAATAGGATATGATTATTCTAAGGTGAGAATCCTCTTGTCTGAGGATCATCAACAAAATGAAGCTGAGAAATACTGAAAGCTTTCAAATTACCGAAAACAGGGATTCACGTAATTTGAAATGGATCGGTTTTCACAAGAAGGTTTGTAAATGCAGGATATATAGACAAGGCAGACTATGAGAACTTGGGAAATACCCTTAACTTCAATTGATTTTAGCTTTCTTTTTGGAGTTACTAAAGATACTCTTTTTTCCTCCTTATCTCCATCATCTTTTCTTCCCCTGTCACCTCCCACCCCATGTCTCCTGCCCAGAGAGCTCTTCAGAACCATCTCAAGAGCCTCATGTGTCTATACAGCACACGGCACAGTGAGCCCTGTTCTTGATTCACCCATAGATGTTACTGGAAGGAAACAAAATATAGCATCCTTTTTAGCATATAAGTTATTCCTGGAATGCTCAAAGATTTTCCCATTAAGCTGGGACTGCTTTGTTTTTAAAGGCTTCAGAAATGTTCTTCTGCCAGCTTTTCCCCAGCCCAGTCGTAACTTATTAAATGAGACTGCAAATTTACTTTAATCACTGTTCCTTCCCCTCATCTCCTCCTCCCTATGGGGTTTCAGAAGTATCATAAATTTGCTTTATTTCTGTCTAAAGGCTTAATGCTCTTCTCTCTTTTCCCAACATCAAAAATCCAGGTAAGCACAGTTAGCCTTCTGGAAACCATCTGAGATGGACACAACTCTCTTGGGTCATCTTGAGTCTGTAGAGAACAGCGCAGACACACTGCCTGCATAGGATAAGAAATACCCTTGGTGTACAGCCTACATGTCCTTGGCATGTTAACCTGAACAGATGCCAAGTACAGTCCTCTGGCTACAGCTTCACAAAAATATTACCTAGTCATCAAGGAGACGTCTTGAAGGCCCTGTGATAAGGAACACAGCTGGCTGAAATCACCCCCTCCCCTCAAATAAAAATCAATCCTGCAACATGGTGTATGCAGGCCATAGGTCTGTAGAGAGTCCCATGATAGGAGTAGGAAAACAATATCTTACAAGAGGAAATACTTGACTTAGTTTAAGCATTTCTGGCAGTTGTGAACAAGGCAGCGGTTCTGAAAGTCTGGTAAAGTGTTGTCATCGTTGCCTATCTCAGTGTTCCTGAAAACTTTCTGCCAGGATGCAGTCTAGTTGTTGCATTTGATGTGAATGGACATCCAAGCACATAGCTGCTTGTGACTGTCACTACCATTACAACAGGGAGGCATCAGGCTCCAAATCAGGCTGGAAATTTCAGAAGATGGGACTACTTTGAGAATTGCAATGTGTCTGGACTGTGCTAGTTGCCAACCTTCTCCCTTCTCTCCTGTGTGTGCTGAGGGACTTCCATGTGAAGGTCTCGTTCCATCTTTGGATTTCCCGTGCTCAGGAAAATTCAGGCTTTCTGCAGCTGGAGCTGGGCTGGGCTGGAGCTCCAGCCAAGCCTGGTAGTCAGAAACCACATAAAGAAGAGTTTTGGCCAGTGACACTGTGCTTGAAAACACACACACACAGCCGAATTCTGGCATTCACACAAGTTTTGCAATATAGAAGACTGGCAAATCTGGACTTGAAAACACTCATGGTTAATTAAAAATGGAGACATAATCTCGAGCCAAGTACTGAGGTGGGGAGACATTTTTGATGGGTGTCTTATCCCTTCCTCCACCCAAAATTTTCCACAATATTTGATGTAAAAGAAAAAAAATCATCCCTTTTCTCTCAGTTTACAATTAATTCTTCGATTTGTTTACAAGGCAGCAGGTGAATGACTTTCTATGAGGAGTTAAAATGCTTGCAGATCACTGTGAGTTCAAAGGATGCATCATGTAAATACACTGGGGAGAATTACTATTTCACATCAGCAGGATAATAGCAGGCAATGCACCTGAAGGTTAGAACACAATATTTGGAAGAAGTTATTGCTTTTACATTTCTTTACAGTCTGACATGAAAGATGTGAAACTTCTCCCGCATGTGACTCAAATATGAATAAAGCTTATAACAAAACATAATAGAAGAAAATGAAAAATTCTTGGCTGATATAGAGGCACCTGAATTGTGGCTAAATTATATTTTGGGTTTCAGCTCATTTGTTCATTCCTCCAGACAGGTACTGACCATGTTCTAGAGGTTCTTAACTTTGTTGAGGACCCCTTGACTTTGCGGACTTTTAATCATCTATCAGGGAGACTTTAAATAAATCATGCAGTTCTATTGGTTAATAATGAAGAAAGAGAAGATTGAAGCAGCATCTAGAAATTGCTGTGGATATACACAGAGAACTATATTCCCTGTCCACGGTACAGATAATTCATCTGCAGAGCTACAGGCTTTGACTGCTTCAACCAAGTTTGCCAGAAACTCTCACAACTTTGCCTGTATGGGAGTTCTTGCAGCAACTGAACCAGCAGTAACCAGCAGACTGTTGTTTTGCCAAATTTACCGTAACAGAGGTCCACAAACTAAACCTGCCTGGGAACAAGAGTAAGAAAGTATTTCTTTCTCATGTCAAGACCTCATGCCTTATAGCTCAGGTCTAAAACTCCCTAATCACACATAGATTCGCTGGAACCCATTAAAAACCATTCTGGCACACAGGTGAGCTTTGCATGCTTCTCACTTCAAGCAAGTGTAGGAGGTCTCTTCATCTTAAAGATCAGAGTGGTCTCTGTACTCAGACCTGGTCTCCAAGAACAGAACTTCTTGTGGAGTTCAATGTGTCTAGGAGTCAAAATGCTAGCCAATAGAGAAGGGTCTGGAAGAGCTCTATTTCACTGCCTGATGTCATGCTAAAGCTGGGGTGGCAAAGGCCAGACAACCATCTCAGAGATGCTGATCTGGTATCCAGAGACCTCAAGAGATGTGTGTCCAACAAAACTGTATTGGAATATTTTTAAGCAATCTGACATCCTTCCCAATCTGTACTCTTCAGCATGTAATTGGTGCAGATTCTTCCCATCAGCAATTTCTCAACCAAGCAATGTAACTAAAGATACCAATTCCCACTGTGTTGTGGGAGCACAGCACAGCCTTGGGCACTAAAAGTTTCCCAAGAACATCCCCTAGCAGATGGCATAAACTTAGTGAACCGTGGATGGGAAAGGGAATGCGCAAGAGATGCAGTGACAGCAGAGGGACTGCAAAGCAGATGTTATTTCTATGTCCTCATAATCCACTTCCATACAGCTCTAGACTTTTCTCCTCACAGTATTCAGGAGCATCTTTAATGAATCACACTTTCCTGAGACAGGGGTGTGGAATGGAGGAATAAACAGCACTTCCTAATTTTGCAGAGAGATCACTGAGACACCAAAGGCCTATCCCTAACAGGTAGGATGTGAGATGAACTGAACTATCTCCAGATCAGCATGTAGATGCACCAACACAATTATATTAGCAGCAGCAAATAAATGCCCTAGCAGACTTTTGGTGCACCCAGGCCTCGGTTTCCTGGCCCAGCAACATAGATGTACCTGCTGTCTCTGAATTCCCTCAAGGTCTGCACACTGTGCTGCAGCAAGGGCTGAGACACCTCAAGTAATGGTCATAAAGTACATCTCCAGCACAAGATCATAAAGCAGGACCACAGTCATGGAGGAAAAAAGTTTTCTAGGCCCAGGTAACAACAAGTGGAGTACATCGAAAAACCTAGCTACATTTAATACGTTTGCTGCCCCTTTTCTCAAAGCCACCTTCTCATACCTCCATGCACATGGGCACAAAAAGCCCCAGGACATGAGATATGCGAGTAACCTGCTGGACAGCAGAGTTGGGCTGGCTCCAGCAACTTCAAGAACTCCACAGCTCTGCCCATCTTGGCAATCTGCACAGCACAAACACACATCAGGTTATCGTATAACATACATAGTCAGATGTGACAAAGCAGGAGGCAATCTACTAGAAAACAAGACAGCACTCAGAATCAAGAGAAGGAGTCCTTTCTCATGTTAGAAATGCCTGTGGTTTGGTTACCAGACCAGCTTGGTGAGTCATGCCTTTAAGGAGGCTTTCACTGTAATCAAATGCTTAAGCGTCCCACAGCATCAATAACCCCATCCAAAGTGAGACCTGGATAGAGGAGCAAAAAAGTGCTGACATCAAAAATGATACACTGCAGTGAGTCACTCAATTAGCAACCTTTGTGCAATGTTTAGTAGACAGAGAAGGGCTGTCCTGTCTGGTAAGTGACTCACAACATGAAAGAACATAATACAGTAGCGATCAATCACAAAGGTGAATAAGCAGCAGCAATTTTGCCCAGAAGCTGAGTAACATGTGCAGCTACACATCAATGCAATCCATGCTCCTGCTTCTTTCCACTTAGTTAAATGAGTGCTACTGAGTCTAAGCCAATTGTATCATGCGGTGTCTTATCTAAAGGGTGGAGATCAAAGAGCATGAGAGAGAGAGGTTTTCAGACACTCCGCATAACTTTACTATTGCCAAATCCCTATTGCAACAATTTTCTGACTCCAGACAAACCTTCAGAAAATCACACAAAAGGAATTGTACAAGATCTACCACAACAGCAACTTGGATCTAATGGGAAAGTCAACAAAAGTGACTTGTAATCCAAGGCAGTAGTTTCTACCATCTTTTCTAGAGATAAAGCCTGTCCTTTCTCCTACCCCTGGATGTTCAACCCTATCCCTATCCCAAAGTTCATCATTCCCTCAATTGTGTTGAAATGTTCACCGTGCAGAGACCTTTTCAGTTCAGGGATCAAGTTAGAGCCCAGCTTCCTTCCATCGCACCCCAGCTCTGCTAGCAGGGTAACTACAGAACCAACAGCAGGGCAAAGTCAATTTTGCCACCATAGAAAATGTATGTGCTCTGCTGGGAAAGGACTGTTCTTTTACCTGTTAAGTGCTGTTGTAAGTTGGATTTGAAAGATGCAGTCAAAATGGAAATTATGATAAATAAAAGCTAATGATTGTGGCCAATAGCAAGCACAACAGGTGAAGCATAGTGAGGAAGTCAACATTGATGGACAACCTGCAGAGGAACCCATTGTTTGGATCCCTGAAAGCCATGCTCGTGGCTGCCCTGGTACCTGCTCTGCAAACAGCCTCCCACCAGCCCTCCCAGTCCCCATGTGCAAGTAGCAGCAGGCAGAGGCAGGACAGAAAAGAAGAAGGTCTCTTTCATCATCAGTCTTGTGTTCCCCTCCCATACACTTGTCCTTCAGGAACCAGTCTTCTCTCCTACAGCACCCAGCTGACCTCCCAGGGACAAGTCCTGAAGATGGCAAAAACTTCTTTCATGTAAGGAACAGGGCCCACAATTTTTAGCAGTAAAGTTGGTTCAAGCACATAATAGCCTGATGAACTTGCCCTGCAGTAGTGCAAGGGGTGTACATGGACACCACAAGTCAGCCTGTCTCTCCTAATACCTGCTCAAGGAGTCTGAGCGAGGGTCAAGGGCCTTTCGCTCACTTTCACTGCAAATTGCAGACAACAGATTTGCACAGAAGGCAAAGCAAATGGAGCCAATATTGGGAGAGTGTGGCCCAGGAAATCTACTGTGAGAGCAAGCATGGGGTGAAATAGGGTGGCCACACATTACAGGGAGGTTGTCAAAAGGAGACAAGCTTACAGAGGATGCACAGGAAGGCTTGGGGCTTCTTCTTCCTCCCCCTGGAGCACAGTCCTGAGTCCCCCTGTCTCTCCCATCCACAGGCATTAGAAAGTATGAAGGGGCAGCTGTGAAGGTATGGCTCCAGCCTTTGCCCACAGTGACAACCTGCACCTGCTACCACTTACCATGACTCAAGAGATGAGCAGCAATATGAACTTCAGAACAGCATAATCAGGGTGAGCAGGGAAGGTAGTAGAGATTTCTCACTTAAAAAGAGTAAGCTGTCACACACCCTCCCACACTGCAGTTTTTCTCAATGGTCCTCAAAGTGGAGGACAGCTGGCAGATACTTGGGAAGAGTTGGGTTTGATCAGCATCAGGTAGGAATTCAACAGGCAGACGGAACGTCCGTGCCACCAAGGCACCCTCCAGCTGTGTTAAGCCATGAAATCATCCTCTTTCTGTCTTTGTGAAGAGCAGAAAGACTTTAAGGAACACACAGCATAACTGGGAAGGAGAGAGGTGGCTGGGCAGATGGGCACTGCCTTGAGTAGATACAAGTTCCTTTCACAGTGCTCATACACTACAAGTGTTTGATGGCCCTATGCAATATAGGAAGACTTGTCCACAGAAGAGATATGGAGTCAACGTAACATTACCCAATCTCTTTTCTCTCTTCTTAGAGGAAAGCACAGCATTTTGTACCCCAGGCAAGCAACATTCAAACAAAAAGAAAATAAAAGAAAGAAATGCAGAACCCAGAGCCAAGTTCTTTAGTGCTGGAATTCTGACTCTACAACCGGGGTAGGCTTTTTCCTCCTTTTAAGACATGCAAATACAGATAAAAATACTCTAATGGTGCTTATAAAACCTTTACAGTGCTGTGTCTGGAATGATCACATTATTCACAGGTTAGCAAGCCTTACGTGAATAGTGCAGCTCATTCAGTTGATTTCTTATTCAAGTATTATATAGGAAGACAAAATGGCACAGCTTCTCATAAACCCTCTAGAATACTATTTTAATGTCTTCCCCAAATATTTCTAACTTAGCATTACAACAGTTGCTTACAACTCCAGAGCCAAATTCTTTGGAATGCATGAACACAAATGGGCAGAACTCAGAAACAGCCTCAAGATAACCTAAGAAGCAAGAAAAAGCCTTTTTCACACTTAAGGACTTTGTATTCACTCAGAATTTCAAAGGATAATGATGCTTTTCCCCCCTTCAATAGAAAACAATGGCCAGATCTAGCTGCAGAGATGGGATAAAACAAAACAGTTGATGTTGCAGGGGGGTGTTCTGAGGGATACACCTCGAGGTCTCTTTTCCACTCTCCCTTTCCCATCCTGTAAATCCATTCTGATGTGAAAATGCAAGATAAGGGCTTATTAAGCTTTTTTACCAACACTAGAGATGAGATTCTGTAAATCCCATCATTCCGTTATTAATGCAGAAGTATTTTCACATACAGTAGTATATTAGCTTGGAAGTTAGCCCAAGCTCTTCCATTCCACATCAGTTAATTAGACAGGAAAAACCTTAATTATTCTCCTTTACCCAGACAAACTCTCACTTTGATAGATTCCTGAGCTAACTTAAAAGAGTGGAACAAAAGACTGTTCCAAGTGAGGCTTCCTGTGGATCTCAAGAGCAGTGCCCAGATAACAACTCAAAGATGCAGGCAAAAGGCTGAATTCAAAAGGACCTGCCATGACACAGTTTTACTTCAGCCTTCAAGAAATCCCAACATGTGCATTATTTCCACATTTTGACTTAATTTGGAGAAATCCAACACTTCCTTTCTAACCCAAGCTTAAAGGCCAGGGCAGTTTTGGGTTACAACCTCACCCTAGAGGGTACTACGATATGATCTCCCTACCAAGTGATGAGCTGAGTTCAAAAGACATTGGCTTTAGGACAGTCTTTGCTTTGGTTGAGTGCAGAAAGAACCACATCTGTAACACTACAAACCCTCCTGAACCCGTTCTGCTCAAAACCAGATTACGTCCGGCGTTCTGAAAAATCAAGTTATTTTCTGACTTGTCTCAATACAATGGAACCAAGCCCTGGACATTTTCAGCAGACCATACCTGAAGAAAACCTGTGTCAGATTAGGATCTCCAAAGTCAAACTATTCAAACTGTGTTTTGTCAGTTCTTATGTAGTAGCAACGTGTCAGCTTTTCTCCATCACAAAACCCAAGAGCACCATTCAGTCAACTATTTCAGGATACTAAAGCAGGTTAACAGAATGTATATGTAAGCAGATCATCCTCAGATAGGAACAGCTGTGCTATATTCAGTTTTTGTTGGCAAAAGCAAAACTGCAGAGTTATGAAGCACACCCTTCCAATCTTTTCAACTAGAAAAAAGATCATTTGGATGCTTTATGCCATTAGTCTGAGTAGCAACAATCCCAAATGAAGTCAAAAGGAGTATAATACTTGTGAAACAGAATTCAGACCCATAATGTATCAACTACTCATTCAGCATGAGACTAAAGTATTTGGGTCTTTAATGCTTTGGTTATGGTAATTCTGCTTCAAAAGATCATTAAGCTACACGGAAGAACACAGGATGCTCGGGCATAATGTTGTAGCTAGAATCTTTTCATCTCTTACTTAACACAGGCAACATAATCACCAAAATACAAAGCCATAGCAAAAAAAAAAAAAAAATTTAGAGAAAAACCTTTCCAGAAAATGTTAGTGACCTCAGCACAATAACTTACAATTTATAGGAAAATCTTTGATTAAACATTTTTTCGCTTAGCCAGTCCCAAAAGGTACCAGGTTTACATCAACATCAACTTAAACAACCACTTAGGTCCTTATACCTCAGATCTAACAATAAATTTCCATTATAGCTTTTCCTTTTTTAAAGAATTGCATACAAAACACAAGCATCAAAGTCTGAAGACTAGCCTGAATGTATTTTAGTACTTAAGTACACATCGAAAGAGGATCAAGTACAGGAAAGCCCATGCATTTCTGCGTCTCAAAAATAACCTGCCTATTTACAAGCCATCATTACCTTGGCCGCAGATTTCAAAGGGACTTTCACCATATTTTGCCCATGTTCATTAGTTACAATGAGATCTCTGAGTCAGCTGAGAAAGAAATAAAGAAGGAAAATGTGAGTTTCAGCTCTCTGCAAATCTGATTGTTGAACATTTTCAGCTGATTACATTACCCTCTGGCCTAAGCTGACTAATTGCTTTGACTCAATTGAACAGTAATTGGATTGTGGATCAATGCCACAGCATTGTGCTATTGATAATCCAGTAAAAGCCTATTAAATCCATGGCCTTTTTGTGGAGAACAGTACCTTTAAAACAGATATTTGCTTCTATTATGAATAATAATGTTAGTTTTCTTTTTACTTAAATCATTATAAGACATTAAAAATATTCAGCATGCTGCAGCAGAGTGAAAGGGCAGAAACTGGGCAATGGTTTCCTTCCCGGGAACAATTTTAGAAGATGTTTTTCTAAGGTTTATCTACTGAAGAGTTTCAAAAAGATATTTTAGATCCTTTGCCTGGAAAACTTGTATTTAAGGAATTGTATCACAAATTTTTTCTGGTTTCTTGCAACAGTCAAAATTATAAAAAGAGAGAACAGATCTCCACAGCTTTAACTCCGTCTCTCTCTCCGTTGTTGACCAAGAAAACAGGGGCTTCCCTGAGAACTCTGCAGCATGCAGCCACCTCTAGAGGCTAAATTATATTCCAGGTGCTACTGGAGAACTTTCTATAACGAAGGAGGAGAAACTGATTTTCTCAAATGACATTAACTGTTGACCTTGCTGTGGCCAGCAGTTGCAGAGCTCAGTTGCACTGCTGAGCCTTGTCCTCATCAGGGTTGGATGAGCAGGAGTGCTCCCTGCTCACATGGGTGAGGGAGAACCATCCATCGAGAAGATGAGCTAGAGCTCACGTCAAAGAGCCACAACTCTGGGTGACACTTCACAGCCCACGTTCAGCAGACAACCCAGGAGAGAAATCACTTGTGGCCTTACCACCCTTAACCCACAGGCTGCTTCTCCTCAGCAAGATGCAAAAGTGCTCAAAAATGGGGCTGGAGCACATGTTCAGCTCACAGCTGTAATTGATCCTGAGAGGGCAACATTAATTCTGACATGAGAGTTCTCAAATACAGACCATTTGAATATGAAAGACTTACAGGTATCTGTAAGAATGCAGGTGGCCTGCCGCAGCCTTGGTCATAAAGTTTTGTGTAAGTTAACCTCGAAAAAAGCTCTAATGTTTTATCATTTTGAGGAATCATTTCAAGGCAAAGGTGTCTGTGTTCATTTCATGGTTGAGAAGAGTTTGCCTCTGTAATAAATGAGAACTTCAAACCCTCCTGCACCACCTACAATGAACACTACCTCCTCTCTGAACTTCTCTTGACTCCTGTTAGCTCACTGTGCCAGCACTGTGCACAGATGATGGGAAACCAGGGATTATCCCTCCAGGTACTGCCACCCTCTCTGCACAGGACAGCAACACAAAGCATGAGGAAAACGCTTTGTTCCTGGCTCATGGCGATCAGTTTTTGCATTTCCCAGTACCAGTAAGACATGCTCTCAGCGGACACATCTAGAGTTGGAAGTGAACTATATAATGAAACTTTGACATAGCTTGTTTAAACCTTACACCTGTTCCAAGAGTAGGGACTGAAGGTCACTAAAACCCCTGCCCGAGGTGATCAGTTACATGATTATTCACACACGGAGCTTAATCCCAAACCTACGGAGACCTGTGGGAGTTTACTGACTAATGACCTGAAATTGGCTACCCAGAGACTCCCCAAAGATTAATTATGTGCCAGACCTACGCAGATTATAGGCCTGATTTACAGCACTTCTTGGTATTAAGCTTGCCCAGCTCTTTCTATTATTCAGTTTAACATTAAGTGTTTGTGCTGAAACGTTCATATAGTTGTTCCAGGGAGCATTTTTGGAGAGCATTTAAAGCCAAACAGGTTAGTGGTTTCCAAGGGGAAAAAAAAAATAAAAAGAAAATAACAGAAAGATATTGGTTTGGTCCTTGGCGCCAGATCTGGGAGAGAGGAAGGGATTTTTAAGCTTTTATTTGAAAACCTTTAGCACACCCATGCTGTGAGATGTCAGCAAATAGAAAGGGGCTAGCCTTCACCAACAGCCTGTTCTTTCCTTCACCACACGAAGGTCCACATTTGTGATTTTTGGTATTTCATCTTTTAAAATACCTAAGGACCATCTTCTCAGCTCCCATGAGTCTTTCCCTGCCATTTCAACTGGACATCACTGTGGGCAGTTCCAGGTCTGGATGGGAGCGATGGACCTTTTATTGGTAACATGTCCTCCTGGGCCTTGGCACACTGGAGGAAGAGAAAGCGCCTCGTCCTCTTTCAAATGCAGAAGTGGCAAGAGGCAGGTGGGAAAAAGTGAGGGATTAACGTGCAAACAGACAAGTTACAGGCAGGGATATAAACTGGTTAGGAAATAGGAAGAGGGAAACCAGAAGGCAGAAAAGATGAGAAATGAACTGGAGAGAGAGGTGGGAGATCAAGTGGGGATATGAGGAACTTATACTTGACATCTTTGAAGCAGGAACCCAGAAATCCAAATATCTCCCAGCATTTTGCTGTTTGGTATTATACATGAATATGCAAAAAGTTAGCTTCACTGTTTGCCTTGTAGTACCTTCTTCCAATCTCTCTATTCAGAAAAAGCCTTTTTTTATCAACTGCTGTCTTCTTCCACCTGCAGAAAAACAGTGACGATCTTCAACAGAAGACAGACAAACAGCTGGTTCATACTCGTATCCATGACCCACATCAGTACTGTCCTGCCTGCATGGCATGGCAGGAAAGAAGGCAAAGTTGCCGAAGAAGGCCAAGGTAACCTGTTAGGTCAATGCCACCTGGTGTCACATAGACATGGAAGGACTGAATGTAGGTACATGATCTGGAGCAGTGAGCCTCCTCTACACAAGTTAGTTTCTGGGTGCTAACCGCTGGAAGAGCCTTCATTAGAGACTTTTTGAGGGAGTTTAACTTCCTGACTAGCCTCATTTGGGTCAAAACACCAGGAGCAGGATCAAGTAATTTGCTGGCCTGTAAGAGATATACGGTCAAGGCAGAATGGGTCCACGGCCAGTGGTTTCTGTTTCAGGCTGTGCTTGGCTTAGGTCCACAAGTTGGTGCATAAAATACTTGCACAGGGAGAACAGTCCAAGCTGTTACAGTGATCCATTAGGCTGAAACTTGTAAGCGAGTGTTGCCATGAGACTATTTGGAAAGGTAAGATAGCATCTCTAGAACAGAGCCTGTTTCACTGATAACGTGGATTACATACTGTGTTGCAGTCATCTATCACTTAGAAGTTATGAGTCTGCAGTAGGGAACAGTCTGAAAAGCCAGACATATACGTCAGGGATTTCCCCAATAATAGGGTTACTCATCAAAACAGCACAAAGCAACCGAGCTGAATATCTTCTCCCAGGCAGGAAAAAAGGAAAAAGTGACAAAGAGGCAGCGAGCATGCATAGGTGCAAAACTGTGGCTTCATCAAAGCTGCCCTTCCCAGTTTCTGGGGGATCTGGATTTCATCTGGCCTCTGCTTGCACTCTTTAACCACAGCTTCCACCTCTGAAGAGCTAAGGGAGACAGACCAGTGTCTTACTCCCAAACAAGCCATCATCCATCTACAGTGCAAGGCAGAGATAAAGGTCCTTTTGTAGAAGATCATTTATTCTGTGAACAGGATTCCTTCAGCTGTGCAGGGTGGTCATATTGAGTCAAATACTGCCACCAGCCCCAGCAAGCACAAGCCAAAGCATTGAAATGAGCAAATAGAAGATGTTAGCTCTGTACAGTGCTGTGGTTATTCCTGCAGCCCACATCAGATAAGGACCCTAAATTCCTTTGACCTTCAGCCTAAGTTGATCACAAACTCCTTTGGTCAGGAAGAACTGTTTTCCAGGAGCAGGCTCCAGCATCGCTCACTCAAATTTTCTGACGTCAGTTTTTGACCTCTGTCAAAGGCAGATCACAGGACTGGGCAGACTGTCCTTCTCATCCAGTAACAGAATCCTGCACAGGCACCGAGTCAGCAAATTAGAAATTGGATTGGGGGGAAACTGGCTGTACTGGATTGCCTTGCTGATAATCTCCCTGACTTCAAAGCTCACATCTGTCTCGTGAGGTGGGGGACGGTTTCTAACTTTAGTTGACCCAAATTGCTTCCAGCCTTCCTCTGCAGCACACAGCAACACTCAATCTTTGTATCATGCCTTTGATCGTTGCATCTCTGAAATAAACTGGCCTGCGCATCTCTGCAAAAAAAAAAAAAAAAAAGCTTTACAGGCAAAGGAATTTAGATGAAGCCCATTGGTGGTTCAGCTGTCCTTAACGCTATTATTCTCGGATTTGGAGCAGCAGCAGGGGGGGACCTGAGCACAAAACAGGCTTTAGGTGCAAGACTATGAGTTTTTGTGTACTCCTATCACATCTAAGAGCAGTTCCTCACCTAAGGAGAAGAGTCATGTTCTGGTTTTCCATAAGGTGGTCCTGTAGGTAGCAGAAACAAGTTTTCCTGAAGTTTTAGTTAAAAAAAAATTATGCAAAGACCTACAGCCTGCTTTAGACCCTGACTAACCTTTAACTTTATCAGCAACAGGACACAGGGCCATTCTTCCTCTGTATCCTAAAATCTTTCCCATCCCTCCTTGCCTTTTATGCCCTCAACAAACATACATACTCTGTAAAAGACGTATTAACATGAAGTTATAGTTGCAAAAGATGCTTAGAATTACAGAATTTATGTTGGGAGTCAGGATTTTAATGGCTCATATTTTTCTCTCAAATTAATTTCTAGTGTATACTGCAGTTGTATTCCTGCTGGGCAGGGTCAATGCCTTGTCCTTCAGTACTGAAACGATTTTTGATCATCGTCTATAGTTACAACTCCACTGACTTAGCTGCAATGGTAGGAAAATAACTGTAAAATTCTCAGGGAGATTTGGGACCTTCACTTCTGTTATTTCAAAGACAAGTGAAACTCAAGCAAAGAAAGTGCAGCATCCCAGAAAAGGGTAAGGCCATTTTTAAACACCACAAATTAGCAGAATATAGCAAAACTCAGACTTTTGCCTATTCATAGATGTGACCCTTCTAAAAAGTGAGAAAAGGGAGGTGTTTTTTTCTTAAAAAAAAAAAATAAAACCCTTAAACAGCAGGATATTATGTACCTGCTATTAAACTCCATCTGGCACTAACCCTGCAGGCAAGTAACAAACCAAGACAACCTTTTTTGGGGGGGGAAGAAAAAAAAAAGACAAGACTGATTTTAGCAGAAGCTGTAGAAGCAAAATTTGTTTGAACAGTTTCTGCACATCTTTTCATCATGCACTTGCAATTTTTAAAACTATTTTAAAACAGGGTGGTAAATGTGTTAAATAGTTCACTCTCTGTGTCCAGCACAGAGATAAGAGGCTGTTTATAACTCCAACTGCAGAACTTTGGCTCTTGAGCTCAACTGGTAACTGCTTACACGGCAGGTCCTCAGTGCATGCCCAGAAGGCAAATGTTACAGACAGAGAAAATAAATAAATCTGACTGCTCTCATGTTTAGCCTTTCTCCAGCGCACCAATACTTCTATATATGGCAGCCCTGGAGCTCTGGTACATAGACACCACAGAGGAGCACATGATGAGTTGGAGGAGCAGTCCAAAAAAGTTAAAGCGTTAGACAAGGAGGCAAACTGGATGGTTTTGTGAGAATAAGCTGGGAGAAAGGAGGTGACATTTCTGCCAAAGAGGACTTGTGTCTTGCAGCTGCTCACAGAAGTGACACACAGTGACACTGTTTGTTTGACTCAAAAAGGAGAAGCTATAGAAGGGGTCTGCAGGAGAGAGACACCCAAGAGACATGAAGCAATGTCAGCGTTGATCCAGCACTGCCCAGGCCAGTACAAAACTGAAGACAAGAGCCATGTAACACATAGCATGGGTGCACATCGGGGTAAGTGTCCACCAAGGAAAATACTCCGGCTTGTGCACATGATGGCACAGTGTGAGCAAACACCACCTGAGTCTGCCTCCCTTTTTCCTTGAGGAGAGAGACCTCCATGGCTGGTATCACAGCCTGGGTTGTAGTAGATTTCAGATGACCCAAGGTTCCAAGATTTTTTGTTTTCTTTACGGTTTGTTAACACAGAGGAGGGAGAAAGATAAATCAAAATGTGTTCTAACCCTTTTTTGCCAGACAGCTGAACCATGGCTCCTCAAGGAGCCATGGGAGCTTATCATGGGAGCTGCAGGGAGAAAACTCAAGGAATTGGGTCTCTATCTGTAGGTGACAGAGGGACTGTTTTGGGGTGGATCAGGCTCTCCAGGTGTCAGAGAGCCAGGACGTAAAATACTGGCCCCTTGACAAGTGGGCAATGTACCCAGTTTAATCTGTTCAGGCACCTGTATGTCTTTGCTGATGTCCCTACAAGTGGCAGCACCACCAGAGCAGAGACGGCTACAGCTTTAGCACCCTGTCAAGACGCCAAAAAGTAGTGCTGGAGTGTCTCCAGTGCAAGCAGCAATTCAATCCAATTAAAAGGAGGTAACTGCCAGTTAGTCTGCATTTTCCCCAGAGCCAGGGCTTTATATGAGCCAGAGAGAGCAAAGGATGCCTTTCCAAGAGCCACGGCCAGCCTGCTGAGAAACACATTTCTACAGCTGCAGTTTCTGCAGTCTAGAGAAGATAAGAAGAGATGGGGAGGGATGAGCCTGCCAACATGTAACAGATGATACACAAATAAAGGTTGTAAAACTCTTCTATGGGAAGAGACCAGTAGGCTTCAAATGTAGTAAAGCCTAACTTAGGTCTCCCTTAGGGACAGCTTTCAAATGTCATGTAGAATGAAACACTGGAATACACCACCTGGACAACATGGTGGATCATCCATCTTCTGCAGAACACCATAAGCAAGGAGTCAAATAGCATCAAACCTAAGATAAGGGATCAAATTAGATATGTAGAGTCCCATACAGCCCTTTCAAGAGCCATATCTCACAGCTGCCCAAAGCCACACTTCAGCAGTGTCTACTATCCTGCATAAGTGTTTTGAGATCCTATTGGGACTGCTCCTATCTCCGAGTTGTACTAAGGCCTCAAGAAGACTGTGACCAAGACCTGTAAAGAGAAAGTTGTAAAACAAGATCTTTGCTTTCCCTTCCCTCTTGCCTCCCAGAGGCACTATTTAAAACCGGAGCCTTAAGTCCAAGTCTGGTCATGAAGAATCCATGACTCCCAAGGCTTTGCAAACCTCTAAGACTTCATCATAGTTAGTACCATTTTAGAGCAGACCTGTAGGATATCAGCCCATCTGTGAACTACACTGCCCTTTGCCATTCAAGACATAGTTCTTCATTAGGCTGTATTGCAGGAGGGGTTTAAACATCTCTGTGATTGCACAGGAATGAGCTAAACTGCTACCTACCTCCTTTGTGGGCCAGTTGTACCCAGGGGAAGGAAGAAGTCTGGGAGCTGTGTTGCACCAAAGCTCTGAAAGCAACATGGTGTCGGCTCCAGAAATAACTCTTTTTACAAATAAATGCTGTTAGAGATGTGGGAGTTGTCAGGGAGCACAGGCAGAAATACTTCAGACATGGAGATTAAGAAGTACCAGCTGATGGCTGAAATAATCTTGTGAGACGTGTTTTAGAGAAGCAGGAGACCAAAGGAAACAATGACCGTGTAGAAAGAAGGAATTAGATCAATAAATCTCATCACATGCAGCCCGGCATAAAAATATTACCAAAAAAAAAAAGTAAGGCCTGTGGGTGGTGAATGCTGTTCTTGGTCTTCACATTTCTGCTGTTCCTCTGCCCTTTTGTTCCCTGCTCTTGGGCACAGCAAGAGAAGTGTGGAAATGAATCAAGAATCAGTCATACGCAGGAGGAGCAAAATCTCCAACAGCAGCTAACAGGAAGCAGAACATATGTTTACTGTCATCTTCCTCCCCACATTTGAAGTGCCACCTTACGTCCAAGGGGGAGAACAATCCTTTTGCAAGTCTCTTGGAAGAGAGGAGAGCACCTCATCAGCCGGGTGCTGGCTCAGCTCTCAGTGGTGGTTCACTTTCCTTCATCTGTGCTATCCTCCCCAGCACACGGACGGAGCCAGTGATTAATTCAGCTCTTTACTCGAGTTTAATGCTGTTCCACAGTCATTTTGTGGAAGTCGTTCCTCTCTCATGGCAAAAAGCATCGCATTTTGCACGTCTGTCTGTGGGCTGCTGTTTCAAATTGATGGTTCATCATGCTGCTGCCTGCCGGAATGTCCCTTCCACGATTCACAATCGGCTGCTGTTTAGGGGATGAGTCAGTCCCCATCGTACAGAAGAACCAAGAGCCCATCAGAGGGATGGGACTGATGTAGGCTGGTACAAGGATGTGGAGCAGCACAGCTCCCTGAACCCAGACCACATGAACCAAAGCATGGCTTCAAAATACAAACCAACCTGCACATTGCCGCCCAGGGAGAGAGGGGAGCAAAAGGAGGAATGAATAAGAGAGATAACGGGTTTTGTTTCTGACACCCTCATTTAAGCACAAAGACGATCTCTTATTCCACAATCAAACCTTCATCAATAACCCTCAATTTCTCCCACAGGGTTGATTTCTCCTACCCAAATGCAGTTTGTGCATCTAGTTTGTTTGCACAACCGGCTTACTGGGAGCTGGTAGGGTTGTTCATATCTGGAACTGGTCGCAACTGGAATTCATTACAGGCTGCAGGACAAGGAGGATTAAAACTGGACCACGCACAAACTATGAGCAAATGACAAATTGCAGTTCTAGGGCTCCTGTGTACTAAACAGTACTAGATACACATCCCAAAGGAAGGAGCATTTTTATGCACTTAATTCCTTCACCAAAAATACAGTAAACAGACCCTGTAGGTTTCTACCACTTAATTCTCTGTTTTGCTTCATTTTTTCCCAAAAAGTTTACTTGGCCCCAAGCCAAAGTTATCTGTCGAATTTATTACCACAGTGGTTCCTCGGGTCTGACGGCAGCACTGAGAAACAGAAGTGTAGAGCCATAAAGTGCTTAAAAAATAGGCAAGTATTAAATCAATTTAAAAAAAAATAAATAATCAAACTTGTAATATTGCATATTAAGATGCAGGTCACCCTGGTCATTGCCACACGCCAGTTACCTTGGGGAAGAATTTACTCCCATGAATAACAGGACACAATCTTTCCCAAATGTAGTCCTTCTGTGTTTTCTCCTGCCTTCTCCAACGAGGATGAAGGTTTCACTTTTCAGCCAAGTAGTTTTTACTTTGTGTCCTGGATATTGTTGGCTCCTGGACAGTCCTGCTTAGCAGCTCCACAGCACGGACGTTGCCGCAGTCATGTCTGTGTGAGATCAGAGCAGAAAGTACCAAGAGCGTTCAGCATCATCAGGATAAAACAAACTTTCACACCTGGAAATTTACCTCCAGTGATGATTTCTACTGGGATATGAGCAACCAGGTCATCCAGTCATCCTTTCGCTGTTGCAGGAAGATTTCACGGCACAATTTTCTGATAAAGTATTTTCCTACAGGCTGAGATTGGACAGGTAGTTAAAATACTCTCAGAGAGAGCAAAAATACAAAATTAAAAGAAAAAAAAAAGCCTTGAGCTGACAAATTAATGAGAATGTATGAGACAGAAAGAAAAAAAATACCTAATGAGTTGTTAAGGGACATTTTGTTTTGCAAAACATTCACCGCCACATGCTAACCGTGACATGTCACAGCCAACACATTTGCTTGTTATGAATGTTTGACTTCAGTTGCTCACCAGGAAGATACAAGGTACTCTCATTATAAGGACTGTCACTAGGAAATCAGGGTTTGCTAATTAATATAACTCACCAAAACAGACAATGAGTTAGTACTGTACAGTGATATTTATACTTTTATTTCTTAAGTGCTCTCTTCCATCTCATAATTTGTATTATTTCTATGGTCTCCAGAAAGAAAATTCTCTATTTTATTGATCCTTTCAGAGAGGTGAATAATGCCTGACTTCCTACTACTAAATTTGCAAATATATACATTTCCTTCCCCCTCAAAAAGAAGTCACAGTGGCCAGACCCACAGCTCTACCCTTGGCTTCATTTGTAGTCTTCATATATCTCGGTTTTGGTATTCAGTCCTTGACCTCTCCATAATTTGGACCTTGAAAAATAAGTTGGCAGCTACAGATTGTTTGATGGCTTTTCTCTTCCACACAAGGAAAGTCTGAGAGTTTATCTTCTTTTTTTTTTTTCAGTGGAAGGCAGGGGAGCTACCAGGAAAAAAGAGGTTTTTCTTGTTATGCTCTGGATATAGTTATTCAAAATCTTGGAGATTTATTCTTACTATGTTTCATAAAAGATAAACAGGAATATAAACCAGTAACTAACTGGGATAAAAACCAAACTACTGGTAATAAAAGGGTACATGATATGGTTCCTTGCATTCTTAGCTACTGTCAAGAGCATAATTAGACATACACCATATGTGTATGTATGTTATGTACCACCATAATTCTTACTGCACAGGGCAATATTTTGGTTTTGCTTCCTCCCTGCATTTCTCCTTCATCCCCAGGAATGAGTCAGCCAGCAGCAAAGCTGTCTGCACAAACTCACCCGTGTGACAAGTCACCATTCAACTGGTTTCTGGTCTTCACTTGCTCCTGCGTTCCCCACCACCAGTCCCAATCCCCATCCCACCACACGCACTTTGAAGTCTGCATTGCATCAACAGAAGTTTGCTTCAAAGAAGGAGCCAATGTCCCTTAATGGCTGCTTGAAGTCATCTGAGTTTTACACACAGGAGGTTTACAACATGGGGATTTTCTAACGTGGGTATGGTCTGGACAGCATTAGTATAACACAAGGCATTGCAGGCAGAGCAGATTGAGTTCCTGCAGCAGGGATCGGGATAAATTTTAAGTATCACTGCGAAGGCAGATTGTCTCCTCATCAGTCACAGCACTATAAATATTAATCTGATGTTGATTTAACAGCTATTTCTCCTGTTCTTGCTCTGCAGTAGCAGCTTCCAGTATTGAAGACAGAAACACTCAGAGTTTCTGAATTTCGTATTACAGGGAGTGGGTAAGATTTTCCAGGCTTGGGTTTTCCTGATTAGCACTGATCCCTAACACCTCAGCTGCCTTAGAGAGCCCGGTGCTGGCTGCGAGGACCGAGGCATTTGGGACTTGCATGATCTGCTGAGCTCCGGAGCTCTCATGACACAGGGGACTGGATTACAGACAACAGCTTGAGCAACACTCAAGGGGACAACACAGGCTATTTCTCCTGCCTGTTTTCCTTCTGAGTTGTCCACCTTTTTTTCTTTTTTTCTTTCCATTTTCTTTTAATATGGAGTATTTTTTATACCCTTGGGATGCAGGGGGGAGAATAGCTATCTTACCCATGGAGAATTCCACGTCAGAGTTTAGGATACTGTTTTCCTGGCACAGGTAACGCAATGAGAAACCGCTACTATCCCCAACAGGGAACCAATATAACCTTCTGTCTAATACCTTTTGCCCTGTAGCTATCACACTGCTGCTTGCAGCAGACAGACTGAGCATTCGACTTCCCGGAGTTCAAAGCTGAACTCACAGTCTCCCCGGCCCCTGCCAGCAGGCGTGTTTGTCTTCATCTTCTTTCTCCAGCATCACGTGAAATTAATGAGAACAGTTAATATTCTGGTCTTGACAAAGGGATCTGCACCCCCAAGCCAACACACCTGACTCCTGCCATTGTAGGGTGATGTATCCAGAATCAATTTTGCACCTTAGTGTCCAAACGACTGAAACAAACATAAAGAGGCAACAGTCAAGAAACTGGATAAAAAAGACTTCACTCTATATTGGCCAAGAAATCCTTAATGCTTCATGCTATGCTTTAGAAAATCACTTTAGCCTAAGACTCACTTAGTGATTACAGTCCCATTGCAGCCCCAGATATCCAAGTGAAGCTCTGATGGAAGGTTTAGAAAAGGCCTTTTAGCCACAGACAGGGAGATCAATCTGTTTAGTCTCAAAAGGGAGAGAGTGGGAGGCAACTTGATTACACTGTCTTCACATGGGGAAGATAACGGGCACTTAAAAGGGATTCTTAATCTAGAAGAGAGGCTTAACAAAATGCTCATGGCTAGAAGCTGAGTCCAGACCAGTTCCAATTAGAAATGAGACACTTAAAAAAAGGAATTTAAAAAAAAAAAAAAAAAAGACGCTATTTAAGTGGTTGTGACCACTGGGACAGTCTACTTGGAAAGGACACAGTCTCCACACCAAGAATGGATGCTTTCTGGAAGGTGTCTTGCAGACACCCTTTACGGAGCCCAGGAGGAAACCCAGCTGGAATTTACCAAAATCTCACCCACAAGCTCCGTCTGAGCTTAGCTAAGCCCCCAAAATGGTTCCATTAAAAAGATGAACTATCCCTTCCTAGCAATGACAGTGCAGTACTATTTTGGTCCAAGTCCACCTGGGATTTAGCAGAGTTTGTGCCCTGAACCACCCTACCAAAACTATCCTTGAAATGATGAGACCACCCGAAATAGCCAGTCCAATGCCTGTTTCACTGCATTAATACCTTACCCCAGCTGGGTCTTGTCTGCTGTCATCCATTTACATGTATGTTTGAACTGGAACAGAAGCTGCCCAGAAAAAGTAATACATTTACAGACATCTATAGCACAGCCTTCCATACTTCTGTCCTGCACTTGCCATCCCATAGGCAGGAAAAGCAGAAGTGGGTTCACTGGAATCATACACAATGGACAGACATATATTTCACTCCATTTATGCACATTCATTCCTACTGTGTGAAATAGCAAGCACTACTGGCCTTCCCCTTACCAGCATCCCCCATTTCTCAGCGTATAGAGAGATGCCACCACCAGTTACAGGGCTATAAAAGCTCTAGGTGATCCAGAAGTGGTTCAACAGGAACCAAGAGGGCTGCATGGCTGTTTCTCCTGGCACATTTGTACCCAGCTTCTGCATATCAAAAAGAAAATAATGCCATCACTTCCCAGAAAAAAAACAAAATGTCTTGCTCCAAAAATATAAATGCCACAAGGACACAAGATATATAATGCAACTGGTTCCTTCTCTGTAAGGGTTTCAAAGGAAACAGTTTGCTCACTGACCAGCATCAGATCCCATTAGTGATTCTGAAGTACAATGCTGTTTGATTTATTTATCAAAGCTTATATTTTCAAAGGAGTTTAAAGGAAACATGGTCATCTGGGAGGGGAGGGGGAGAGAGACAGAGAGGTGCAGCACAAAAAGCTCTCCTCTAGAATGGCCTTTTCAAAAAGCTGAAGTTCCATAAAAGATTTCTTTAAGGAGTCCCCAAAAGGTTTTATTGAAACAATTACAAGTTTCCCTACCCAACACCTACCCAAGGGCACCAAACACACAGGTGCAGAGGGGTTTGTACGCACATGCAACCCCCTGCGAGCAATGCAGAAGACGTTATCTGTGGAGCACTTGCCTGTAGTTCTAACCTGGCAGCCCTCCCTTGGTTGTTCTTCTGTCTTTTCAGGACAGAACACATACCTGTGTGGGGGAAAAAAATACTTTAAATATCATGCCATAGCCTGGAAAAGACAAAGCACAGTTTTCCATCACATATAGTTTCAAGCTGGCAAACACATTTCCACAGGAGTTTATGGAGAAGAGCAACACGCTATACCAGCCATCAGGAGCGTGCATGGTGGACCTTCCTGCTGCTGGCTGCCGCTTGGTCCTCACACTGGAGCCCCATTCTTCTTCTCAGCTGCAGTGAACTTCTCCAACACAGCTGCAGCTGCTAAAATTAACATGGGATAAAGTCTACTCTATTCTGAACGATTTGCTGCCCTCTGTAGTCCAAGCAGAGCTTTATTCAATCCATGGCAGGAACATCACTGCTTTTAACTGAATCCCTCCACGGACCCTTAGAAGTGTGGGCCCAAGAGGCGTGAGAAAAATGCAGCAATGACAGGTCCAACTGGGCAAGCAAGGATGTCACCTCACCAAGTGAGTGTCCTCACTGGAGGAGTCATCCCAAGGGTTTCCCATCACCAAGGAAGCACTCCCTGAGGGTCAATCATCGAACTTCACAGGAACCACCCTGCAGTTAAAAAGGGGACAAACATGGCTTGGGGCAATACCTGTCTTGCGGCTCATGTTTCTAGCAGTTCTGCTGTGTCTGTAAGCCATAGGAATTCAAAGCTGGAATAGAAACCTTCGAAGTCTGTGTGAAGCTGAAAAAAACCCACAACATCCTGAGCAGAGACTCCTCTAGAGAGGCACAACTCTTTAGCATACTTTAACGCATCTGCAGATATGACATTTCCTTTGTCAAGCTCAAGCTGCTTGCCCCTCACGCTTCTCTCCGGTGAGTTAACCAGAAAAAGGGAGCTCAGCCCATCGGCTGGGATCTGCAGAAACTTGCTGGGGGGTGAGGAAGGCTGAGGTTTGGAGACCAGAGGGGCTGAGCCGCAGGGTCCCACGGGCCAGTGCAGGCACGACACGTAAATAAATGGCTGGCAGTGTGTTCAGGAGATCAAGGACCTCCTTGCCTCTGATGGCACATGGCCCCAGTACTTAGATTATTCATGAAAGAGGGAACACAGCTCAGAACAAACTAAAGCTCCTATTTTCACAGCCCCGCTATCCTGAAGCAATTTCTCCCCTTCCCTCCCAACTCACTGCCTTTATTAAAACTAACCACAAAGCTTCCAACAGGGAAAAAAAGCTCTTTCACTGCAAACCGATGAAGTTTACAGCCAGGTTTTTCCCCAAAGAAAACAGTTGCTGCTTTTCAGCCTTCCCCAATTACGTTGGTACAACACATTTCTCAAGGTGACAGGTGCTCTGGGTTTAATGTAACCTAAACAGAGTCTACAGGTAAATGTAGCCCTCCAGTGGTGAAAACAAAGACACGCAGCTATGCATTTTTTCTTTGTGTACATAGGAGACAGAATTATTGTAACGGGCAATGATTGCTTCTTCTTCTCTCTCCTGATGGTATTTGGGGTGCCAACGGACAGAAGATATTAAATCCACACCCGGCTCCAAGTGGGCACGTGGGCTTCATCCCACGAGAACCACAGCTCGGGCTGAGGACAGACAAAAGTAAGCACACAGCTGAGCCATGTGAAGCTTTCAGAGGAGCAAGGCTTCTCCATGCACACCTTCATCTGACCGAGCAGGGTGTCCTTCTGCCAAGGAGCCCCTCAAACCAACTGCATTGCCATGCCCTGGCAATCAGGGCACCCTCCCGTTCTAATTGGGGCCCAATCCTGCCTATTCAGTCTCTTGGCAGTCCAGTAATACCCAAGCCACCAAGCTTGGGTTGGACACTGCCTTTAAGTTACTTCATGCTCTGTCCCAGTCTCTAGAAGACATCACTGCCATTTCACCGAAACTGCAGTTGGTCTCCCATCACCTTTACGTTTAAACAGAGCCAGTACTGATGCTCAGACAACAGACCTGGGAGACCTTAGTCATCCAGAGGCATTTCCCCCACCATATGCACTAATTCTTATTGGCACAGAGTAGGGATTCTTTGCTGCTACTTCAGGTCCTTCAAGAAGCGAAAGGAGGATGGGCAGGACACAGACCCAGGACAGACAACTTCAATCACACCTTGTGGCTCTGGCCACCACTGTTTTACCTGATGTGAGCACCTGGGCAGAGCCTGGGTCACGTTCCCATCCACGCTCTTGAGATCAGAACATGAGGAGAGTCTCTTGTGAATAAGTCAGAGCAGCTCCTTGCATTTTGTTCTGCTCATGTCAGACCTCTGCGGTGCTCAGCACACGCTGTACTGCTGCTTAAGAGAGCAGAGGAGAGTTTACACCAAACTAGCAATATTTGGACACTCTCTGGGTCCAAAAGCTAAGGAAAAACGCAAAACTAAGTTGTAAAACAGGTCCAGAGCAAGTCTTGGTTTAAGGCTGGCTGTCTGTGGGAAACGGGGTCCTTCGAGCCCTGAGCCCAGAGAGCAACCATCACTGCACCCATACCTGAGTTCTCCCAGCCTAATTTTACACACAACTCTATTACAGCTATTTTCCAGCCATCCTTCAATATAGTAGTGCCATCTTCAGGCAAAAAGCCTGCCCTGCACACCTCTGCTGGGGCTAGAGACCTGCCAGGGAGTGAAGGATAAGGAGTGCTGCAGGGCAGACTCCCGTCCTCAGAGGTATCAGTATTTAACTTACTGTTTCCCCATGTTAGCTGCAGCTTGCCCTCACTTTCCAGCTGACCTCCAGCCTTGAGAACTGCAAATGCCAGGTCTACGTGAGCTTTTTTAACCTTGTGGTAAGTCTGCCTCCCAACTCTCACAGAGTCATTGATTTTTCATCCAAAGTGGAACCAAAGCAGACACCACCAAGATGACCCGTCAGCCCCTGGTCACTACTTCACTCAGACCCATGTCCCAAGATACAAATTACCAGGTAAAACAGTCACACGTGAAGAGTAACTACCTGGTAGCACGTGCACGGCTCCCGTGAGCTGAGACCTTCCACCTCTTCCAGCCCAGATTTTTGTCCTAATTCAGGCACTCCCACAAAACTCTTTCCATTCTGCAGCCCACATCACATGTCTGACCAGCAACCAGAGACAGGCTCTGGCTCTCCTCCAGAGCAGATGCGTCTTCACCTCAGCTATCTGCACATGGACCTGTGCCCCCAAAGGGTACTGAGATGCCCATCAGCCATAAATACAAAATTACAGAAAAATGGCAATTTACACTAATGCTATAAGCAAGGGGACTATCTCATTGGGATCACCAGTAATGGTACTCTGATTCCACGAAGGTCGTGGGCTCAACAGGTGCCCAGATTGTGCTGCAAGCACTGGGCATTAGCATTGGAGGGCACCATAGGGGATGGTGTCATGGGGTAGTCTTGGCCCAGCTGAAATGTCTGCATGGTCCTCAGCCTCAAAGGATAACGTGGGAGGGCAATACCAGGTCCCCACTGTGAACAGGAGATTCTGGCACCTTACAGGGAGAAAGACCTTTACCTTCCTGGCCCTCCTCCCTCTTCCCTGACAGCAGATGTTACACACAACCCTTCTTGCTGCAAATTGACAGCAATTTCGACTAAGCAGTTTGTTTCAGGGAAAGACGCCTTCTACCAGTAAGAGCTACAATTTGGCACCATTCAGCCCAGCTGGGGATAATTTACCATCAGTGGCACATCAGCCTGTGGGCAGCAAGGTGGCGTAGACTGTCCCGCTGTGCTAGAAAAGCCAGGAGGTTGCAATGCTCTGCAGCACACTTCAGCCAGGAGCTCAAAGCATCGCCTAGTTTGGCGAACAGAGCTGCTTATCTTAGGGCCTGAATTAATTAAGCCCTGAAACACATGGCGTGTGGGACGTAATGGTGAATTACAGCTTTCAGCTGGATTCCCTGGGTCCTGCGCCAGCTGCTCCACGAGTCTGGGCTGGCAGTGCCAAGGTAGGGTAGCCCAGCAGCTGCTCCAATGCAAACTGGCTGCGAACGGCCATAAAGAGCAAAAAAGAAAATACGGATGAGAGCAAAGCAAGCCCACGGTGGTCTGGCCATGATGCGTTCACCAGCTCCTTTAGCAGCAGAGGAATTGGCATAGAGGACCCCACATTCCGTCTGCAGCAGAAGTTGCCTTGTGGCAGGACGGTTCCCACGGCTTTGAAAATATCCATGGTGGGAAAGTATTTGTATGGGTTGGATGACATAGCATGGCTGCACTGGGAGGTGAGAAGCTGCTACATTGCCTTTTATTTCCACCCTAAAGCAGTTTTCTCCAAGACTGGACCAAGCCCAAGGCTCAGCATCTCCAGCCACTGTGTTGTAACCTCAGAGGTAGCAGCCTACCCACCCAAGGTCTAGGAAGAATTTTGGCCGTCTGAATACACCTCTCTGTGCCAGAGATATGCAACCCCAGAGGCCCTTCGCAGTTCACACATAATATGGAGAGCAAACAGGACAACCCTGCAGACATGCAGCCTACCTCTTTTAAGCAGCCCATTCCTGTAAGTCATGAGCGTACCTATGCCAAGGTCTTTGTATTGCTTTTTGGTTTAAAAGAGGAAAAGTTCAGACACGGGTAAAGGGCTGTGTCTGGTGAAGAACATCTCAGGATTTGGGTGGCGGCTGCTTAATCACGGTAACATCGCATTCAAACAAGGTATGTAGGGGACTCGGGGTGTGTGGTGTCAGAGCCGTCCTCAGCTTGACAACATGCAGCTGCTCTCTTCTCATGCAGCATCATCAGAGGAGGTGAGTGATTTACTGCTGTGCCTACAGCAGCTGGTTGCAATGCTCAGGTCCTTAAAAAAGCTGGGCCTGCATCCCCCAGGTGGTACCCAAACCCTGGCTGGAGGTGGATGCTGAAATACTCACTCCTGTAAGAGGTTTTCCTGGGGCTGCTTTGAGATGCTCCTGTGCAGTGGGGAAAATTCACCCTTTTGTAAAAAGTTATCCTTTTCAATATCCCTAAAATATTTTCAAGGTTTTGTTTCAATTTCTTCCCCCCAAAAAAAAGAATCCCAAAAGGAAAGCCCTGAGAATGAGGAAGATATTTCCATTATAACCAATCTTTTTGGTAAAAATTCCCATTTTCCTGAACCACTCCAGTCACTACCTATTTTATCTTTTACCCTTCTGCAGCATCTGGAAGGTACCCTGCAGCACATCATTAGGAAAATGGTTCCTTGCACGTTTTTAAAGTAAATAAACAAAGAGAAGGAGAAGGGTCTTGCAAGCTCACAGGCAAGCTGGGATGCAAATGAGGGCATCCAGGCAGGACAAATGAATGCCAGGGCTCGCAGGGCATCCAGAGGAGTTGCCTCAGATCTGCACATCAGATATGTCAGGCGAGCCCAGGTGCACCTGGGGGATCCAGGTCCCTCAAAGAATCTGTGGGTTCAAAATTTTTCAGAGGATTGATGGTGTTAGAAACCTTTCTTCAGTAGCTTTACTTGTTAACCAAAGAGCATGTATTCAAGGAGAGTCCAATCTGGTTCAATAGAAATAGATCTTTATTAATAACATGCACATCATATGTATATTTAAAATACATATACATTTTTCTACTATTCACTTTAGAAAACAATTTCATAAAAACCTTTTATCAGGTCCCAAGTAATTTTAAACATTAAAAAGCCATTTTTTGTTGTAGAACCGATAGGTATTATTCCAATTAAGTGGTGTACAATCACCATGTAGTTAACATAATGCAGGCTCATGCATTTCAATAGAAATAGGTGTTCCCTTTTCTGCTTTGTTAATCATGTCAAATATATGATGATATACTTGACAACACCTGCCACAGTTATCATATGCAATTGTGATTCCCTGCTGAGAGCGCGCTGTGATGGCATTTAAAAGCTGGAGACAACTTTTTTACAACTTTCTGAGTTCCCGTGAGGGGCATCTGGTGCTGTGGGTAACCCAGAACCCAGTTACGACAGAAACCAGAAAAACAGAATTGCATGAACGGCGAAGAGGAAAGCAATCTGAAAGAGAAGAGTGAATTGCCATATCCCCTCTGTTTTCATTGCAAACTGAGGTCAGGGTCATGTTTCCCAAGGCCCTGCCGAGTGCCGAACCAGATCTGTATAGAGTGCACAGAGTTATCAGCTATACACGGTTTGCAGATTTACAGAACATACACAAAGGCTCGTATGAGGATGGGACTTTAAGGCACGATAGTCCATATACTCAACACATTCATTGAAAACAGAAGTTCAATTTACAGTGCAATAGAAACGTATTCAAGAACTCAAGCGGCAGCTCGATAATCACTTTCACCAATAATTAGGCAATTGAGGAGAACTTCTGCAGTGCACAGCAGCCCCAGCCCTGCACACGCTTATACACATGCTGAGCGTCAGGTACACAAGGAGCCTCTCTGGCTTCCGCAAGAGCATCTGTGCAAAGAAACTTAGATGATATCTGAAGCGTTTACAGGATCGGGGCCCTAATATTTTGGGGTGCCTGCACCAGTTCGTGCAGGCAGAGATGCTGCCCCGCTGAGCCGGGCTGCCTCCTGGCATCTGTACCCCTCTTGCCTTCAGCCACAGCTCGTGGAGCTCCAGAAGGGGACCCCACGCACGCACACCATGCCTCCCACGGAGCCACCACCGCCCCTTCTGCATCCAGGATCAGGCACTGACAGCCCGTTAGGGAAAAGCGGCACAAAGAAAACTTGACTCATTGAAACACTAATTACCGTCAAGTGTGCTGCTATTCCGAGACGAAAATGAATTGTCCTAAGCCAGTCATTTTCAAAATCATTACCAAGTCTGTCCTTGTCACCCAGCTCGTCTATATTCGCTCTGATGAATATACTATCTCCAAGGCAACCAAGTCAAAGGGAAGGAAGGACTTTCTTTACATCCAGTGCAAACATAGCCCATATGTGGGAGTTCCTACTGCAGTCATAATAAAAAGTATATATATATATATATATCACTGAAAGTTGACCACCTACAGACAGATTCACACATCAGAAGCCAGAAGAGCTGGATTGTAGCTACAAACCCAAAAAAGAAAAATCACTGTATGTAGCTGTATTAAAATGCTGGTACCCAGTAACTTGGTAACTAAATGTTAAAATCAGACTATAATTCAAAAAGTGTCAAATTAAATATTTTGGGAGTAACTTGCAGTCTTATTGCACCTTTGTACTTCTTGACCATCCCACAAACTATGGGTTTTAAGTACTAAAGTAGAATATTTCAGACCCACTTTTCAACAGCACAAATCACTGCGCAAAGTGGAAGACAGTAAAAACTTGAGCAGACTTAAAATATTTAGAATTGTGGAGCTTTGATTCAACTTCATATCAAAAAGTCAACCATAAAAAAACAATTTGTTTTCTAGAAAGAAATAATCAGTTTCAACAGCTCCTAGAGCAAGTAGAAATAAAAAAATCAGACAACGTTTTTTGTTCAAGAAAACAACACATGAGAAAAACATGAGTAAAATATTGTCCTCTTTCCCAGGTAGCCCAAGGATTTTTGTTATCTCATCCAGATTTTTGTCTGTTACATCTGTTCAGTTATCGTAACACCTTATCAGAGAAGCTTTCAATGGGCAAGAAAGTATCTGCCCCTTCCAGCAGGCAAGGAAGTTTCTCGTCAAAGATGAATCCAACAGGGGTGATGGTTTTTTTCAGGTGAGGTTAAAGGCTTTAATCCTACTGAGCTTTTTCATTCCACTGAAACATTATTAATTTTACATTAAAAGTTTTGTTTTTTCAGGCCAGAACCATCCTCTGAATATAGCAAAGTAGGTCAGCAAGAGAAGAAAAAAAGCATTTTAGCATCTCATGTAGCTGCTAGTTCATGATGAATTCAGGCGAAAATGGACAGGAAGAAAAAAAAACACGCATAAATCAGATTACTTCAGAGCGGAAAATTACATAGTTTGAAAATTCAGAAGACAGAAGTCATTTTCCTGTACCTCCTGTCGGTCTCCTAATGTCCCTACGACAGCCCCTCAGGCCGCATGAGGCACCCAAGGTGCCAGCAAAGGCCAGAGAGCTCTTTGGGGGATAATGACACCTCTCACAACAGCCATCATACCATCAGCCCATGCAGCAGAGGCGTTTCACTGCCAGCTTTCACTGGTGATATTAGGGCTGTTCCACACACCTGATAATTAGCCTGGCCTTTCTGTCGAGAGGGGCACGGCCACTTTTAGCTGGAAATTTCTCAAACTCTGCCAACTGAGAGCTTAATTGTCCACATGATTTTGGGCTGGTGCAAGCCCAGTGACAGCAGGGATATAACCACATGCAGCCAAACAGCTCTGACACTGAATTACACGGACTGAGGTTTTAAAGACACCCTTTTGTAAGAGACGAGTAAATATGCCTTGTCTCCAAATAAAAACAAAAACCTGAAGGTTCATCATGACTAATAGCACCTCCCAAACAGCACTGCCCTGTTTTTCCAGCCTTCCCACAATGTCTGTGCTGTTTATGTTCTCCAGTTCGCAGGTTATCCTTGTTTTGAATTAGACTGTTGCTTTTTTTTTTTTTTTCATTAAAAAACAAATCTGGATTTCACTGTTTCCTTCTGTCTCCTAAACCTGTACTGGCTTCTAACTACTGATATTGGGGTAAACTTTGCTCTTCACACCTCCTGCCCTTGTCCTTCTGTCTTTTGTCTTGTATTAACATGTGCCTGAGAGCTGCAATGATATATGCAACACACACGACTAGGATGCTCTAAGCAGGGTTACAGGAGGAATCCTACATGAAGCACGTCCCTGGCAAGCAATGGAATTTGTTCGTACTGTATAATGCTTCAGAAATAGCATCAGCCACATCTGCATGAGCAAAGCCTTTCAAAATAAAATATTAGGTTCTTAGATACATATCTGCCTCCAGCTGAGTGTGCGCTATTATTTACTCTGCTTTAAAGCTTTAAAGCAGTGACAGCCAGCGAGGCAAAGCCGGTTTCTTCGCTGTAAGCCAACAGACCTGTAGGACTTTGACAGGCTGTGGATCACCTCGCGTATTTGTTCAGCAATTGTGGGATGCAAGTCACCCGCAGGTGAACTGCAGGTGTATCAGTATCGGGTAGTTTACAGGCTCGTTAATCACATTTCCCCAGGTTATAGTGCAATCTTTGCTTTTGCCCCCATTGCTGGAGCATCATCTTTTCCCTTATATTACTCTTTGGTATTTTCATGACGTAGCTTTTGCAGCTATAAAACTTTCCACTTGTAGTCATCAATTTGCTGAACATCTCTCATGTCATAGCTTGCGAAATATATATTTACATATCCTAAAGTTAATTCCCAGATTGAAATTAGACATTTCACTTAACCTGAAAGACTATTACTAATGCTGAGCAGTTTCATCAGGAGAACCTCTGAGGTTTTACTAGCATCTGTCAGATACATTCATTCTCTATCTAGGAGAGTTATCATTATTTTATCTGCCTTTTATATTCCACATGAAAAGAAATTACTGTCTATTCCCTAGCACCAATGTGAACCTCTGGCCAAACAGCAAATTCGCATGCAAAGAAGTATCAGGGAAACAACTAGGGAATGAACCAAATGAAGTTAAGGAAACACCGACAACGGGCTGAAGAAACAATCTTTCCTGTGAGTCATTCTGGTTTGTATTAAAATAGCAAAGTAGATACCAGCTAAGAGATAATATAAGTAAAAGGTGAATGCAATTTTTTTAAAAAAAAAAAAAGAACAAAGCCTTGCAAATCTCAGTATAGAGTGTCTTATAAGTAGCAAGCGAGTTAAGTCAATGAAATCCTAAGCAAAAGGCTGTTTCCTTTGGCACTGACTCCTTCACAATCAAAACATTTCTCCAAGAAACTTTCTATCCTTTACCTTTACAGTAAATAACTTACATTTTACTCCTCACTGCTAGACTACTCCACTGCTTTAGGGGCTCCCCTTCCACCGGGGATGGCATAATTTAACTGAAAAGTGATTTTGAATGTCTGTATCTACACACAGATAACTTAAACGCAGCTTTGTTTCTACAAAACACATTGCGCACAGTCTCTGCGGATAAGGACCTCAGTATTGCACCAGCTCTGTGTGTGTGTCAAGGTACTCCATAATCAGGGGGTTAACAGTGGGGACCGCAGAGCATTATTCAAAGTACCTTCCACTCAGCTCTGAACCATCCGCCTTTGATCACAAGTGTATCTGCAATTAGTGCCTCATCTTAACATCTCAATAAGCAGTTCAAGCATCCAGAAACAAACATCAGTGGGTCTAACAGCTACTTTAATTCATTTTATAAATAAGCAATTGAGAATTTTGCTCCAAGTGGCTGCTCGCGTAGCCCATTCCGTAAACGGCGTTCTCTGCAGAGTAAGGCACGATGCGATACGAATGCAGCTCTTCATAATAGAGTGACTGGGAACAGCACTCCTGTACCATAAACTTCAGCCGTTTTCGTGCGTCAGAGTAAGCAGTCCTATAACAGGGAGCTTCCTTAAAGTATTCATAGCTCTCCCTCTCTGTCTCTAGGTGAATCTTCCTCAACAGATTGTTAATTAATACAGACCTACGGAGATAGGCTTCAGGGTCGTCCAGGAATCGGAGTTTCTGGAGAGAAAGTTTTAGAATACAAGTCCGGTCCTCGGGTAGTATCAGGTGCTGGGGAAGAAAGAGGAAGCAAATGGGTCTTTAGCATCGAGGAATGAAACCGGGGGAGGATCGGGTCTGGAAGGAGCGCACTACTCACTTTTGGACAATACTCATGGTAATCTTGATGTAAATGTTCTTCTTCTGCATATTTTCTCTTAAAGTAGGCTACTTTCGACGTCGTTAGTGTCTTTGGTAGGCCCCGATCAGATCAGCTCTGCACAAAACAAGAAGAAAAAAGAGGCTCGGTAATGCTCGCTGCCGCGCTGGGTGTAACATCACGGCCTGGCGGGGTGTAGGGGAAGAGGTGGGACGCATTCAGGACAACACTCAGCCTCAACCCGCTATCTGCAGCCCTCACCCCCACTGGAGAATAATCTGGGAGGCTGGGAAACATGAAGGCATATCCAAGGCAATGCCCTGGCAGCACAGCAGGCCCTGCTGTGGAGCGACAACTGCAGCACTGGACACACGCTGCCACTGCCGGGCAGGGTCTCCAGGTCCTGCAAGCCAAGTGGGGTACCCCTGGCCAGCCACAGCCTCGCAGAGCAAGGCGAGAGAGATGGCCAAACTGGAAAGGTCTTGTGCGCTGCAGGAAGGACCACCTGTCTGCAGAACAGGGGTCTCTGCACCACACTGGGGTGCATGTGGGACATGAGATGGGTTATAATTTCCACGCGCAGAGCTCCGTGGCTTCCCTGGAAAACCAATGCAGAGTGTATTCACTAGATGGTAGTGTTGACCCAGAGAAGCAGGAGAGACCCAGCTGGGTGGGAGGGCGATGGAGCTCTTTTGATCTCTGGGTTGCTTCAGTTTTTCAGGGCACACAAGACATGCTCAGCCTTTGGGCTAAGAGAAGGGACTGTTGGGCTTCTGTCCTGTGACAAGAGCCTAGTGGAGGTCTGCTCCCTCTGAGCAGAACCCTACAGATGACCAGGACTCTCTGCACACCTGCAGCCGGGCCTGGCTGGCTGCTCCGAGTTTGTTTATCTCTATGGGAAGGTGACATGGTGCTAATTCAGCATCTTAACGAGATCCGTAACTTTGGTGGTATTCAGTCTGGTGAACACTGGGTCTCTATGAGTGCCAGGATTGGATTTTGCTTTTCTATTCACTAGACAACATGAGGAGGCATGTGCATTTGTGGGTGGCATCATCACCTCCCAAACCCTCTCTTTTGTAAGAAACTTCTGCTGTTTGCACTATTATTTTAGCACTTATTATGGTGACGTTCAAAGGCAGTGCAGGGAAAGAAAGTATCCGGAGTCCCTTTTTAGAATAACTCAAAGTCAGGTCCTATGGGATACATTTTCTTCCCCAGATTGAGATCTTCTTATAGGGGCATATGAAACTTAGGTTTACTGGGGAAATAAAGGACTTGGTTCTGGACTGTTTCTCTGCAAGAGTAGAAAAGCCGAAAGGTATCGCACAGCTAAAACAGACCTCATGTCACTGGAAGGATCCTGCCATGGGGCATGGGGGCCTCCTCGAGTCTTAGTCACAGGTGGGAGTGAAAAGATACCCACACAACTATTGCCAGGGCTGGTGGCATCTCTCCTTCACTGGCAGGAAGGAGCAATGTGCTCTCTCTTCCTTCCTCTACATAAAAAAAAAAACAGGGGAAGGGGCTGCAGAGGAAATCTCCTCGTAAGAGAGTCGTGTTGTGTTTCTCCCTGAATTTCAAGTCTGTGAGGATGGAGATTTCCCACAAAAGATGTTACCAATCAGGACAGAAAACCCTTCACTGGTGGATTAACACCTCATTTGGAGCCAAGACTCCCAGCCCTGCTCTGGGACCCAGCCCGAGACGGATCACAAGCAACAGCAGCATTTCCCCTGGAGGGCTCAGAGAAGGACCATCACTCTTACAGTGGTGCAGCATCACATTTGAGTCAGCCTGGATGGCTACACACACCAGAAACGATGCTCCCTGCACCAACCTCAGCTCTCGAGGGCAAAGGTGCAGCTGCGCTCCTCACAGCTCTGTTAGGGTTGAGTAGCTGTAAGCACTGGTTTAAATTTGTATGCAGCAACCTCCACTGCTAGCAGGTTTTATCCTAGCATTTGAATTACATCAGAGCCTGGACATCATAGACATTTAATCACTTTGATGTTAGGTTCTCACCTGCTAAAACCCCAGTTCTCCTAGGTTAAAACCCCACTGTTGTGTTATCTGAGCACAACCACAAATGTATTTATCCTCCGAGCGCCATGGGACGGGAGAACGTTACAGTTTTCCTCAAGCTACTCTGAGGAAGACAAAGGTACAGAAAGATGAAGTGACATTCCCATGGCCACCCAGGCTGTCAGGAACGGCATAGGAGTCAAACCCAGCATACAGGTCAATAAGCCAACCATGGGCCCACCTTTCCCCTTCAAGCCAAGCCTCTAAATGCTAAAACTCGCTCCCTAGTGGGTTTCTGTGAAAAGGTTGGAAGCACAAAGCTAGCACTGCCTGTGTGCAGCACAAGCAGAAAATTAGCCCGAGTGCAGGAGCAGAACAGACAACCCCAGCGTGCAGAGCATTGCAGCTCAGTCCTGCAGCTCCGCTGGCCCCATGCAAACCCCTCCTTTGCTGCTCCTGGCTGCAGGAATCCCTCTGCCTGCCCCAGAGATGGACGCTGACAGTGGGACGTTCAGCATCCCTTGAGCATGGGTGGTCCTGGAGACACCAGCAAAGAGCAGGGAGCCAGGACAAGGCGAGGAACTATGGGAGCACTGGCACCATGGCCCTGGAGGGGAGAGAGAGAGGGTGGGCTGTGTTTTAGCACCTGCCATGGGTGGGCGCTGACGCTGGCTGGCAGAAGCAGACAGGAAGAATTGTATTTTGCAGAGGAACACATACAACCATCCTGGCAGCGGGTTCATCCAGCATCCAACTGGCACCCCCTTTCTGGGATTACGTTCAGCACCAGCCTGGGACATACCCCTGGGTGCAAGGTCGTTGGCTGTATTTGAAATTCCTAAAGACCTCACAGCATCAGACAAAGCGGCACAGTTGTAAGAACCTCCATAACTTGCTTTAGTAGCAAAGAAGGGAAACAAACAGAAAATGAACACCAAGAGCACCTCCGGGCTGTAAGGTTGGTTTTAAATTTGTTTCCACTTGTAAGTGGAAGGCTACGTTCTAAGAGCAAAGCAGCCACAAGCTGCTTGACACCACACCAGCTGTTGGCAAATTCCAGCAATTCCGAATCTGCAGGGCCCAGGGCACCCATTTCCCCAGCCCAGCAGCTCCCACAGATTGTCACAGGAGGCTCAACTTCTACCTCCTCACCCCAGGAGGGAAGGGGTGCTGCCTGCACCCCTGCAGTAACAGGACGAAAAAGCAAACAAAATGCAAGCGAGTCCCACGGCAGGGCTGCTCCACAGAAGCTCAAGGTCTGCTCTTGTGCTCAGCGTAGCTGCCATCCCGCCACCACCCACTTCGTTGTCACTGTCATCTCTTGTGGCTGCTGGTGATGCCCACACATCTGTTTGCGGGTGCAGGGGAAGGAGAGCGTGACCTGCCCTGCGCCCTCGACACCGGCGCCGATGCTAAAGCCTACGAGGGGCACCTCTCGCTGCAGGAGGCTTGCCAGGACCAAGCCTTTCTCTAAGACTTAGCCTGAAAGTCAGAGTGGAGTGGCTCCGTGCGTGCCTCAGCGCTGCTTGGCCAGGGTTACGGGCACACAAGCCTGTAGTAATGCCGCAGTGAATCAGACCCTCGGTGTTTTGTTTAAATATAAACATATTGAATCAGTGCTTTTTGTGTAGAAGGCTATTCTCATGAGCCAAGTGTTTTGACAGTTACAGCAAGGTGGTATGAGTCACTGCCTCTGCCTCAGTCAAGCTCAGAGACAGATACATCTTAATCACATTACATTTTTTCAGCGCTACACCACAAGTCAAGGCACGGGGCCAAATTTCCCCACGGGGACTAACCAGCCTAGCTCCGAGTCCTGAGTGCGAGGTTTGTCCTTCCAGCCTGGCTGAACCTTGGACAAGCGCATTCAGCCCCCTGCCAGCGTTCGGCTGCAAGCCCTCTCCTAGTCACCAAGGACTCGGTAAAATTTGCGACAGCGGGCAGCGCTGCCGGGGCTCAGGAGCCACCGGGCAGGGGCCGTCTGCTCACGCTGGCCAGTGTTTACATCCCGCTGGTGAGCGCCTGCTCTGAATGCACGGCACATCGGAGCACGGTGGCTGTAGCTGCCATTAACGCTAATGGAAGTTTGAAGCATAAATCCCACACGCGGCAACGAGGGAATAGACGCCTCTGTCTCGAGCCTGCATCTCTCAAATGCAGCTTCACGAGGGCTTTAATTGTACTTTCAAAAGAGCAAAATGTGCCTGTTCCTATTTATTTCTCCAGGAATAATTACAGTGCTCTATGGCGTGGTACCCACGGAGTTATTAGGCATGTTTGGACAGAAGGTTATCTTATCTAAATTGGATTGGAAATAGATTTATAACACGGCAACTTCGCAGTCGAATTGCAAATTGCAAGAAATTGTCTTCACCTGGCCCTGTGCTCCTGCATCACCCCAGTGACAGGAGTCCCTCTTCGGCACAAATTAGTGCCGGGTGATTTCCACAAGGCTGCAAGCTAGCTCAGGAAGGAGGCAAGACGGGGTTTAACAAATGATTGAATAGCCAGGAAGTAAAAAAAACAACCAAAGCTTGTGCTTTTCCATCTCTGGCAATGGAGAGGGATCTGCAAGCCCTGGGTCTGCACAGCAGCTCTGCCCCACAGCTCCTACGTGAGACCTTGGGAGCGTTCCCACACCTGCCTGTGCCTCCACCCCCCCCATTACCTTCCCTCAGGAAGAAAATTCATGCCTGCCTGCTGGGTGCTGCAGTGAAAGGGGTTGTAGGAGCAGGTACTATCGGCGGCTTGTTGATGCAGATGTCTGCAGGGGGTATGCACCTGGCCAAGCCAGACCCGCCGACGCTGCGCACTGAAGGGGGTGAGTAAAATGTGCCGGTGCCCTGCAGTGTTTCCTATCGCGGTGTAAGGGAAGGTAATCAATATGCAAGGTAAAGCTGGCTGAGACGGAAACCATGTCTGAGCATCTCTTGCATGCACAAATAGAAAACCTGAGGCTTCTGAGCACACAGAAATTGGCATTTATTATCAGCAGGAGACATGACTTTGACATGGCAGGAGAAATCACCATGTCCTTGCGACTGCTGTCAAACTGCAGTGATAAATTCTCCCATCTCTAACCTTAGCATTACTCGCAATTAGGGAGTGCTCGGCTGAAACCCTCCTCTGATTTCACACACTATGCTGCTGCATTTCCCCTCTTCAGGGGCAGGAAAAGCAGCTGGTCCCACTATGGGATTCCTAGTTGATAATGCAAAGCTACCACACCACAGGCAGATGAACATGTGGATCGAAAACACATGTCAGCTCCAGGATTTCACACGGACTGCCGATCGATTGCAGTCCTTCCGGAGTATCATGTCTTACTCCTCGCTCAGGCAGAGAGAGCCCCCTTTCATTGACCCACAGAAAGGTGGGGACCCACAGCTGTGCTGCTGTCTGCTGGCTGGAGCTGCTGCCTTTGCACTTTGAAAGTGCTTTTCTTTTAGTTTGCTAATTGCTTTGCAGATCTCCCTAATTGCAGGTTCCCCCTGGGCACACAAGAGCGTAAAGACACGAGGCTTAATGACTGAGTGACTATTCCTGTCTCTCTCCTTGTAGCCCCACTGCTTTTATCAACAGAATAAAATCGTATTTCCAGCTTCGCCCCCTTTCAACACTAATCCCAGTAATTTCCCTCACTCTGAAGGCAAGCCCAACCAGCTGACGGTCTGCAAACTTGTTAGTTACCTGAGGATGCGGAGTCAATCTGCCAAGGGTCTTTCTGGGATAATCTCAGCAGTTCTGGTAAGATTTCCCCCTCGCACGGGCTCAGCGAGCATTTCTGGCAGCACAGCACTGCTGAACGGTTACCTGCCGCGGTGGATCAAGGAGAAACACACATGGTTCAGGTGGCAAACTGCAAGAGAGTGCTATTTCAGCAGCCCCACAGGGCTTAATAACAGGAAAAAACAAGAGTTCTGATGTCACATCCAACTCTCTAACTTTGACCTTGCTTCTTGGACTCCCTTTCAAACATCAGGAAAGTAAAATAAAACATTAAGAGAAATCATTTTGGTCTCTTGGCGGTATAGCCATAATCCTCTCGGAGCAAATGCTGCAAAAAATACAGCTTGCTCCTCTAAATATCCGGAAGTTTCCTGAGCTAGAATATGATTACTGCCCTGAACATCACCTTTGAAAATGGCACATTATTTTCTCCATTAATTCTTGTCAGCCTTGGAGGAAAGCTAAAGGGGTACTATTAAAACCCCACTATTATTTTGAGTAGTAGCATTAATTTCCTATCGCACACGCACATACACCCCCACACTGCCTGCAGAGTAATACAGGTCTGGGGAAAGTCAGGTTACCATTTTTATTTCACAGAATTATAGCAGCGTGCGTGTTTCAGTGTTTGCTTTACACACAGTACAGTTTCTAGGCTGCAAGTAGATGCAGCCGTACCCGGCTGATGCTTCACCTTCTGAGGGGAGCTTTTAGCACCCTGTAGTAAGAATATCTCCCGCTTCAGGGGAAATATGATCACAGGTATGCATGTGCATACCCAAACTCTGCACTTTTGCATGCGTGTGCAGAGACACTCACACTTTTTATGTACACAAATGAAAATAAACGGGTCTAAATCCTGCAAGAGAGACAGAAACAGAGCGTGTATGTGTGTGTATTCACGTCTCGCAGCTATAAGACATCTATATTTAGACAGTTATCTCATCCCAGAGGATGATACTTCGTTAACAGGCAATAAAAGTGTAGCTATGGTTACTTTTCAGAGTTCAGCTTTGACAGTAAAAAGATGACTCTGGTTAAAATGACCTTTCACAGATCATGCTGGAGTCCAGCAGAGCAGCGGACACCTCAGCCCACAGCCCAGAGCCCTGCAGGACGAGTGGCTCTTTGCCCTCTTCCACGATGCAGCAAAGCCGAGAGCTCACAAACAAATACAAAACTTACTCCACGCCAACCACCCCCTACTAAAGCCGTTTGGACAGATCCCACTGGCAAAGCCCCCCATCGGCTCCCTGCCACAGACAACCCCACAGCTCGCTGTCCCCGGCCACCGCCAGCTCAACGGCACTCACCCAGCGAGCCCCGGCTCCAGAGGGGGGGCTGCTCCCCGTCCTTCCCTCGCTGCCCGGAGCCGCCCGCTGCTCCTGGAGGAGGTGGTGGCGGCGATGGAGGTGGTGGCGGCGATGGAGGTGGTGGCGGTG